>NC_138771.1:473990810-474403310 GCF_965119305.1 Pelophylax lessonae
CTTCAAAAAAGGGTGGACCCGGGGCGCACTGCTCTGCGCCCCGAGCCCACCCATTGTATGACAATAGCGAATGAAAATTCCCTATTGTCACACGGATCCTCCTCCTGGCCAATCAGTAAGCGGGTCCGAGACCCTCTTACTGATTGGCCGAAAGGCGAACGCATGCCATTGGCCGAGGAGGAGGCGGGAGGACTTGAGGAGACGCGAGGAACTGAGGAGAAGCTGCCGCTGCAGGTAAGTCTCTCTGCATTGAAGGGGGCACGCTGGTCTGTCTGCATTGAAGGGGGCATGCTGGTATGTCTGCATTGAAAGGGGGCACGATGATCTCTCTGCATTGAAGGGGGGCATGCTGGTCATTCTGCATTGAAAGGGGGCACGCTGGTCATTCTGCATTGAAAGGGGGCACGCTGGTCTCTCTGCTTTAAGAGGGGGCACGGTGGTCTCTCTGCATTGAAAGGGGACTCGCTGGTCATTCTGCATTGAAAGGGGGCATGCTGGTCTCTCTGCAATGAAAGGGGGCACGCTGGTCACTCTGCATTGAAAGGGGGCACGCCGGTCATTCAAAATTGTATTTAGATGCATTTTACTTTAATTACATCAGTATTTTCATAACAAACAATACATGTGCTTTGGGGGGTAAGGGTTTCTTTAACTAATCTAGTGAAAGAGACTCGAGTGCTAAAATCCCGTGGCTTACAGGGGCGCAAATTACTTGCCTTGCCCCGGGTGCTGACAACCCACGCTACGCCACTGGGCGGAGACAAGGGGATCTCAGAAGGTTGGAGCACCTGCACCTATTCTCTGATCAAACTTTCAACTTCCTTTAACGGAATCAACTGTACAGCAAAAATGGCAGTTAGAAGGGTGAGACACACCATAGTACACTGGCAGGGGTGCTTACAACGATCAACTTGTGTTTATGTAAAACCTTTATCCCGAAAAAAAAAACTGTTACTGTAATTGCTTTAAACAGTGTTAGTTGCAGTTCAGCTTTAACTTGTTAGTCAAGTCCATCTAAATCGCTTACCCATCTAACACTACCCTACCATCTGCCCAGACTGACAATGCTGCTGTCCGAAGGTTTGTCTGGTGCTCCTCCATCCGGCGCAGAGGCGCTCTAAGACAGGAAGCGTGTTACTGGCTAAATCATCAGGTGAAAATAAAGGGAAAAAAACTAGAAAAAGGAAAACAAATGCAGCCACCACATTTATACCATTTTAACCACTTAGCGACCGCCCACCGCAGTTTTACAGCCGCTCCTGGGCAAAGCGACGTAGCACTACGTCGCTTTGCCCAGGAGACTCTAGGGGGCCGATGCACTCCCGCCCGTCAGCTGGGGAGCCAGTACGTTTGACCGGCGGCTCCGATGGCCGCCGGCCACTCACAATCTCCTGCAGCTGAAAGAGAAGGACAGACAGCTGATGTAAACGTGAATGTGCAATGTATATGTAAAGCGCTATATAAGTACCTAGAATAATAATAATACAGCCGTCTGTCATTCTCCCTTAGATTATCACAGAGGTTATGTGATCCTGCTATATAGGATCGCATGTCTCTGTGATGATCTCACAAACCACGCCCCTCTACAGTTAGAATCACGCCCCTAGGGTCACACTTAACCCCTTGATCATCAGTAATGTTAACCCCTTCCCTGCCAGTGTCATTTTTACAGTAACAGTGCATATTTTTAGCACTGATTACTGTAGTAATGTCACTGGTACCCCTAAAAGTGTCAAAAATGTCAGTTAGGGGTCCGATCTGTCCACCGCAATGTCGCAGTCCCGCAAAAAATAGCAGATCGCCGCCATTACTAGTAAAAAAAAAAATAACATAAATCTTTACCTTAGTTAGTAAACGCAATAACTTTTGCGCAAACCAATCAAAATACGCTTATTGCGATTTTTTTTTAACCAAACATATGTAGCAGAAAACAAATTGGCCTAAAATGTTAAAAAATTTGGATTTTTTACATTTTTTTTTGAGAATTTCATATAAAAGAATGTGAAAAATATTGTTATTTTTTTCAAAATTGTCGCTCTTTTTTTGTTTATAGCGCAAAAAATAAAAATCGCACAGGTGATCAAATTCCACCAAAAAAAAGCCCTGTTTGTGGGAAAAAAGGACATCAATTTTGTTTGGGTACAGCATCGCATGTCTGCGCAATTGTCTGTTAAAGTAACGCAGTGCTGAATCGCAAAATAGGGCCTGGTCTTTGAGCAGCCAAATCCTCTGGTCTTAAAGTGGTTAAAGAAGTACAGCCAAAGCTCGTCTGGCTGTACTTCTCCTGTGGTTTTCATAGTGTAGTGTGGTCTGCCCTTCTGTGACCTGTTTTCATCAGACAGGGGCCTGACGCCCACTGTCGGTTGACATCACATAGGCAGTCCAGGCTCGGGCAAGAATGGGACAATGGAGTCGGGACTCACCCAAGTGCCTGGACCAGAACCCAGCTTAGTCTTTCAGCGAGCCACCGAGAGCCTGATCCGGCCGCTCCCATTCCCTCCACAGCCCAACGCTCCAGCGAGCAATGAGGGGGCAGAGCAGAGAGTGTTGATTGACAGTCCGCAGCTCTCTGCTTAGGGAGCAGTGAGAACTGAGTGATCGGCGGTGTTTGATCGCTCGGTTCTCAGTGTTAGAGCCAGCGGGGGACAGAGGCAGCTGGTCCCGTCTCTGCAGAAACTTCCCAACAAGAACCAGTATCTCCAGATTGGCATCAAGAGATCACATGGATTTTAGTGTAGAAGTTCTTGTCAAAGCTTGTTAGGCACAGGGAAAGGATCAGAGGCGAAACTTTGCAACAGACATTTCTCTTACACAGTAACAATACATTGTACATTAACTTTTAGAGCAGGTTCACATTGCCGCGACTTGTCAGGCGACTTGTCAGCCTGACAAGTCGCGCTCCCTCGCGGTCCATTGACCGCTACAGGACCGGTTCTAATAGGAGCGACACAAGTCGCTCTGACTTAGAAAAAGGGTCCTGTACTACTTCGGGGCGACCTCGGAGCGGCTTGCATAGACTTCCATTATGTGAAGTCCCTGCAAGTCACTACGAAGTCGTGGTGCATTGTTATGCACAAGTCGCCCCCGAAGTAGTAAGGAGTCGTGTCGCCCCAGTGTGAACCGAATCTTACCAAAGCAATGCAATGCAATAGACAATAGATTTTTCAATGCTGAATGAAAAGTCCTCTTTAAAAACACAAAACTGCTAGCGCATTCAGTTCTGCTTCTTATACATGGCTGCTTTTGGTGGTGGTTGTATATATGCTTTGCATATTAAACTACTCCTTACTTACACTTTTGCTGATGTGATCAATAATCTAGGCCAGCCTGTCGAAGAAAGTTATTTGTAAAAAATACAGTGGTGCCTTCCCTACACCCAACCTGTTTATTAAACAGTAAAGGAGACACAGCTAACCAATGAGGTTATCACTTTGCACATGTCATTCTCTCCTCATTTTAGCTCATACAGTATATCTGCATGAAGCCCACCTTGGGTCACATTTGCATGGCATTTTGTGTGCAGCTAGGGGCACAAAATCAGTAGATTTCTGCCAGTGGTTGTAAACGTTGCTTGTTGCGAGCCATGATACTTGAAACAGAACCTTTTTTACTAATTTAACTTCTTTATTAAAAACATTCTAGCTATTGAATGTAAAATGGTAAAAAAAATCAGAAAAAATTATAATTATTGAATGTAAAATGGTAAAAACAAATCAGAAATACATTTTTCCTGAATTCTTGAATTTTCCTTGAATTGAACTTTATTGGTTGAACTAATTGGACTTGTGTCTTTTTTCAACCTAAATATGTAATGTAATTTTCATCACTGGGGTTCTGGTTTGATGACTTAGTGCTAATTCCAGCCATATAACTAACCCCTAGCCTTTCCTATCTTTCACATTCATTACTTATGGGTCAATTTAAAACCCAGGGCGTAAATTTCTTTCCACTCTTTGTTATACTGTACAGGTCTACACAGACTGTGGTCCTCATTATACGCCCCGTTCATAAAATGTTGTCAAGGTGCAGAGCCCGCAACACCCCCCACTTAGCTCTCTCTGCTCAGAACAACAGACAGAGCTCTGTGATTGGAGGAGAGCCGGGTCAGTATGGCCATACCACTGTTAGGAGTATCAGAGATGCTCCTATGATGTTTGTCCATCTCCCTGCAGCTGCCGCTCTTCCATCCTCTCTTCCCTGGCCTGTGCTTTGGCTGTGGGGCAACCAATGCCATGTGATGCCGGTAATGCCTCCTTCAATCCCATTGAACGGCAGAGGCATTCCCTCAGATGGCATCTCTCTTTTTCTAGGCAATGGGTCGCCCCCCTTTGCCTAGCCTCCTCTGTTCTTGCTGGGTATTGGCATTGTGGCCCTTTTTTTATACATCACAAGATTGTGATAGCATTAGCTTCCTGGCTTCTGTACCAAGTGCCATGCCTCTGACTGTTCTAGTTTGCTTGGCTCTTGCCTGGATAATAGATACACTAATAATTGCCACCTGCACTGACCCTTTGCCTGGAAAATGGCTATATTACGAACTGCCACCTGCCCTGACCCTTTTCCTGGAAAACGGATTATGCAACTGACTGTCACTTGCCCTGACCCTTGCCTGGATAGCGGATATGACTTTGATGGCCTCTAGCCCTGACCCTTGCCTGGTTAATTGATTACGTTACTGATTCCTGCTTGCCCTAAACCTTGCTTGGATAATTAACATGCCTGTTGTCAGCCTTGAGCCCTGCAAGCTTGGTGTTCAGCTGGTCAACTAGCCCCAGTCACTCCTGCACACTGTGCCTGTTTTGAACCATTCTGCAATCTGAAAACATCTGGCATGATATGTGAACTTTCCCTGGGGTTGCTGTGGAGCATCCCAGTTTTGTGAATATAGCAATGCCTCTTCAAGGAGTTGTGAAGTCAGGAAGGTTTTTTATCCTAATGCATTCTATGGATTAAGATAAAAAGCCTTCTGTGTGTAGCAGCCTCCCCAGCACCCCCTAATACTTACCTGTGCCCCCTCTCTGTCCAGCGATGTCCACAGGTCCCTCGGCCGTCCTGGGACTCTCCCTCCTGATTGGCTGAGATACAGCCGTGGCACCATTGGCACCCATAGCTGTCAATCAAAGTCAGTGAGCCAATCAGGAGAGAGAAGGGGTGGGCTCGAATGGCAGCTCTGTGTCTGAATGGACATACGGAGCTGCAGCTCAGCTTGGGTGCCCCCAAAGCAAGCTGCTTGCTGTGGGGGGCACTCAATAGGAGGGAGGGGCCAGGAGCAGGAACCGGGGACTCGAGAAGAGAAGGATCCGGCCTGCCCCGTGCAAAACCAACTGCACAGAGGAGGAAGCATAACATGTTTGTTATTTAAAAAATAAATAGATGAGACCTTACAATCATATTAGGTGTAGGGGCATCCAAACACCGGCAGACATACTTGACTTATAATATAACTAAAGGCAAAACTATGTTTTAGTTTTGTATAGAGTGCAGAGGGATTAGAACCACTGTCAGTTTTTAGTCCTGTCTGTGCCCCTGTTAAGAAGATTCACTCTCTCTGTTTGTCCTGTTTACCATTATCATTGAAAGTGAAAGTAAAAGAAAATCCCAAATGTTGGGTTGTACCCAGAAAAGTAAAAGAGGGGAAATCTTCCAATGGGAAAACTAATTCTGGTGACCTTGGGGTTCCCAAGAAATTCCCTTATTTTGCAGGGGTGCTCTCACACTTCATGTTTAGTTGTTGGATAGGAAGTGAAATCTCCGCAATGGGACACAAATGGCAAAAAAAAAAAAATCTTACAGGGGTTATAACCCTCCCTTACTCTTCCTAAAACGAAAAAAAAAAAAAAGCCTATAGTTCTGCTGCTCTTTTTGCAGAACAGGACAAGAACAGTAAGCCTTGCCATCGGCCCCTCATAATTTGACTCTTAAAAAGAAAATTTAGAATAGGTCCACCTTAATGACAGATTTTAAGAAAAGTACTTGTAGACAACGTAAAGAACATTTAGGGCTAAACTACATTTATAAAGTCTGCAAATTAAAAACAAATAAAAACAACCAAGTTATGAATGGTTTGACATAAACCACTGCCATTAAAAAGTCAAAATCCTTCTTTCCCTCCCCTCAAGACCTTGTATAATCCCAAACAAACAAGGAGAATTATGATTTTCATAAAACTTCCAATTTACCGCTGTAAATGTTATAATCAGAAAGGTTTCAATTTCACGGCATTTGTAAGTGGTGTCTTGGTGCTCCATCATTATGGTTTGTACATCTAAAAGAAGGATCTGAAGTCATTTGGTGATGGGTAAAATACAATTCTGCACTCCTTTACTGGATCAGTCCGTAAGGACTATATTACAGACGTGGAATTAATTAACACACAATTCTTTTCTTTGTTTCTGCATTAATTTATTTTTTTGGAAGAGGTCAAATAACAAGCTATGTATGCTTATAGGCCACTAAATGAGCTCTTGGACTGAGCAATCACAAATTTGCCTTTAATATTTGCTGATGGCCACAAAAGCAAGAGTTCAGCAGTCCATCAGTCTAATTTTGCAAGCTAACAGGACAGCGGAAGAAAAAGGTTTAACCACTTCAATACAGGGCAATTTCACCCGCTTCCTGCCCAGGCCAATTTTCACCTTTTAGCGCTGTTGCATTTTAAATGACAATTGCGAGGTCATGCAACACTGTACCTAAACAAAATTTATGTCATTTTCCCCCCACAAATAGAGCTTTCTTTTGGTGGTATTTGATCACCGTAAGGTTTTTTCTTTTGTGCTAAACAAATAAAAAAAAGACCTAAAAGTTTGGAAAAAAAAAAAAAGTTTTTTTTTTTATGTTATACAATTTTGTAAATAAATACGTTTTTTCCTGCACTGATGAGCACTGATGAGACTGCACTGACAGGCACTGATGGGGTGGCACTGATGGGGCAGCACTGATGGGGTGGCACTGATAGGCGGCACTGATATGCAGCACTGGTGGGCACTGATAGGCAGCACTGCTGGGCACTGATAGGCGGCATTGATGGGGACTGATAGGTGGCACTGATAGGCGGCACTGATGGGCACTAATGTGCACTCATAGGCGGAACTGGTTTGCACTGATGGGCACTGATGGGCGTCACTGATCGGCACTGATGGGCACTAATGGGCACTGATAGGCGGCACTGGTGGGCAATAATGGGCACTGGTGGGCGGCACTGATATATGGCAATGATGGGCACTGGTGGGAAGCACTGATGGGGAGGGCACTGGCAGGCAGCACTGATGGGGAGGGCAATAAGGGGCTCCCTGAGCCCGGATTGCCATCCCTGGTGGCCATAGTGGGCATCCCTGGGGTCATAGGTGGGCACCCCTGGGGTCATGGGTGGGCATCCCTGGTGGTTCTAGTGGCACCCCCCCCCCCCGGGGGTCTGCACTGGTAATCAGTGATCTGATTACCAGTGCCGACCCCCCCCCCCCGTCAGGAGAGCTGCAGATCGGCGCTCCTTTACTCGTGCCTGTCAGGCACGTACTGAGGAAAGCCGATCAACGGCTCTTCCTGTTTACTATGTGACCAGCCGTGATTGGACACGGCTGGTCACATGGTAAAGAGCCTACGCCAGTAGGCTCTTTACCGAGATCGGAGATGCGGGGAGTCAGACTGACACCTCGTATCACCGATCGCCACTCGGGGTGCGCAGAGCGCATTATCCTGCCGCCGTCATATGACGTCCGGTCAGGATAATGCAACCACATTCCCGCCGTCAAACGCCTATAGGGCGGGAGGGAAGTGGTTAAATAGATAAAAACCTGAGTTTTTTTCAAACATATTGGCTACCTGGGATATATTTAGTGATGGGCAAGACATGGGACTATGTGGTGGCTAAGTGGTCATCAATCCTGTAGGCTGGGATCTTGTAACAGGAATACGTTATGAATTACTTTTTTATGTTTCTCTTACATACTGGTAGATACACTGGAAGTCCAACACTTTTGTGACCCTGCTGGCTTCTACTTTAAAATGTTTTCATTATACATACTTTAAACCTTAGAACAAGGGTTTGTTGTATGGGCGCTTCCTCTTCTTTTTATCTTTAATACTTAAAACCTTTACTACTACTTTCAATTTCTTCTAGCTGGGCACCTGACAAGTGAGGTTCATTCTCTTCATCTCTGGTGTCGGCAGTCCTCCCTGTTGCAGAGAAGGGCGCTCAAGAACAATGCTTGTTATACACTGCTCATTTTTGGGCCGAATACTGCTGGATCGGACAAAATTCAAGCCGTGGGTGGCCCTGTCAGCACCCTCTGGCTCCTGGTTTAAAGAAAAATTAGATGCAATCACTGTTCAGGTATTCTGAAGGCTGTGGGAACAGCATCTGTTAGGAGGCATTCCTCCATTCACGCTGTTTAGCATGGATGAAGAATCATATGGACTGAACGATAGAAATCTGTGTCTATGGCGCTAGCCTTAGTGACTTCCTATGTGGCTTGTCACTGTGAGCCCATGCTGTATGATGACGCAGCCCTAGGAGTTTTGCAAATAAAGAGACCTGGATGCATCCAGTTCCCACAGCATTGGTGCAACCCTTGGCTCATTAATTTCTATGGCTGGACTATACTTAAGGCCGCCTTCAGCCATCCAAAGAAGTACAGCTCCAGCCTAAGGAATAAATGTGCATGTATAGTAGAAGCTGGAAGGGGCCTGGATTTTTCTGCAGAGGCTGTGTGGTGCCAGACAGGACCAAACCTAGAGGAACTCCGGAGTGGGGCTGCAGACAAGTATTTCATAGGTGGCTGGTGAAAGCAATCACACAAAAACCAGTTTCATATACAAACAAAATGCATGCTAAAACTACCCTTCCCAATAAACACATAAAAATGTACTAAAAAAGTATTCATGTCTTTTTAACCGCTTGCCGACTGCTCACAGTATATTTACTGCGGCAGTCGGCCCCTCACAGGCAGAGTGACGTAGGTCTACGTCGCTCGCCTGTGAGGCTCTGGGGAGCGAGCGCGCGCCCGCGGAGGCGCGCTCCCGCGCGGTCACGGACCCCCCCGCGCGTGTGACCAGCGGACCCGATGTCCGCCGGTCACTCGGCGATCGGCGGGGGAGAAGGAGAATGTCAGGCAGCTTGTGTAAACAAGCCACCTGTCATTCTCCTCGCTGTAAAAACACTGATCACTCGGATCTAGTATGTAGATCCGTTGATCAGTGTCCTTACAGCTAGAGCCACAGCCAATCACAGTAAGAATCACGCCCCTAGGGACACACACAGCCCCTCCCTCCCAAATAAAGTTAACCCCTTCACTACCAGTGTATTTTTACAGTAACAGTGCATATATATAGCACTGATTACTGTAGAAATGTCACTGGTAACCCCAAAAGTGTCAAAAATGTCAGTCAAGGGTCCGATCTGTCCGCCCCAATGTCGCAGTACCGCAAAAAAAATCGCAGATCGCCGCCATTACACGTTAAAAAAAAAACACCAAAAATGACAGAAATCTTTCCCTTTGTTAGTAAACGCGATAACTTTTGCGCAAACCAATCAAAATACGCTTTTTGCGATTTTTTTTACCAAACATAGGTAGCATAAAACAAATTGGCCGAAAATTTTAAAAAATTTTGATTTTTACATTTTTTTTTGGGGAATTTCATATAAAAAAATGTGAAAAATATTGTTATTTTTGCAAAATGTACGCTCTTTTTTTGTTTATAGCGCAAAAAGTAAAAATCGCACGGGTGATCAAATACCACCAAAAGAAAGCTCTGTTTGTGGGAAAAAAAGGACGCCAAATTTGTTTAGATACAGCGTCGCACGACCGCGCAATTGTCTGTTAAAGTCACGCAGTGCCGAATCGCAAAATACCCCCTGGTCGTTTAGCAGGAAAATCCTCCGGGGCTTAAGTGGTTAAACATAGAACCCTACATGAGCCCTAAGGCTGGCCATACATTATACAATTTTCAGTACCATTTTCTTCAGATTAAGGGTCCATTCACACTAGCGCGACTTGTCAGGCGACTTGGTCGCCTGACAAGTCGCGGTCGGTCGCTCGCCATTGAATAGTACAGGACCCATTCTAATAGCAGCGACACAAGTCGCTCCGACTTAGAAAAAGGGTCCTGTACTACTTTGGAGCGACCTGGAGGTGACTTGCATTGACTTCAATTATATGAAGTCCCTGCAAGTCGCGCCGAGGTCGTGGTGCACGCTGTGCACCGCGACTTCACAGGTTGCCCCAGCAAGTCGTGTCACGCCAGTCTGAATGGACGCTTACCTTCAACTACGTAATACAAAGGACTGCCTAAAAAGATACAATTGAAGTGTTGTTTAGTTTTGACCTGATATTATTTGTTTTTTGGTAAATATAACAGAAAATTGTACAAGAAAATTGAACATGTATGGCCAGCCTAAGATGTGTGTTGCTCATTATACAAAGCATGCTGGTCTCTCCAGTGGGCAGTAGCTGGACGTTAGTAAGCAGCTGGTCTACCAAAATTCGTTCTTATGCCCAACAGACACATAAGCATTCATGCTTGTATTCTAAGAGTGTTCACATTTATCTGACCTTTAGACATATTCAGCTCAGAGAAACAACACTCTCCTGATTGACAGCTATTTCCCCAGACACCAGGGAGTTTGCATCTATCTGTGCTGTCCCATACACAGCCTGATGTCCTTCTGTTGTATTCACAGTATCGGACTATGACCATCCGATTAGAGGAGGGCCCTTAATGACTGGTGAGTACGTCAACTGCCAGTTTTTAGAAATATACACATGGAAAATAATATGGGTATTGAAATGCAGGTATCATAGTAAAAATCTAAGAGGAAAACTGTTTGGAAAAATGCTCGTTTTCTGGATGGCATGCTGATCCAATGGCTTCCAAAGTTTGAGTCACCAAGCCACAAAAGATTTCAGATTAGCTTTAACTTCTCTAACTTCATTGACTGGATGCTCGTTTCAGGTCATTGTCAGGACAGCAGTATAATACTCTGCCTGGCCAAAAAAAAAGTCGCCACCAAAGAAAAGGTCACACACTCTAATATTTAGTTGGTTTTAATTACGTCACGCATTCGCTGTGGCATTGTTTCGATAAGTTTCTGCAATGTCACAAGATGTATTTCCATCCAGTGTTGCATTAATTTTTCACCAAGATCTTGTAATTGATGATGGTAGAGTCGGACCACTAGGCAAAGCCTTCTTCAGTTTATCCCAAAGATTATCAATGGGGTTAAGTTCTGGACTCTGTGGTGGCCAATCCATGTGTGAAAATGTCGTCTCATGCTCCCTGAACCACTCTTTCACAATTTGAGCCCGATAAATCCTGGCATTGTCATCTTGGAATATGGCCATGCCATCAGGGAAGAAAAAATCCATTGATGGAATAACCTGGTCATTCAGTATATTCAGGTTGTCAGCTGACCTCATTCTTTGGGCATATGCAGTAACCATCCAATAGGATACTTACTGCATGCTTAGTTTAGTTAGTTGCTTAGTTAATTCCAGATGGCAAAGTTTTTTTGGCCAAGCAGTGTATATACTGCTGTCAGTATGCAAATAGTGACTTTCTGAAAGTCAGAGCATAGGCACCTCCCCTTATACAGGCATCATCAGTTGAACCTTTTATTACATCATGTCCCTGAAACTGCATTGTGAGATGCAAAGGTGTGTTTATGCTCTGACTTTACAAAAAGTCAGTATATGCAAAGGAAGTTCATGCTGATATTTTGGGCTGAAAGGAAAATTCTAAGATAAGTCCTGGCTCCTGCATTTACAGTGGGTACGGAAAGTATTCAGACCCCCTTAAATTTTTCACTCTTTGTTATATTGCAGCCATTTGCTAAAATCATTTAAGTTCATTCTTTTTCCTCATGAATGTACACATAGCTCCCCATACTGACAGAAAAACACAGAATTGTTGACATTGTTGCAGATTTATTAAAAAAGAAAAACTGAAATATCACATGGTCCTAAGTATTCAGACCCTTTGCTCAGTATTTAGTAGAAGCCCCCTTTTGATCTAATACAGCCAGGAGTCTTTTTGGGAAAGATGCAACAAGTCTTTCACACCTGGATTTGGGGATCCTCTGCCATTCCTCCTTGCAGATCCTCTCCAGTTCTGTCAGGTTGGATGGTAAACGTTGGTGGACAGCCATTTTTAGGTCTCTCCAGAGATGCTCAATTGGGTTTAAGTCAGGGCTCTGGCTGGGCCATTCAAGAACAGTCACGGAGTTGTTGTGAAGCCACTCCTTCGTTATTTTAGCTGTGTGCTTAGGGTCATTGTCTTGTTGGAAGGTAAACCTTCGGCCCAGTCTGAGGTCCAGAGCACTCTGGAGAAGGTTTTTGTCCAGGATATCCCTGTACTTGGCCGCATTCATCTTTCCCTCGATTGCAACCAGTCGTCCTGTCCCTGCAGCTGAAAAACACCCCCACAGCATGATGCTGCCACCACCATGCTTCACTGTTGGGACTGTATTGGACAGGTGATGAGCAGTGCCTGGTTTTCTCCACACATACCGCTTAGAATTAAGGCCAAAAAGTTCTATTTTGGTCTCATCAGACCAGAGAATCTTATTTCTCACCATCTTGGAGTCCTTCAGGTGTTTTTTAGCAAACTCCATGCGGGCTTTCATGTGTCTTACACTGAGGAGAGGCTTCCGTCGGGCCACTCTGCCATAAAGCCCCGACTGGTGGAGGGCTGCAGTGATGGTTGACTTTCTACAACTTTCTCCCATCTCCTGACTGCATCTCTGGAGCTCAGCCACAGTGATCTTTGGGTTCTTCTTTACCTCTCTCACCAAGGCTCTTCTCCCCCGATAGCTCAGTTTGGCCGGACGGCCAGCTCTAGGAAGGGTTCTGGTCGTCCCAAACGTCTTCCATTTGAGGATTATGGAGGCAACTGTGCTCTTAGGAACCTTAAGTGCAGCAGAAATCTTTTTGTAACCTTGGCCAGATCTGTGCCTTGCCACAATTCTGTCTCTGAGCTCTTCAGGCAGTTCCTTTGACCTCATGATTCTCATTTGCTCTGACATGCATTGTGATCAGGAAGGTCTTATATAGACAGGTGTGTGGCTTTCCTAATCAAGTCCAATCAGAATAATCAAACACAGCTGGACTCAAATTAAGGTGTAGAACCATCTCAAGGATGATCAGAAGAAATGGAAAGCACCTGAGTTAAATATATGAGTGTCACAGCAAAGGGTCTGAATACTTAGGACCATGTGATATTTCAGTTTTTCTTTTTTAATAAATCTGCAACAATGTCAACAATTCTGTGTTTTTCTGTCAGTATGGGGTGCTATGTGTACATTCATGAGGAAGAAGAATGAACTTAAATGATTTTATCAAATGGCTGCAATATAACAAAGAGTGAAAAATTTAAGGGGGTCTGAATACTTTCCGTACCCACTGTATATTCCCTCTTTTCATTTTTTCTTATTTTTAAAAACAAGTTTAAAGAGGAAGTAAACCCTCCTCTGACACTTGTACCTATAGGTGATCCTATGATAAGGCTTACCTATAGGTACTGTAAATACAGGGCCGGTGCAAGGATTTTTGCCGCCCTAGGCAAAATAAAAATTGCCGCCCCCCCCCCCCCCCCCATATGACCTACCTTCACTACATCAGCCAAGAGCCAGAAGATCTCTGCATTACGCAAGTGTGAGCGCAGTGGTTGATGTAGTGAGGTGGGAAGCAGTTTAAAGGAACACTGATGGGGGGTAATTTCTGCTGTGACCTGTGTACAGTCCCCACCAACCTCAGCTTCTCCTCCCGGTTGGTGGTTGGTAATAATGCAGCTTCACCGCCATCCATGTGAATAAGGTCATGGAGACAGCCAATCACAGATCACCATCAGTCAGACGAGGTCAGCATTTGGGTAGACGGGGACACTGTCCATTATACACAGCCCCCCCATATCACACAATACAGCCCCCCCCCCCATATAATACAGCACACCTCCCATATCACACAATACAGCCTACACAAAACAACCTCCCCATATCATACAATACAGCCCCTCCATATCATACAATACAGCCCCCCCATGATACAATGCAGCCCCTTCAATATGATACAATGCAGCCCCCTCCATATGATATATGGAAGGGGCTGCATTGTATGATATGGAGGGGGCTGCATTGTATGATATGGAGGGGGCTGCATTGTATGATATGGAAGGGGCTGCATTGTATCATATGGAGGGGGCTGTATTGTATGATATGGAAGGGGCTGCATTGTATCATATGGAGGGGGCTGCATTGTATCATGGGGGGGGGCTGTATTGTATGATATAGAGGGGGCTGCTATGATACAATGCAGCCCCCTCCATATGATACAATGCAGCCCCCTCCATATGATACAATGCAGCCCCCTCCATATGATACAATGCAGCCCCCTCCATATGATACAATGCAGCCCCCCCATGATACAATGCAGGCAGCCCCCTCCATATCATACAATACAGCCCCCCCCATGATACAATGCAGGCAGCCCCCTCCATATCATACAATACAGCCCCCCCCCATGACACAATGCAGGCAGCCCCCTCCATATCATACAATACAGCCCCCCCCCCCATGATACAATGCAGGCAGCCCCCTCCATATCATACAATACAGCCCCCCCCCATGATACAATGCAGGCAGCCCCCTCCATATCATACAATACAGCCCCCCCCCATGATACAATGCAGGCAGCCCCCTCTATATCATACAATACAGCCCCCCCCCCATGATACAATGCAGGCAGCCCCCTCCATATCATACAATACAGCCCCCCCATGATACAATGCAGGCAGCCCCCTCTATATCATACAATACAGCCCCCCCCCCCATGATACAATGCAGGCAGCCCCTCCATATCATACAATACAGCCCCCCCATGATACAATGCAGGCAGCCCCCTCTATATCATACAATACAGCCCCCCCCCCCATGATACAATGCAGGCAGCCCCCTCCATATCATACAATACAGCCCCCCCCCTCCATGATACAATGCAGGCAGCCCCCTTTATATCATACAATACAGCCCCCCCCCATGATACAATGCAGGCAGCCCCCTCCATATCATACAATACAGCCCCCCCCCCCCCATGATACAATGCAGGCAGCCCCCTCCATATCATACAATACAGCCCCCCCCTCCATGATACAATGCAGGCAGCCCCCTCTATATCATACAATACAGCCCCCCCCCCCATGATACAATGCAGGCAGCCCCCTCCATATCATACAATACAGCCCCCCCCCTCCATGATACAATGCAGGCAGCCCCCTCTATATCATACAATACAGCCCCCCCCCATGATACAATGCAGGCAGCCCCCTCCATATCATACAATACAGCCCCCCCCCTCCATGATACAATGCAGGCAGCCCCCTCTATATCATACAATACAGCCCCCCCCCATGATACAATGCAGGCAGCCCCCTCCATATCATACAATACAGCCCCCCCCCCTCCATGATACAATGCAGGCAGCCCCCTCCATATCATACAATACAGCCCCCCCCATGATACAATGCAGGCAGCCCCCTCCATATCATACAATACAGCCCCCCCCCTCCATGATACAATGCAGGCAGCCCCCTCTATATCATACAATACAGCCCCCCCCCCCCATGATACAATGCAGGCAGCCCCCTCCATATCATACAATACAGCCCCCCCCCCCAATATCATACAATGCAGCCCCCCATGTATGAAGAGTGAGGCCAGTGTCCGGGTGGGGGAGTGTACTGTGTTGTCTGTGTGAGGGGTGGGAGAGGACGGGACACACATCATCTCACCTTGCATGCTGTCCTCGGCATGTGATGGGGGATGGGAGACTGTCCGGTGTCCAGCAATCTGCTTCTGCCAGAAGTTGAACACGGAGCAGAGGGGGGGGGGCGTCTGGAGAGGCACAAGCCCAGCTCCCTGAGTGTGATTGGAGATCGGCTCCTGATCTTCTTCAAGCAGAAATCAGCTGGAGGGGCGGAGACCGGAGGGCAGTGAGCGCCGAGCTGGATCCCCAGGATTCTATGGAGGGCACTTCTGGCGCCCCGACTATTCTAATGTGCGCTCTAGACAAGTGGTGTGTGCTGCCTGGGGCTCGCTTGCTGTAGCGCTCAGGCGGCACAGCATGAGGAGTGCCACACCGGCCGGTCCACTACTGATTCGGGGTGCAGAATGGCGGCGCCCCCTGTTAAGCTGCGCCCTAGGCAGCTGCCTTAGTCGCCTTACTGGTAGCGCCGGCCCTGTGTAAATATCTCCTAAACTTGTACAGTTTAGGAGATATTTACCTTAGATGCATCCAGTGACATCACTGGCGCATGCGCTCTGAAGGAACGGCCGCTGGTGCCGTTTCTTCAGAGCCCCCGTGCCGTGAGTGTCGGCTCCCACGCGCGTGCGCGGGAGTGACGTCACCGCGGCTCCGGCCAATCAGATGGCCGGATGCCGCGATCCCGGAAGACGGGTGACTGGACATGTCGCCCGTCATCCAGCTAAGCGGGCGGCACGGCGGGTAAGTATTTCATAATGAGCTAGTATGCGATGCATACTAGCTCATTATGTGTTTCTCTTGCAGGGTCAAAAAGAAAAAAAAAAAAAAAGGGTTTACAACCTCTTTAAATATGCCATAAACAATACAAATGGACGGTCCCTGGCAGTTGTATAGCCAGAGGAATTGCAGTTTGGCCATTTTTGACGTAACTGTGTCTGCTGGCTCACAGGCAGTTGTGTTTGAAAAAAAAAACAAAGACAGTTAGCAGAAAAGCCTACGTTATAAACAATCCCAATAAAGACGGTGATTTCTCTCTGCTGCAGTTAAAAAGCAATTACAAGTCCCGTCCCTCCCCCCAGCCTGTGAATGAACAGTGAAAGAGAAGCAGCAGGCTGGTGAGCTCATCCTTCAGCTTTTTTCTCCTATCAACATGTCCATTAGTAGCATCTTAGCAATGCAGTACAACTGATTGTGCTGCTTTTCCTTCTACCAATCTGAGCTCTGCTGTACAGTAGATTACAAGAGACTGAAACCGTATATGTTTTTAAGTCTACACATTTCATGCAATATTTTAGTGAAATGATCACTGTGTACTCTATGCAGTTTACACTGCTGAACAAAAACAGTGTTTTTGTAAGATTATGTAAAAAATAAATAAATAAATACAAATAATTAAAGGGTAACTATACTTTCATGGGGGAAAAAATAGCAAATAAATAAAAAAAAAAAAAACAATAAAGTGTATACCATTGTGAAACAAATCATATTGTAATTGAATGTTATTAAAAATGGCCTTTTCTTTTCAATCTGCAGCCGCTGTAATTTTCTGAAAATGCAATGCAATATGGCTACCTGGACGTGTTCTGTACACAGAATGTGTTCTGACCACACCCCAGAAACATAATTTCCTGCTTGTGTGATTGGCTCACATATTTTCCCAGAAGTCTGCCTAAGATACAAGTCATATTTCTGGCTTCCCCTGCAATAGGAACACGTCTAAAGGGATGCAGGCCCAGCAGCTTTCCTCATTAGAGCCCTGCAGCTGCCACAGCTGATAGATAATTATGAAACCACTCCCATTGGACTCACTCAGCACAGAGACAGAGAGGAAAAAACAATGGTTTCTTCAGAAAAACAAAAGGTAGGAATCTGCAACAAAGTTTGTTAAAATCCTTGCAATGTACAGAGATCACCCAGATGGGAATGTTTTTTTCTCAACAAAAGTGGAGTTACCCTTTAAAAAAAAAAGCTTGCCTCATACTGACTGGTAAATAGCAATTGTTATAAGCAACTACTTTTTTTTCTTTTTTTTAAAGGGAAATTATAATTTCTCAAAAATCCAGAGTATATATATATATATATTTTTTTTTTTGGTCCACAGTGATACCATTGCACGAAAAACAGAGACAGCTGATAGCTATGAATGCTTCTTCGAACCTGGCAAAGATTAAAGCCAGCATATTAGGGTCTGGCTTAGTCTCTTCTAATATTTCAGCCAGGCAGCCGATAGAAAATGAGACAAATTAACCGGCAAGTACATTTCTGAAGTCAATAAAGTAAACTTGCCGACGGAGTCAAGGGCTGAAAATGATCTACAGAATATTACTGGAAATTTGTAATGTTTAATACATTTTGGATTGCTTCAAGTAAGACATGAACTTGGGAAAACACAAGCTTCAGGACTTGACTCGAAATGGGATCAGATAAGATAATTAGTTTGGGGGGGGGGGGGGGGGGGGGATTGGAATCATTTTGAGGCTGGTTTCTTAAAGTCAATCTTTTAGGTATTATATGCAGGAGCACTGTAAATTATACCCGTTACATAAAATGTACAAAGCTGTCCACGTTTAAAAGTACAAAGTACACCCTTGTTACATATGACAATTGGAAATTTACATTAAATCGGGAATAGAACCTATAACATGTAAAAAACCTGCATCACTTGCTACCCCCTTCCAATGTTAATGGACTGTGCTTCTCAACTATAGCCACCAGGTGGCGTGGCCCATACAGAAAGTATAAATCCAGCACCACCAATAGAAAATACTTTTTAACAGAGATGGTAGAAATGCAAAAGTCCCTTTTCTTTTTGTCTCCAGAAAAGAAAAAACAACTTCTTTACTAGTAGGTATTGTGCTTGTCACAGGAGCTAATTTACAGATCTTGAATTCACCTCACTGAACTGGAAAAGTATAAATAAAAGAATTATCAAAGGGGCTTATGTGTTCTGAGAAAGTGACTCCAAGAATTAAAGCAAGAAGATCAGCATGACATCCAGGCAACAACATCAACAAAGGCAGGCTCTTCTACGGTTTCCTTTAATGAGAACATGTGCTTTGCCCATGCATAGGTTCACTTTAATACTGGCACCCCAAAGCTGCTTATATTAATCTTGGCTTTCCTCTCCTATTGCAGGGAAAGAAGAGAAACCTGGTACTTCTGGGTATGGAGAAGCAAGTAAATCAATCTCCTTCCTTTCTTGCTTGACAACTGACCACTAAGGAAGCAGCACCAACACATATGAGTAAGAAAAGAGACAACCTGGTGCTTAGACTGTATGGTCTTCTCCTCATTCCCATGAGTGAATTGAGTAGCGGTTGAATAAATGCAATTAAAGTATGGGAAGAGCTTGTAGCGCCACTCTAAACTGAAGAGGAGACGTTTCCATTAGAAATGGGGTACCAGCGTCTTAATGTAAAATAAATGGCAGGCATGTGAAAAGTGGATGCCGTTCTCCCAGCCAGCCCGTGTAGTATAGAAATAAGAAGCGGCCTCAGCCTATGCTTCTCCACAAATCATGCCCACTGACAAATTTCATCCCACCCATTGGGGCTTGGTTATAGAAGTAGGAGCTAGAAGCAGGATGGAGGTTCTTATGCATTATGTGCCACTTGAGAAATCATGCGGAAGACGTGATAAAAACAGGTTAATCATTTTAATGTAATGCTGACCCCCCCGAGGTAACTCATACCTACCTTGCGAAAAGTGACAGGCATGTGAATAGAGTGGATGCTGTTCTCACAGCTAACCCATGTAGTATAGAAAGAAGGAGCGGCCTCAGCCTGTGCTTCACAAGCCATGCCTACTGACGCGTTTCGTCCCACCCATTGGGGCTTGGTCATAGAGGTAGGAGCTTGAAGCTGCATGGAGGTTCTTATGCATCGTGTGCCACTTGAGCAATCATGCCAAAGATGTGAATAAAACAGGTTAATTTAATAATGTAGTAAGACTCATTGCTGTTTTGTGAAAAAAAGTGGGAGTGGGAGTGGGAGTGGGAGTGGAAAAAATAAATTAAAAAAATGGCAAGACCAAAAGAATATTTGTTAAATAGAAGAGATAAATAGAAGTAGATAAATAAATAGAAGAAATAAAAAATCACCATAAACAAACAAATAATATAAAAAAAAAACAAGAATAAGAATTACATTAAAATTATTTTGTCAATCCCTTTCTTTTTTCTATTTTTTTCACTTTTTCCCTCCCACTTACTTTTTTATATATTTTTCTTTCACAACAAAGCAATAGGTCTTATTACATTGACATGCTTCACCTGTTTTATTCACCATTTCCACATCATTTCTCAAGGGGCACATTATATATAAGAACCTCCATCCTGCTTCAAGCTCCCAGGTCTATGACTAAGCCCCCGTAGGTGAGGCGAAATGCACCAGTGGACATGGTTTGTGCAGAAGCGTAGGCTGAGGCCGCTCCTTATTTCTATTCTAAAGGCGTTGGCTGGGAGAGCAGCATTCACTCTATTCACATTCCTGTCTCTTTTCGCAAGGTGAGTATGGATGAGGGGCAGACTGACAACTCATGGGGCCCCCGACACTACATAATTATGGGGCCTCCCAGGCTTAGAGATGGCCGCCACCTTTACGACACAACATTAATGCGGACAGGCCCACGCAGAGGGGCACTGAGCATGGTGACATGCAGAGTGGCAGGAGACTTAAAGCTGGTGACCCAGTAAAGGCACCAGGAGCCTCTCATGAGCAGTGCCACCTTAATAGCTTCTAAAGAGCAGGGCCCTCTAATTCTTCCTGTATTGATTGAATTGTATTGTAACAGTACAGTCTGCCTTCATGTTGTAAAGCGCTGCGAAAAACTGTTGGCGCTATATAAATCCTGATTAATAATAATAACAATCATGGGCCTCTGGGCAAAATAGTGCACTGGGCCCCTATCAGGGAGATGGTGACCTATCAGGGAGATGGTGACCTATCAGGGAGATGGTGACCTGTGGTGTGCATAGCGCACCACAGTGAACAATGGGCATGGCCAGCAGGAGAGTCTTATAGAAGGATTAAACAGAATCTGTATCTGCTGTATACTATACAAACATATCCCACAGTCCTTATGGGTTACCTGGGGGGTCAGTATTAAAGTGCATTTGCTGCTTAGTCGTACATGTAGCCTTTGGGAGTAAAGAGTATATGCAATGTTTTCCTGATGGCATTAGCAGTTCAGTGGTTAGTCTTGCCTTTTTCTATTTCTAGAGTTGCCTTTTAAAGCAGAGCTATGACCTGTCATTTGTCTCCTGCCCTGCAGTCATTCTATATGAATGTAAAGTAAGAAAAATCCAGGCTCTTTTCTGCAAGTGTCACCTGACCTTTTCTAAACAGTTATTGTACCACCGTGGTGCATTTTTCACAGCGGACAGATGGGTAAGAGCTACAGATTGATTCTACAACATTCCAAAGATAAATCAATTGCAAAATATACACTGTGCATTTGTTTGATGCTGAGTCCCCAGTGAAGCTGCCACTTTGAATGATCAGATCTTCAAAATGTAGTCACGTTTGTAATACACAGTAGAGATATGCTATATTGTCAAAAGTATTGGGACTTAGTCCGTAGGGTTCAATATTGGGTTGGTCCACCCTTTGTAGCTGTAACAGCTTCAACTCTTCTAGAAATAGAAAAGTAAATTATAAATACATAAATACATGGATGAGCGAGTTTTGGATGGAGGAAATTTACTTGAGTCCTGACCTCAACCCGATAGAACACCTTTGGCATGAATAAGAGCAGAGACTTGCTTTGCACACTAGTCCAAATCATTTGGTGGAGGGGAGATTATGGTGTGGGGTTGTTTTTCAGGGGTTGGGCTTGGCCCCTTCGTTCCAGTGAAGGGAACTCTTAAGGCATCAGCATACCAAGACATTTTGGACAATTTCATGCTCCCAACTTTGTAGGAACAGTTTGGGGATGGCCCCTTCCTGTTCCAACATGACTGCGCTCCACTGCACAAAGCAAGGTCCATAAAGACACGGATGAGCGGGTTTGGGGTGGAGAAACTTGACTGGCCTGCACAGAGTCCTGACCTCAACCTGATAGAATACCTTTGGCATGAATTAGAGCAGAGACTGCTAGCCAGGCCTTCTTGTCCAACATCAGTGCCTGACCTAATAAATAAGTTTCTGGAAGAATGGTCAAACATTCCCATAGACACCCTCCAAAAACCTGTGGACAGCCTTCCCAGAAGAGTTGAAGCTGTTATAGCTGCAAAGAGTGGGCCAACTCAATATTGAACCCTACAGACTAAGACTAGGTTAACCACTTAAGCCCCGGAAGATTTTACCCCCTTCCTGACCAGGCCCTATTTTGCGATTCGGCACTGCGTGACTTTAACGGACATTTACGCGGTCGTGCGGCGATGTACCCAAATGAAATTGATGTCCTTTTTTTCCCACAAACAGAGCTTTCTTTTGGAGGTATTTGATCACCTGTGCGATTTTTACTTTTTGCTCTATAAACAAAAAAGAGCAACAATTTTGAAAAAATAACAATATTTTTCAAAATTTTTTATATGAAATTTAAAAAAAAAATGTAAAAATCAAAATGTTTTAACATTTTAGGCCAATTTTTTTTCTGCTACATATTTTTGGTAAAAAAAAATCGCAATAAGCGTATTTTGTTTGGTTTACTAACTAAAGGAAAGATTTCTGTCATTTTTGGTGTTTTTTTTTTTAACGAGTAATGGCGGCGATCTGCGTTTTTTTTTTTTTGCGGGACTGCGACATTGTGGCGGACAGATCGGACCCTTGACTGACATTTTTGACACTTTTGGGGGTACCAGTGACATTACTACAGTAATCAGTGCTATACATATGCACTGTTACTGTAAAAATGACAGGGAAGGGGTTAACTTTATTGGTGATGCAGGGGTTAAGTGTGTCCCTAGGGGCGTGCTTCTAACTGTAAAGGGGTGTGGCTAGTGATGTAACCACAGAGACAAACGATCCTACATAGCAGGATCGTATGATCTGTGCAGTTAGATCAGGGAGAATGACAGGCGGCTTTGTTTACATCAGCCGCCTGCCTTTCTCCCTCTCCACCGGGAGATCGCGAGTGACCGGCGGACATCGGGTCGGCCGGTCACACGAGCGGACATGTTAGGGAACGAGCGGGGGCGGGAGCGCGCCTCTGGCGGCGCTCGCTCGCCCCCTAGAGGCTCTCAGGCGAGCAACGTAGTACTACATCACCTTGCCTGTACAGGGCTGACCGCCGCATTAAGGCGGGCAGCAAGTGGTTAAAGTTCATGTGTGTGTAAAGGCAGGTGTCCCAATTATTTTGACAATATGGTGTATGTGTATTTTAAACCCTGGTGCTATCTTCATGAGGTCACAGATTATAGAAGATTACAGGCCACAAGGGCTGTACATCTTATGTTTACTACAGATGTTTATGTAATAGAAGAAGGTACAGAACATTACACAAGTTCCAGGAAACCTACAAAAATAACGAAGCTTCAGGCAGATAATAAAAGCCATTGAATAATATTGGTACATATTTATAAAAAAATCATTACAAGTATTATATACAGTGCAAGTAGCGTAAATGACTGCACAGCAGCAAACATACTGGAGGATAACAGGGGAGCACTTTAAACCACCAAAGGCTTTGAAGAGTGCTGTCAGTTTAATACTATGAACAATATATGAGGATCGCTGAGAACAGACATGACCTCATCAGCGTGCTGCTTCTCCTTTCTCCAGTTACTAGATGGGGAAGGTCCTGGATCAGGCTGTAATGTATTGCTACAATCTAGAAAGTGGAGGGGTCCAGGACCTGGCTGTACACCATGGTCACGGATTTCTGGATCACAAGATCCAGAAAATACAAACACTTCAGCAGGTAGAAAAAAGTTCACATATATGAGTTTACTTTTCTATTTCCCTGGAGCTCAGCTTTAAGAGTTTGTACATACTGCACATCTATTTGCATATACTTGTAAGCTCTCTCTGTATGGCTTTGTTGCAGATGCTCTAGTTTACTTCCACTGAATAAAACATAATAGCAACTTTCCTAGAAAACCCTATGAATAGTTACCATAGGATAACCTTTCACAGGGTTTGTACATATTGCAAATCCATTTGCATATGCTTGAAAGCTCTCTCTGTATGACTTTGTTGCAGATGATATAGTTCACTTCCTCTGAAAAAAAAACATAATAGCAACTTTCCAAGAAAAAATAAATAAATAAATAAATAAATAAATAAACCCCTATGAGTAGTACTATGGGTATATCAGGGTTTATCAGTCAACATTTAATTAACGCCATTAGACAGACACCCATGTGTGCCATGGCATTAGCAATTAAATTCCTGTGTGCCAGCCCCTGGCTGGTTGATCTCATGGGCAAGAGAGGTATGCAAGACAATGAGATATATAAGCAATCACGCTGGCTCTCTTGTCCTCAGGAAACTCTTGATGGCCATAAGGATTGCATGTTATTGTCCCCATGTGATACCTTCTATCTTTTGGGGTAATGGGAACCAAATTATGGGGTTTTGGGACAGGCTTTCACAATAATTTACAACATTTAAAACACGATTTTCTGCATTACTGAACGTGAAATCAAAGTGGAGAAATTAATCCAGTGGGGGAGATTTACTAAAACTGGAGCATCCAGAATTGGTGCAGCTGTGCATGGTAGCCAATCAGCTTCCTAACTTCAGCATGTTCAGTTAAGCTTTGATAAAAGATAATAAAACCTTAAAGCTGATTGGTTTCTATGAAGAACTGTACCAAATTTTGTATTCTCCAGTTTTAATAAATATTCTCCAATGTGTCAGATAACATGCCAGTAACGTTGTTAGTAATTGCACCTAAATTCCCTGTTCTGGTCAAGTTCTGATTGTGATTTGCTATCTTTTTTAAAACAATATGATAACACATCCTTCTGATTTTCTTTCAGTAGTTCTGTTTCTAGCTATCCATATGTAAAGCAAAACTAAGCTACTGACATATATTGAAGTCATACTGGTCCCTAATTGGACTGGTGATGATTTTAACAGTCTGGTGAAGAAGGAGTAAAGGTATACTGAATAACCCACTGGGAGTCTATAATGGTAAGCAGGTTTATAATCCCTGCTCTAAGGTGTATCTGTTTGAAGAAGGTAGCTTTTTTGAAGGCTAGGCCAATGTCTTGGTTCCTAATGACCTATCAGAAATGTTCCAGAACCCAAACTGTGGAACTGGAATTCAGAAACCTACTTCTTTGGTATCATGTTCCGCCCCTTTAATCATGGCTGCTCAAATCTATTTGCTAGTCTACCCTTGCTTTTCGGCACACAAATAAGCTATCATCTGATTGGCTTCTGTGGCCAATACCATATACCAGCCTTTCAGTTTTCATGCAATTTACCGTATGACTTTTTTTTTACTCTCTCCTGCTGCCGCCATGGAGAACAGCACATAAATCTACAGCAGTTGCTAAGATCTGAAGTTTCTAATAGAACAAATTACTTATCAGCATGATCCCAATGGACCAGAAGAGGACGGAAGAAGAAATACGACCCAACAACCGGTGGAGAGGAATTTTCCCAGTCCACTCGTAGAAAATTACATGCAAGAAATTATACATTGACAGCTTCCTAGATGAATCAATTGTCACTGTCTAATGCTGCAGAAAAGCTGGATTATCATAAAATATACTGAAGAAGTAAACTTAGCATTATCTGTACCCAAAATGGCTGAAATAATAACTCGCTAGGGAGTTTTAAAGAAAAATAACAACACTTTTCTGTAAAAATTGTGTTGGTACTTCCATCCCAGAGATACATAGTACATAAGGCCTCTGCAGGCTTAGGAATAGCAATAAAATGTCCTGTAACAACCTATTTCTATTGGGGCCACTACACAGATATTCTGCAGTAGCAGCCCGCAGCTATCATAGTAGAGGGAGACTCATAAGCACAAACAAAATGCTGGGCAATTTTATCATGAAGCCTTACCCATTCATTTCAATGTGCTCGGTAAAAACCTTCCATTATATGAAACTCTTCACTATATGAGAAAAGAATAACAGTGTCTAACATCAGCTTGTTAGGTTAGAAGTATACCCAATAACCAAAATCTCATATTAGATATACAGCTGATAGCCACATTAGGTGAAAAATGTACCTTTGCAGTAGGCCCCAATCCCCCAACCCCCTTCCTCCATACACTGGAGGGTTGAAATGCTTGTTTTGTATGGAGTTCGAGAAATAAGCAGCTATATTTACCTTGTTCCTTGCCTAATCTACCTTATCCGTCTTCTCTACTCTCTGACATTTTAAGCTGTAGGCAGCCTCTCGCCATCCTCAAGTACAATTCAGGACTGGTGGAGCAGCGAAGGGACAGGATTTGGGAAGACCGGTCCTACAGCACCCGTGGGAGCGAGGCTCCTTCCTCTATTGCTAAACAGAATGAGCATTTAACCTTTGTAATGAGGGGGGGTCCACCACAAGGGTCTTTTTTCTCACTTAATGGGGAGTTCAGCTCTAAATCTTATTAAAGTTTTTAGTGATAGGATATACATCGACTCTTACAGAGTTCACGTAACCTAGGATTCAGCATTTGTTTTAAATCTTTTTAAATCCTAATATTCCATTAAAATAATACCTGGTAATCCTGCCCTGAAAGTCCATATTTAGGCACTTCTCAACAGGGTGGCAATGCTCTTTTCCTGTCTCCTGTGTTGTCACCCTACCACATGGAGAAGACTACAAGCTGTTTCAACACACATTCCACTGACTTGGTTCCCATTAACATACCAGTCCTAAAAAATGCCATGAAAGAGGCTACAAGACACTAAGATGCAACAAAGGTTGAAAAAAAGGTGAAAATAGTATGTTATTTTTAAAAATGGCAATTTTAAGGGTTTTAGCACACTAAAGCTGGCCAAACATGGTTCAATTTTTTTTTTGTTCAGTGGGCTAAAAAAAAAAAAAAAAAAGAACCGATTCCACAAGCCACACATTTAAGGTGGATGGGGGAATCCCCCCGACTGTCAAAATACACAGGTCAGTGCTGCTGCCATTGGTTGCTTCACTGACTGAGCGGATTTTATTTGACTGGGCATTTGAACAGAAATTGTTGGTAGATAGATTTCTTTTCAACTGCAGTGGCCAGGTATTGATCATTTTTTTTAGAGCCAGTGAAGCTCTACAAAGTAAATGCAATCCCAGCAGCTAATTAGCTTTTACCAGGCGGTGGAAGAGATCCCCCCCCCCCCCACCATCCTCTGGTGCCTCTTTGGGCTCTCCTGTGCCACTGCACTGGCTAACAATAGAGGTGCATTGTCTCTGATCACCTCTATGACCTGGGAGACTGGAAGAGACTAGCATTTACGTCACTTCTGGTTTCCCAGGTGTACACAGCGCCAATTTTAAATAGAGAAAGCATCTGATCCCACCGATCTTGGTGTGATCAGATGCTTTTATGGGCAGAGGAGACTTCTAGATCTCACCATATAGAGTACCTGTCACAAGGGATGTTTACGTGTTTACTTGTGGCTGAAATAAGTGATCAAAAAACATGTAAAGAAACAGTGTAAAAAAACAAAACAAAATAAATAAACAAAAAAAATGTAAAGTGCTCCCTGTTTGCACCACACGCGTGGGGCATCGCCACAAACATTTTAACAAGAGCAATCATTCTAGCACTGGACCTCCTTTGTAAATCTAAACTGGTAATCTGTAAAAATGTTTAAAAAAGTCCCCAATGGAAATTTTTAAATATCATAGTTTGTCGCCATTCCACAAGCGTGCACAATTTTAAAGCATGACATGTTAGGTATCTATTTACTCAATGTAACATTATATTTTATAATTCACCAAAAATTTGGCTATATATTGTGTTTTTGTGCATTAAAATTCATTAGTGTATTTGTTTTACAAAACAAATTGCATTTGAAAAACCGCTCCGAACATACCATGACATAAATAATTGCAACAGCCACTATTTTATTCTCTGGGGCATCTGCTTAAAAATATATATAATGTTTGGGGGTTCTAAGTAACTAGGCCTCGTCTTCAAGTGGTTGACCAGGTGAATTTCTGTCAATCTATGGCCACCTTAACCTGTTTAGGACCGCCCGCCACTGTTAGGCAGCCGCTCCCAGGGGAATCGCCGTAGCTATACTCGCAGGAGGCTAGGGGGCGAGTGCACGCAGCCGGCGGTGCGCTCCCACCCCCGCTCGTCAGTGGGGAAGCCGATGCAGCGGGCAGGCGGGTCTGACACTCATGATCGTTCCCCGCTGACAGAGAAGAACGGTAAGCTGTTATAAACACAGCTGACCATTCTTCTCCCTGGAATGATCATAGAGCCCCTATGATCCTTTTATATAGGATCACATGTCTCTATGGTCATTTCTGAAGCCACGCCACCCACAGTTAGAATCACTCCCCTAGGCTCACATTTAACCCCTTGATCACCCATAATGTTAACCCCTTCCCTGCCAGTGTCATTATTACAGTAACAGTGCATATTTTTAGCACTGATTACTGTAGTTATGTCACTGGTACCCCCAAAAGTGTCAAAAATGTCAGTCAGGGGTCCGATCTGTCCGCCGCAATGTCACAGTCCCGCAAAAAAAACGCAGATTGCCGCCATTACTAGTAAAAAAAACAATAAAAATGACATAAATCTTTCCCCTAGTTAGTAGACGCGATAACTTTTGTGCAAACCAATCAAAATACGCTTATTGTGATTTTTTTTACCAAAAATATGTAGCAGAAAACAAATTGGCCTAAAAATGTTAAAAAATTTTGATTTCAATTTTTTTTTGAGAATGTCATATAGCAGAATGTGAAAAATATTTTTATTTTTTTTTTTTCAAAATTGTTGCTCATTTTTTTGTTTATAGCGCAAAAAATTAAAATCGCACAGGTGATCAAATACCACCAAAAGAAAGCTCTATTTGTGGGGAAAAAAGGACATCAATTTTATTTAGGTACAGCGTCGCACGACGCGCAATTTTCCGGTCTTAAAGTGGTTAAATGTCATCCAATTTTTTTTTCCCCCTTACCACACCTGTCCTCCCCACTTGCCCTCCGAGATCCAGGTTTTTCCTGAACATCCTCCTGGTTCTCATGAGGTGGTTGTCCCAGTTACATACGTGAACATTGCTTCTTTTTCTTGCTTCTGACATGCTGCACGCCCCATGGTTTGTCTTCCTGGGGTTTGCTATACCACTCATTAATACCATGCCACTGTTATGAGGTTCGAATTGTCCTATTATGGTCTGATGACTTAGGTGCTGGCATTAGGTTCGGATGTTTCATGTACTTTATTTTGGACTCGTGTTCTAGTATATACAGTGGGTACGGAAAGTATTCAGACCCCCTTAAATTTTTCACTCTTTGTTATATTGCAGCCATTTGCTAAAATCATTTAAGTTCATTCTTCTTCCTCATGAATGTACACATAGCACCCCATACTGACAGAAAAACACAGAATTGTTGACATTGTTGCAGATTTATTAAAAAAGAAAAACTGAAATATCACATGGTCCTAAGTTTTCAGACCCTTTGCTCAGTATTTAGTAGAAGCCCCCTTTTGATCTAATACAGCCAGGAGTCTTTTTGGGAAAGATGCAACAAGTCTTTCACACCTGGATTTGGGGATCCTCTGCCATTCCTCCTTGCAGATCCTCTCCAGTTCTGTCAGGTTGGATGGTAAACGTTGGTGGACAGCCATTTTTAGATCTCTCCAGAGATGCTCAATTGGGTTTAAGTCAGGGCTCTGGCTGGGCCATTCAAGAACAGTCACGGAGTTGTTGTGAAGCCACTCCTTCGTTATTTTAGCTGTGTGCTTAGGGTCATTGTCTTGTTGGAAGGTAAACCTTCGGCCCAGTCTGAGGTCCAGAGCACTCTGGAGAAGGTTTTTGTCCAGGATATCCCTGTACTTGGCCGCATTCATCTTTCCCTCGATTGCAACCAGTCGTCCTGTCCCTGCAGCTGAAAAACACCCCCACAGCATGATGCTGCCACCACCATGCTTCACTGTTGGGACTGTATTGGACAGGTGATGAGCAGTGCCTGGTTTTCTCCACACATACCGCTTAGAATTAAGGCCAAAAAGTTCTATTTTGGTCTCATCAGACCAGAGAATCTTATTTCTCACCATCTTGGAGTCCTTCAGGTGTTTTTTAGCAAACTCCATGCGGGCTTTCATGTGTCTTACACTGAGGAGAGGCTTCCGTCGGGCCACTCTGCCATAAAGCCCCGACTGGTGGAGGGCTGCAGTGATGGTTGACTTTCTACAACTTTCTCCCATCTCCTGACTGCATCTCTGGAGCTCAGCCACAGTGATCTTTGGGTTCTTCTTTACCTCTCTCACCAAGGCTCTTCTCCCCCGATAGCTCAGTTTGGCCGGACGGCCAGCTCTAGGAAGGCTTCTGGTCGTCCCAAACGTCTTCCATTTGAGGATTATGGAGGCCACTGTGCTCTTAGGAACCTTAAGTGCAGCAGAAATCTTTTTGTAAACTTGGCCAGATCTGTGCCTTGCCACAATTCTGTCTCTGAGCTCTTCAGGCAGTTCCTTTGACCTCATGATTCTCATTTGCTCTGACATGCATTGTGATCTGGAAGGTCTTATATAGACAGGTGTGTGGCTTTCCTAATCAAGTCCAATCAGTATAATCAAACACAGCTGGACTCAAATGAAGGTGTAGAACCAATTAAAGGATGATCAGAAGAAATGGAAAGCACCTGAGTTAAATATATGAGTGTCACAGCAAAGGGTCTGAATACTTAGGACCATGTGATATTTCAGTTTTTCTTTTTTAATAAATCTGCAACAATGTCAACAATTCTGTGTTTTTCTGTCAGTATGGGGTGCTATGTGTACATTCATGAGGAAGAAGAATGAACTTAAATGATTTTAGCAAATGGCTGCAATATAACAAAGAGTGAACAATTTAAGGGGGTCTGAATACTTTCCGTACCCACTGTATTTTGTATGCTGGTTATTTTTCTCTTGTTCAATAAAGAAATTTGAAAAAAAAAATGTCATCCATTTAATTTTTGCATCTACTTTATTGCTTCATTCATTTTAGTTCTTCAGCAGCGCAGGTAGAAGGTTTCTCCTTCCCAGTTTAACCTAGCTAAATAAGTGTGGATTGCTGCATGTGTGTTATAGTGAGCTGCAATGTGGGTGTGTTTCAAAATGGTTGGCACCACAGCATGCTGTGTTTTGTGCATTACCAGGCGTTGCATCAGTATGAGTAGGCCCTGACAGTGTAGTTTTGATGCAACCACAAAGCAAGTTTTTAATAAAAATATATACTACTGACTATGTATAGGAAACCCTGTTCTAAACCAAAACTAATGTATAAAATATTACCCCCTTCCTCAAGATAAAGTAGAGAAAATATACTTTAAGTGGCCTAAGACTGACAAGCCCCGTCTAAACCTCCATTAGACATGAGAAATTACCTCCAGGTGCTCACCCTGTGCCATTTCATTTTTGTATATGCAACTGGTCGGACAATAACTTTTTTCATATGTAGAAAGTCGACGGACATTAGTCACTGGCAGGCTCTCTTTGTGTCTATTAGGAGCAGTTATTAGCAAGATCGAAGAATGTCTGCATTCCAGAAGCAGAGAGAAATATCATACTATTATGAGAAAAATAACTTGAATCCCCAGCTTCATCTGCTGGCAGTAAAAAAAAAGTATCAATTTATTCTATACATTAAATTTGTCATTTTTTTCCTGATGAAGGTGTTCACACGGTGCACAAATGTAATGTGTATGGAAATGTGATATCTTCTTTCCTCTAAGACATATTAGCGGGAGGCTTGCGCTCTCTTAAGCCATAATTTATGTTTACTTGAGGTTCTAAAGAGGCTCAGGGCCTGAAATACAGATGTAAAGGGTTCTTTCAGGTGTTGTTAGCATAGTTATTTCAAATACTGCAGGCTTTAAAGACGCAGATGATTTCCAGACCAAAACTGAAAATGTTCAAAGGGTCTTCTTCTTTTAAACCTTATAATGGGGAGCTCAAGGAATGTGGGCCAAACGTTTTTTTTATTTTTTTGTTAAACTCACAAAAGTGAAATTCTTTCAGTAGTGTCCTGTGTACTATATATCTAGAATCTGAAAGGCAAATCCATCAAGCTTCAGTTGGTTTAAACCAATTGCAGTAAGCATTGTGGGTATTAAAGGGAATGTATAGCCTTTGAAATTAGATAAGAATTCCAGATATGGGGCATTTTTTTACATAGCTACATTAGTCCAGCTTGGAGAAATGTAACTATGCATATACTTGTGGGATGCAGCTAAAAAATAGAAATTACTGAAGTAGAAACTGATACTCCAATAATCTCCACTAGCTTTCAGGTCCTATGCTGAGGAGATGCCCTGCTGCATTCTGAATGCAGGGCGACCGCTCAGCATGGGCACCATTAGGAGAATGCTTTGTATTTTCTCAATGAATGCAAAGCATTCTCTGATTGGATGAGGTTGAGAATGTGACATCCCCGCCCACCTCTTTACCTCATCCAATCAAGTAACACTTTGCAAGTGACATGGAAGATAGCGGATTAGAGGAATCCCACCGGTATAGCATATACATGATAGTCACATTGGTCCAAGCTATGTAAAAATACCTGGGATTCTTCTTTAAATTAATATGTAAAGATAGACAAACATGAATTAAATAATCTTATTAATGTATGTTAATGTGTGTGTGTGCTGAATAAATATTCAGGATTTGGAGCAAGAGATATAGCCAAAAAGTTTTCCTTTTGAATACAGTAGGGAATGGTTAAAGCATATTTAAAGTGGTAGTATACTGATTTTTGTGACTTTTACATACAGGTAAGCTTATAATAAGGCTTACCTGTAGGTACAATTAATATTGCCTAAACCTGCACGGTTTAGGAGATATTTGTACTGCATGCAGCCGCTGACACTATCGGTGCATGCGCTCTGAAGGTCCGGCGGACCTTCAGAGTTCCTTGCTGGGAAGTTGCCAGAAAGTTAAAACCCCGCGCATGCTCCGGCCACTCACAGCGCCGGAGCCACCGAACCCGGAAGAGACGCCAAGGGATCATGTCCGCTCCCACAGCGGTGTCTGGGGGTCCGTGTCGGGGCTTCGTTTTAAGGTAAGTATTTCATAATGAGCTAGTGTGCGATGCATACTAGCTCATTATGCCTTTGTCTTGCAGGGTTTTTTTTTTTTTTTGAGTATACTACCGCTTTAAGCCAAAGCCAAAATGTATTATATATCAGATTGCCTATTAGATGTGGCGGCCGCATTAGTTTATTTTTTCTGGCTTTATTTCCATTATTTTCACTAGGCAATCCTGTAATTAGCACAGTTCCTGTCCCTTCATGTCTACACTAATTTCTCTTTTCTATCTATGACTAATGCATCCACATCTAGGCACTGCATCTAGATACACTTTAAAACCCCTACTTTTTTATTTTATTGCTGCCCGGAATCATTGCGAATATTTCACCCTGTTCTATTACAATTGAAAAAAAATTTTCTCACCTCCTGTTCTAGCGACTACTATAAAATGTTGGGTTTCCAGTCGTTTTCTGCCATCACTGGTCACCAAAACAGAGTGGGTGATTCGAAAAGTTAAAGGAGAAGTATGCCCAAAGCTTTTTTAACCATACTTCTCATATGAATGCCAGGAGTGCAGATTGTTTTGCACTACTGTTTCCCGTTTTCACCACTCAGCCGGTTCAGGCTTGGGAAACATCCTAGCCATATGGTCAATATCCACCCAGAAGCCTGGACCTACACCTGGCTTAGCCTCTCAGTGAGCCACTGAGAACATGAGCCAGCCCCTTCCATCACCTCCACAGCCCAGCGCTCCAGTGAGCACTGGGGGGGAGAGCAGAGAGCCAGTGACTGGCAGTCCCGTCTCTATGATCAGAGCCGAGGAGGAGAAATGAGTGATCAGTGGTGTTTGATCACTCAGTTTTCACTGCAGAGCAGATGAAGGACAGACACCTAGTTAAGTATACATGTTTGTTTTTTAAATCCCAAATTTCTCTAAGAAAAAAAAATGTTTCACTTGCTTGGTGAATGTTCTGCTTTGAGAATGTCAACCAAAAGCATTGATGGACCTGCAGCGAATGAGCGGCGCATCTTCTGATCTTGAGGAATGCTGATTATTTTCGGAGTCAGAAATTGACAAACACCTTGTAAAATCTCTGCGACAGACATCAACACTTCCCTTCCCTATGGAGAAACCAGCACTGTGCCGATTAGCTCGATCAACTCACAAGATATGTCGAAAACAGTCCCGGCTATCTGAAAGCACTTAGTTTTCCCGCATGCCATTTCCCCATCCTAGACAAGTGCATCTAAACACAAAGACAACAGAGGTGAAAGAGGAAATGTATTTAAAAGGTGACATTTCATTAAGTGATGATATCTTCTCATTAACAGCAATTCATTAACACAAGCACCCGGTATCCTGCTGTGCGCTACTAGCATCATACTAATAGAATATTCATATTCTAAAAAACTGGTCATTATAATAGATTAAAAAAAATCACAAATGAAGAAGGAAATGTGGTTTCTTTTTCATTTACAGGGGAACTTTTATGAATGTATGCTGATTAATATATGCAGTTATTACATGTGATGATATTATTCAGTATATAAATTCCTTTTTTATTTTGTTTTTTTTTTTTTACATGCAGGCCAAGCTGTCCACCAATAATGACAGTTGGAACAAACTAGAATACTGCCATTGGTGTTCCACATTTACATATACTGTTTTTGTATTGTAGCCTAGTATATTTGCTGTATCTTTATACAATGTAAATACAGTATATGGCAATACGAAGGAACGGTGCTGATGGGTCATTGGGACGTGGTGCTTTTGTTTAGTACTAGATTGTTATTCCTTTTCTTTTCTCTATCCAAAACTAGAAAACGTTTTTGGCCTACCGTGTACTTTAAAACAGATAAAAGAACTGTATCCCTTTAATTTTTGATTACCCAAAGTCTTTTAATAGACCGTTCTGTGTTTTATTCTCGTCTCGTGAAATCTGACACAATCAACTTACTTCCTGCAACCTCCCCTGCTATTAAAATAAAGAGATATCCGTTTTTCTGTATATCCTACAACTATTAATGAATTGAACAACAGTCTCCAGGGCTCACGGGTCACACATGTTTGTGTTTGTTAATGAGATCTACACTTTTGCCGGTAGGAAAGGAAGAGAGAGGGGAAAACAGCCACAATTCCAAAGTGTCATAAATCCGTTCACACATTTACATAAGGGGATTCTGAAGGCAAGATCTCACTATTAACAGAGGAGTTACAAACAGGTCAGTCTCTACCGTGAGTGGAGATAAAGACAAAATAATAATTAGTGTGAGGTGGTGGAGACGACATATTATGCAGCTGTCGGTATTTCTCACCGTCATTTGGGAGAATTGTTTTGTTTTAGCCAGAGCTTCCATGAAATAGCAGAAATTAATTTAAAACAGTTGTCAGAGTATAAAAAAAAGAAGGTAAATCTGATGTCCCAATTTTATTCATGCTGCCCCTATAACTGTTGTAGCAGCAGCATTTTCTGTTGAGGAGACCAGTCACCTAAGTCAGCTAGCTGTGTGATGGTCTCCTTAACACCCCACTAGCTCTGCAGGCTGCGTCTATGCCATGGCTCTTTCTGGTGCCAGGGAGATGGTGTCATCCAGATTTCACTTATGGTATGTCTACGGCAGTGTTTCTTAACATTTTTAGTCAAGGGACCTCTGTAAAATTATAGACAATCTCAAGGCAACCTTTAAAATTATGGACAGTCTCAAGTAGGGTTGCCACCTCATCCCTTTAAAACAGAACAAATATTAATTACACAGGTTCTGTGGCTGATTAAGGTGGTAATTAAACTCACTTGGAGCCTTCTCTGCATTAAATTAGCCTCAGAACCTGTGTAATTAATTTGTGTTCTGTTTTAAAGGGATGAGGTGGCAACTCTAGTCTCAAGGCACTCTTTAAAATTATGGACAATCTTGAGGCACCCCATTCTAAAATGTAAAAAACTATTCTAATAGTTTTACATAATGCAGAAACAACCACACATGTAGGACACCCAACGTTAGAGGTGATTTTTTTCTTCCAAAGCAAATACACTTTTGCACACTGGTCCTGACTAGTATTCCAATGTTTCTCTTCTCCCTCAATTTCTTTCCATCAGTGAGCTAATGTGACCCCGGTGTTGAGGGAGAGATGTAGAAGGCAACAGACATCCTCCTCATCCACTGATGGCAATATTGATTATTAGCATGCCAGTGTCTAGAAAGTCATAACGGTGCATAATGAAAACCTGTTACTTTGTGTAACTAATAGGCAGGCTTGATCCACTTCCTGGCTTGTACACAATTTTTGATACATTTTTAGGTATTTCGCCAGGGCGCCCTTGGAGAAACTTCAAGGCACCCCAGGGTGCCTGGGCACCCTGGTTGAAAAAGACTGGTCTATGGACAGAAGAGAAGTAAACTGGGTAGGATAACTTTTTCAGTAAAAAGTAATAGTTTCCCACAGATGGTCTTTAAAGTGAGCCTGTCATCAGATTATGATTACTCCCTGGTGAGTTTCGGGCAACAAGAAAGAGTTACCTTAACAAGAATGTAGCCTCTAAACCTCTATTTCCATACCCTCCCCCTTCTTATCTCCTTCACCCTCCTATTGGTCAGCAAGGCAGCCCATCATTGTGATGGGTTACTAAGATATTGTAAAGGAGTGGAAGGTAGAAGACATTTTCAACCCTACCTGGAACCAAGTTTGGCCTTTGGAAAGGGTTCGACATTGCCAGTTGCATGTTTACCATTCCCCTCCAAGTACTGTCATGGGAAGGTAAACATTATGGGTCATTAAAGTTTTCCTGCATGGAATCACAGCGAAAATGCAAACAGGATGGCAAAATAGGGGACAACCAAGAAAGCATAACTTAATTCAACCACTGCTGGGAGGGAGGTGGTGAAACTGAGCACATGAAGGATGCTTGAACCTCTAACAGTAAGGTAGTATATACTGTATATGTGTGTAGGCAGGTTGTCTACTGTAGTTAACCAGTTAGCTCGGCTGCCCAAGCAGGGAGAAGGTGTTAATGTTTTGCTTCCTTCTCTGGGCAAGTTTACGGGCTGTTTGGGGTCCAGTCTACCTTGCCATGTATTATAAAAGGGGACAGGTTTTCCCAGGAGCGGAGCGGGAACGGGAACTACTGAAGAAGATTGCTGGGAAATGTGGTCTGCTTCAGGAACGTCCACTCATTAGGACACTGTAATAACGAATACCTTCTCTCTGGATCCTCCAATCATGGACTACACCCATAGGGACGTTACCTGTACAGGTATACCGGGGCAGCTGCAATTAGTGTTAGTTAGGGAAAAGATGTTTAACCTTGTTACATTTGAAAAGTCAAGTTTACATTAAAGTTGTTTCAACTGCTTTGAAACTTGTCTGAAGTCATCTATAGGGTTGTATGTTGGGACTTGGTATTTTCCTAAGAGCCTGGGTCTGTAGAAGCACTACAGGGTATATGTAACATCGCTACAAAAGGTTAACTTGCAAGGCAGAGAAGAGGAGTGAGTTGGTAGAGGTAACCGAAAGGAAGAACAGCTAAAGTCACAAAGTACAGTCATTTGGCATAGTACCTGGTTAGGTGACAGGTTTCCGAGTAGCAAAGAGGTCGGTACCCTGACTTCCTCCCTAGCTGTCCATCTCCTCCAGTTACCGAAGCATACTAGAGTTACAGAGATTTAAGACCTGATCACTGGGGAAGGAAAGAGTTAATGAGCACGCATAGGGCTCAGCAGAACTCCATTCTTTTACTGGGAGTGAGGTAAGTGAGGTACGTTGGCATGGTGGAGTGGGCAAAGGCTCTGCAAATCCCTCCTAATGAAAACATACAACAGTGTGTAGTGACATGGGACAGAACATCCCACAGAGGAACTCTGTATATTTCTGCTGCATGCAAGTGGCTCATCTCTGAGTCAGGGACTACCTTAAAATTTGATTCTTCACACAACTGCAGCCTCTGCCTGGTCCCAGGCATTGGTGAGCATGCCTTCGGGTGAAGTGTTACCCCATGTGCATGGGCGCAGTAGACTCCACCCACACGTGGACAATGAAAATTGAGTTTTGCTTTATGATGTAATGCCATCTCTGAAATAAATGTAACAATATAAAGCAGCACAGTGGCTCAGTGGTTAGCACTTATGTTTTGCAGCAATAGGGTCCACGGTTTGAATCCTGACCTGGATACTATCTATATGGAGAATGCATGTTCTCCTTGTGTGGGTGTGCTCCAGTTTCCTCCCAAATTCCAAAGACATGCTGGTAGGTTAACTGCCTATTTTCTAAAATTGACCCTAGTGTGCAGGTCTAATAGATTCCAACTGCAGCCAATGGCAGTACTCTATTGATTGGCTAATGCAGCTCTGGTATTCATTTTCTAACATGGAGCCAAAGAACAAGTAAACTTTCAAGGACAGAAGTGCACCACAGATTGCAGCATGGTCACTATAGCAGAACAAGAAACAAAAAACTTTGTAAAAAGCATACGTCAACTGCTTTCTAAATTTTGTACAATCTTTTCAAACATCCGTTGTGCTCTACTGCAAAGTCCCCTGACATAGCCTGAAAATTCTACAAAGTGGGACACGCTGTTTATATAAATATTTGAACCCAGCTGTTCTTTTAGCAGTCACACCATGCAGCTGTTTGTTTCAGAAATAGGTAAAAATAACGAAAAAAAAAAAAAAAAACCTCAACGCCGCATGCTAGCATACAGTTCTGGCTCTCTAATGACACAATTAGACTGTAATCTCCCCACGTTGTACTGATCCCTCACAGAGTTTCTTGTGTTTTGCTAGCAACGTCTATTGATTATGCATGAAATATCGATACCCATTTACACACTGAACTTGGCAGTCTAATTTGAGCCATGAACATTCTAATACCAGTTTGGCATGCACTGTAAACAAGATGCACCTGAGTGGGCCCTCCTCTTGGCCGCCTGTACCGTCGCCTTCCTGATAAATGCTCTCGCTCCTGCCCAATATGCTTTTTTAAGCCTTGCTTTTTACACCCAGCTCTACAGAGTGGCGTCTTGTGACTGCATAGCTGATGGTGAGTCACGATGCCAAACAGTCATTTTGACGGGGCTGAAATTGCCTGCAAAAAATGTCATTACATTCCTCATACATTAAATATGCCCTGCACCGCTTTAAAGGATGTTTATTAGAAGCTGCATTCCGTAAACACAGCCTGGGCTCTTGCTTGATAATAATCGCTCAGCACGGTGCCATAATTCGCTTTCTTAAACCGATCATTTTGGAGCCCTAAACCTGTGATTTATGCGAAAACTGTAAAACACATAGGGAAAAAAACTTTTTGAGCTTGCTTTATGCAAATTTCCTGTAAAATGGTAGATTTAATTAGGAAGTTTAGATTAAGGAAATGCAGTTCGAGAGGAGACTGACAGTTGCAAAATAACTTTCTTCGGCAGGCTGGCCTAGATTATTGATCACATCAGCAAAAGTGTAAGTAAGGAGTAGTTTAATATGCAAAGCATATATACAACCACCACCAAAGACAGCAGTGTAAAGGAAGCAGAACTGAATACGCTAGCAGTTTTGTGTGTTTTAAGAGGGCTTTTCAGGCAGCATTGAAAAGTCTATTGTGTATTGCATTGCTTCAGTAAGTTAAAGTGTTACTAAACCCACAACAGTAAAATCAGTCTGTATATGCAGTAAAGCATGCTTATTATACTCACTGTGGAGCCTAAGGGGTTAATAATCTGCATTCTTTGATCCTCCCCTTCTTGGAACATCCCCAAACCATCTCCTGATAGAGCACAGGCTAGGGGACAAGCTTCACATGCTCAGTTTAGTGTGTATTGCTAGAGAGTTTGCTTTTCTTGGGAGGATGCATTTGATCTGCACAGGGCCAATCAGCACTGTCCAGACAGAGGGTCAGGAGTCCTGTAGCCTTATAGGACAATCACAGGAAAATGAAAACTCCTCCTACATGCTTTAACAAGACACTGATAGAAGTCACAAGACTGCTCTAAATGCTGATGAAAAAAGGTATTTAGCAGTATATATTTACTAAATAAATACGGAAATACTAATACTTACAGATAAATACTAACTATTTACAGAGTAATACTACTTATAATACTTATGACTGGAATACACAGCCCGAATATCGCCCGATCATTCGACCACCGACTTATGAAAAAGTGTTTGTTGGTCGAAAACGTTGCCAACATACACATGCCGAATATCGCCTGACCGTTTGACCGCCGACCATCGAAACAGTGCATGCGTGATGATGTTCTACAGATTTTAAATGAACGACCTTAACACCAACGTATAGAATATCGTTCGTTTGCAAACGAGAAGACAGAATTTTTCGTTTTTTTCAAAACGGGAATTGTTAAAGTGGACCTGCACTTGAAATCTAAAGTTTAAAGAGGTTTATTAGCATAGTTCAATGTGATAGAACAAATCAGTAAAAAAATAAATAAAACAAAAGCAAAAAAAAAAGTAAAGCAAAACTCTTTCAACTGTAATACTGCCTTGGGACTCTCTCTTCTTCTATCCTTAAATGTGCCTGTGAGGGTTTCAGACTCATAACTCACCCATTTCTCTTGATTCCTATTGCTGTTGTCTTTAAGGATGAGGTCTAGGAGCAGGAAGAGCTGTCCGGTGATATCTCGCACCTTCACTAATGTGGTGGATGCCTCAGTACAGTGTTGTGGGTCTAACCTTTAAAATACAATTTCTAGAGGGGATGTGGTCTAGTAATGAAGTGACTTAATTCAGCCGGGTTTTAAACATTATGAGCATGGAATGTTGGACTCATTCTAAAAATGCTAGTTCGCTGGTTTTGTCTGAGTTTTGGACTACAGACCTGAAACATGCATGCAGAATTCCGTTTTATTTTTCTACATGTTCTGGATCAGCGACTCTGAAACAGCATTCTTAAAAAGAGTTCAGCAAAGACAACTTACATTTGGACTCTCATGAAAGATTCCTTTTAAAGTTTATCCCAGGTTAAAATATTTTTTTTCACATTTTGAATAATGCACATAATTCCTAAAACCCCTTTGTTGTCTTTTTTTGCCATGTGTCCCATCCAGGTGATTGTCTAGTACAGGGGTTCTCAGCCTTATTGAGACCAGGGCCCAGTAAAATCTTCCAAAGCTTCCATTCCCTAACAGTGAAAAAAGTTTATACTCACAAAATACAACTATGGCATTACAAAATATGTATTGAAATGGTGGAGGACTCCTTATGGGGTTGGGCATCACTGTGGGGGGGCTAGGAGTTCCGGAGGGGGTTAGGTGACTCTAAAGCAGACTTTGTGGAGGTGTATGTAGTAGACATAAAATTCACTCAGATACTTGGAGCAAATGTTCCCATTGGAAGATTTCCTACTTTCTGCTCATCTGAAAATTCTGGATTTTCTCTCCCTTTCATTCCAAATTGTATTGGTCAGCAGGAGATACAAAGTGAGTAAACATGTCCACTGGTGGCTAAAGAGTGGACACTAATTAAAAACATGCCTCATGTTTTGTAAGCATTTGTGTGTATTTTTTTTAACATGTGGAACTGCCCTTAGGTTGGGAATTTGGAGGATTTTCCTATGTCGCCACCCTTTGCACATTTCCTGTTGATGTACCGCCATTTACTACAACACTTCCACCTTTACTATGCTATTAAATGGCAATATGGCAGTTGTAGGAGGTGGTTCATGGGTGGAAATACACCCAAAAACCATCCTGTTTACTGCCAGTGGAGACAAGACCTAAAGGGGACACAGACTAACAAAAAAAAACCCTGGCAAGGGTTCTAACCCATCACGACTCTATCCTAAACTAACCAAAAAGAAAAAAGTTTGGTTTGGATCTTTTGGCTTTGGAAAGTTTTGGCTTTTTAACTGAAATCATGAGTACACAGCCTTACAATGACACTGATTAGAGACAAGTCTAGATGAAAAGGACACACGTTTCTGTATTACTCCAATAAATACCGCGGAGGCTCTGACAATTCCTATTATTGCTCCCGGTTGTCAACAACTTCTTAGACTTGTTATTACATCCTAAAACTGCACATTTTAAGTCATGTGTCACGTCCTCACTGCTGTCAGAAACTCATCACCAAAGCTTAAACTTACTAAAGTGATTTGTGCAGCCAGGAACAGCTAATAAAACCATCTCTTGCACACATTCACTTTCTTGAAGAGTTTAATCGACGTCTGAATCACTTACTATGATTTATGACCCATCAGAAGCAGCTTCTCCTTATGACATTACAAGTTTTGGAAGAGAAGGTGGGGATACAAACACAGGATTTTTATAGTTTTGTTTGCTGACACAATCCATTAAGAACTATGTGCCTACCAGCGATTGCTGGTAGGCACAGCAGACTTTATGGACTTTGCACTGTTGCCAGAGGCCCATCCTTTCTAGGGCAACTTCAGGAATTGAAGATCTGTCCCATGAAATGAAAAAGTATGTTTGTCATGGGGCTGTTGACCTCCTTCTGAAAATGCTACTCACCTAGCTGTTATAGTGAACTATTGGCTTCAATAGAGCTGACATGCCAGGAAATACGTTGAATTGGAGTTGCTGGAGGGAAGACTGGAATGTATTTTTACATTCTGTTTTAAAAAGCCTTTATACAGTATTTTAATTCAAGCATTGTTTTAAAGGGAATATATTATATGATTTTTTTCCTTAAAAATTTAATTTTTTTATATATATTATATATAGTTATAGGTAAATGAGATATATTAAACATGAATATTTTGTACTTTAATTTTTGAGCTAGTAGGAGGAGCTCCCTTTCACATCTTTACATGTCTATCCTTGTCTAGTGTGCTTAAAAGACTGGTGTTTACAGTGCACAATAGCTTTATGTAAAAGTTTATGGGCATATGAGCAGTCCCACCCCTCATTCCTCCTCTCTTTATTCCTCAGGCTCTTGACTAAGTTTTAATTAGAGAAAGAGAGGCAAGTTCCTATGGTGTGCTCTCTCTTAGTAACCCCACAGTGCTCCTGTGATCCCTTGTCAATGCAGATACCCGTAATTTGTTTGTAAAACAAAGAATGAGAAAAAAAAAAACTTGTATAAAGCATACTAGTTACATACCTAGGTTGAAAAAAATATATAAAAAAAATCAATAAAAATAAAAAAATAAATATATAAAAAACCCACTGCCATCCGCATCTGATCCTGTCCGTGAAATCCGGACGGATGGAGACCCTATTTTCCATCCGTCCTGGGGATCGGATGGGATCGGATGAGAGCGGACAGGCGGTCCGCTCTCATCCGATTCCCCATAGAGAGCAGCGGGGGCTGTGACACCTCCCTCTCCGCACTGCAAGCGGAGACGGAGCTGTCATCCGCCGGTTCAGCGCGGATCGCAGATCGATCCCCGCTGAGCAGCACGGATCCGCCTATGGAGGCGGACCGTGTGAAAGAGCCCTTACAAGGGAAAAACCCTGATTCCCGAAGGCAAACTTCACGTTACTTTGTATACAATTTAATGGCTGTATTATATTTTTTAAGCAATCTACTGGATTGGCATAGCGGGTCAATTTTAAAAAAATGTAATAAAAAAAAAAAATTGCCCCAAAACTATTAGTTTTCCACATGTGTATACATAACATGCAAAAAAAAAAAAAGCACATACTGTATGTACAAACATCATTACAAACTATGCAAATGCAGAATGTTTTTAAATTATTAATACTCCTTGAAAAGAATAACAGAATGCTTAAATATAATTTGATATTTTGCTTAGAAAAAAAAAACGATCTCCAAGCCTTGCTGAAACTGCATTTCACAAAAGTCTTTTTATTACCATCCAAAACTCCTAAAAAGTTACAAAAAGCTGCAAAAACACTGACAATTGGCACCCAGCTACAGTTTGTGGCATGCCCACGATTTCAAATGTCAGTAGGTCTAAACATTATGCATTATGCATACAAGTAGATACAGTCCTGTCATTAATAGGCTCTGGGTCGAATATTTTCCTTTACGAATAGATGTAAGTTGAAGTCACACATCCTCGGCAGCACTTAGTCTGAGCAGGAAGAGGCAACTGCGCTGATCGATAATGGCTTTCAGCATATTCTTTCAAATCCGCACTGAGCTTGGCACATTGCAGCTCAACAATGAATGATCACTCTAATGACTGTAATAAATTATCATGGGAACCAGAGGCATATTAGGCTTGCCAGCATTCAGTATATAAAAAGAAGCACAAGACAAAAAAACTGGGGTAAATGAACATAGTTTTTTTTTTTTTTTTTTTAAGATGAATTCTAAACAAAATGGTTTTAATGACTTCTAATAGCAGATCTGTTTAGAAGCCCTAATATAACCTCATAAGGAGGGTTGCTAATAAGCAAATAAACTGATATCCTAAACCTAACAGCCTTCATAATTTGGTGTCCGTGCATGCCCTGCTTTAGGATTAGTTGTAGTCTGTGGGAGCCATTCTGTTGTTGGGCCAGTCCCAGAAGATCCAAAGATCTGCCTTCTTTGCTTGCCTAATGGTAAGGGAGGCAACTAAGATCTGTCTTTAGGGACAGTTTGGATTGACTAATGTGTCCCTCAAGCCTTCTGAACTGGAAAATTTGCCATGAGACCCTTCCCATAATAAATTGTTTATTACTCCTCTCTATTACATTCAAAACCGATAGGCTTTTGACTACAGAATCTCGCTGGAAACGTGGCAGGAGATTCTCCCCCTACAAGTTCCCACTGTTTTTTTCTCAAGGGAAAAAGATGTCCAGACCAAATTTTTATAGAGGTCTTACTTTGCAACCAGTTTTTTATTTCACATTGGCAGGCTGTCCTCTCCTGTCTGTTCTAAATGCTCTACGACCCATGGCACATTCTACCATATGGTTTGGTAGAGCCAGGGGCTGACTGGCAACTTTTGCCCCATTGTGCAGCAACCCAGCCCCCCTTCCACTCTACCTCTTCCCTGTCTCCTCCTGACCCCATTCCAGGCTGAAGCTCCGCTCTAGGTACTCTCTACTCACGGGCCGAATCCGGGTTCCTGACCTGGCCAGCAGGGAGCAGTTGGGGGGAGCTGGGACAGCTGAGGCGGGGCTGTCTGGAGGAGGAGAGTCTCCAGTGGGGCTGGGAACCAGCCTCTTCTCAGACACAGTTTACACCATTCATGCTGGGGAGAGGCCTGCGCTCTGTCCTTGTCTTCATCCCAGTAGGTCAGCGGTGAGGACTTTTTACTTCACTTCACCAGGAATCCTTTAGGCATGTCTGTGGCAGAAGCGGTGCAGCCTTTTTACAGGATATCAGAGTGGCCCGGGGGGCAATTTCCCCCCTGCCCCCTGGCCCAGTCCTCCCCTGGGTAGAGCCCAGCTATAAGAAGCTTTTGGTCTGCAGGTGCTAAACAGGTGTGATCGATCTCCTCCACTCAAACCGGATACACTGCAAGATAACACCTGTAATTAAAATCCATGTATAATCATACCACCAATACTATTATATACATCTGTCAACCACATCTATTAAAGAAAATAGTACACATCAAAATTAGAATTCAAACCATAGGGAAGTAGCAGTGCAGTGTATGCTGTTTGAGTGGAGGAGATCGATCACACCTGTTTAACCATCACTTTCTTTATGCTTTCACCATTTCACATGTTATTTAATTGTCTGTTTTGCATATAATTGATTAATTGATTCCAAATTCTTATTTGCCTTTGTAGGACATGCAATAGTAATCCATTGTTAGATGTGTTCTACACTGAGGAAGGGCGTTATATGTGTAGCCCGAAACTATTAAAATGGAACACTTTTGTTACCTTTTTGTATGATTTTTTTTCTTTAAATACATTTTATAGTGCAGCAATCCTTCTCTTGGATATATATATATATATATATATATATATATATATATATATGTATATATATATGCTAAAAATTAAAGCGTAAATATAAAAGAAGAAAATAAAAGAGAGAACTGACACAACAGCAGTAAATAGGCATAGTCAGGAAGCCATAAAGGCCAGAGGATCCTAGAATTCCTGGAGAGGTTCCCCACAACAATGGGGCGTCCCCAGGCCACATCAATATCCATACAGTGTTGCAGTATATAGCCTATACAGCTCTAAAAAGAAAAGAGTGGAAACCAGAGAGAAATAAGGTAAGAAGGTGACACTATCGGAAAAGGGACTGCGCACCTAACAAGTGGGGAGGCAGAGAAATGACAAGAAAAGCTAGGGGGGAAAAGGGGCCAAAAGATTAGAGGCTGAGAACGGGGGAGAGGTAAGGGCTCGGGAGCATCAAGGCCGTGCATCATAGGAGGCCAAAGCTGGCTGGGGGGAGAGTAGGAAAGGCATATGATAGCCAAGGTTCATTTTAGATATATTTGAGAAAGTATTTCTGTAAAGTTTTTTTACTGTTTGCGACACTGTTGGAAACATAATAAGAAGAGAACGAGTAGACATAGTCTGATGAAGGTTCTAACCATTTCTTATGTTACCGAAAAAGACGTTCGTGTTTTTGCCATCTGTTTCCCCACTTGGGATTTTCCATCACTTTCTGCCAACAGGAAGAAAGGGAAAAATCTCTCTAATAGGGGTTCACATACCTTAGCAAAACCTGACAGAGGTTCTATCCCTTTCCCAATCTTCCCAAAAATGCATTTTCCTGGAGTTGGTCATTTAAAGTGATTGTAAAGTCTCGTTTTATTTCCTATAAAAATAACAAACATGTTATACTTACCTTCTCTGTGCAGTTGGTTTTGCACCGAGCAGCCCGGATACTCCCTCTTTTGTGCTCCTGCCCCCTCCCTCCTGTTGAGTGCCCCCACAGCAAGCAGCTTGCTATGGGGGCACCCGAGCCGAGTCACAGCTCCCTGTGTCCACTGAGACACGGAGCCCCCACCCAGCCCAGCCCCCTTTCTCCCCTAATTGTCCAGCTGACTTTGAGTGAGCCAATGGTGCCACTGCTGTGTCTCAGCCAATCAGGAAGGAGAATCTTGGTCGGCTAAGACACTAATGGACATCGCTGAGAGAGGGACCTCAGGTAAGTATTAGGGGGCTGCGTGGGGGCTGCTGCACATACAAATAATGCATTAAGATAAAAAACCTTCTGACTTTACAACTCCTTTAAAGATATCTCTTTATAGCTCACCTTCCCATTCACTTTCTCTCACTGCCTTCAAAAATCTTCCTTTATTGCTTCAACAAAGTGGAGCTCAGGGGTGCAGGGGCAGTTTGTGACCCTGATGTCATAGTGCTCGGGCCTGAGTGGGCCAATCCCCAGGTTTGTAGACTGTCACATGGGAGTGAGGCAGGGATGGCAACCAATTAGGTAAGCTTATCTAAAATGTACATAGATAGGAAGTGTCAAGGGAGCATTTGTGGGTGAGTACACCTTGGGTTATCAAAAGGCACTGTCACTTTGCCCTGAAGCGGATGACAGTGTTTCTTTAGACTTAAAAAATTTAAAAGGGATTTCCTAATGTAAAATCCATAATGCAAGTTGATAAGAGATCATAAGAATTGTTCCATTCTTTGCTTCTGAATGCCTGCCAAGTGCAGCAGAAAGGCAGTTAACATGCGCAGAAGAGCATGGATGTCTTATTCTATAAAACATTCCTAATTTTGACCATTTTAGCTTAGGCAGTGATATTCATGTTATCTAGGGTTACCCAGTGGGGGATATAAGCCCCACTTCTTGTTTTCTTTCTCTACACCTGTTGTAAAACTTCAGCACACTAAGCAATCTACCCAGAATTCCCAACATTCCAATTTGTATAAGCAACATTTAACCCAGCTGTTCTCGACATGGACCCTACAACTTATAATCTCTGTTTGCATGTAACCTATGGCTGAGACAGCTCCGTAGAGAAAATATACCTCCCAAAAACAACCATGAAGTTAACTGTGAGATGTGCTTCAACTACATTGATCTTTACAGTTAATAATATTAACACTGAGAACATGAGATGGTTCCCACAGGGGCAGGTCAAGGGGTGAAGGTACCAAAGGCTGGAAATTCCCAGAAGCTTTCAGTACAAAGACAGCCAAACTGATGACAATACTTAAATATTCAGAAGCTAGTATAGATAATTTATTAAGAGAAAAGAAGCCTTTCGTTATATTACTTTTATTACTTTAAGCAAGTTTTACAATTTCTGCAAGCTGTTAAATTTATAGATTTCCAAAAGCTCTCACAAGTATTTTAGATGGACATAAGTGCACTGTCAAACATCTGCATAAGCGCCCTAGGAGCCCAGAAATCTATGGAGCTCTAATATTTAAATTTCAACACTTCCCTAAAAGGAACCTGAGCTCAAAGTGAAAATGTGCTATTTGTATATAAAATATCTAGAAAAAGTGTCTAGGCTCTAATATTTAATTTGCAACACTTCCTTAAAAGGGAATTGAGCTCAAAGTAAGAAAGTGCTATTTTATATGAAATATCTAGAAAAAGTGTCTAATCCGTGTTCACATCAGTTGTATGAGCATTTTACACACATTTCTAGACATGTTCCTCTTGACCTCTATTAGAATGCACCTTTTCTGAAAGTGTATCAAAGATGCAGCATGCAGGACTTCGATGTGCTTTCATGAAAATGCAAGGTCTAATAGAAGACAATGGGAATGGGCCCAAAAATGCGTGTAAATCACACATACAATTGCGCTACAAAATGCAGCACACCGGTGTGAATCCAGACTGTCAGTCTTCAACTTAAAGCTAAAAGGTAAACTTCTCAGGGTACTAACTCTTCTAACTATCCTTCTACCTATCCAAAATACCCTATGCAAAAAAATCTGAGTCCTTACCTTTTTTTTTAAATCTGGTTCAGTCACGTAACCCTGCTGCTCCAGCTCTCACGCGTAAGGGAGGGTTCAACAAGGTCTGTGAATTCCGAGAGCTGTGACATCGCCCATAGGCTCCCATAACAAGCCATTGTTGGTTCTCCCTCCTCTCCCCTGCAGGAGCTGCTCGCTGAAACAGGGGTGTGGCCAGACCAGTTTAAAATGAGGTAAGTATACAGATCATTTAAAGAACTTGTTAAGAATGGTTAGTGTTAGGCTTTTCTTTCACATTCAATTCTGAAATTTAGTACGCAAGGGTGTGCCTAAAGATTCATAGCTTTATCGCTGCTGTGTGGAAGATACTTCTGTCTCTAACTGCTAGTCTAAGGAGGTTTGGAGTGATATCACTACTGTGCTGCTTTCCTTGCTGGAGAGAAGGCTACAGCATTAAGGACCTCTCTGCTTTTTCTTTATCCAGGTTGTACCTATCTGCATATCCTCTGCTGCTTCTGGAATATTCCCCAACCAGTTATCAGGTCACCATTTTTTTTTTTGGGGGGGGGGTGTCCCTGACATGAGGAAACTAAGGTCTATCCTGTACCAAGATGGCTATCCCTGTCTCCAAAACGTTTTTATTGATCACTGCTATTGATGCTCTTGCTGGCCAACAGAAAGGTGCATGTAAGGACAGGTAGCTGGTAATAAGTCTTTTGCACTCAGCTTGCCCTTTTTAGGCACAACTTCCACAGTTCAGGTCCTCTTTAAGAAGGGGAGATCTAGCCTTGCCTTTCCCCAAACCTCTTTATTTGCTCATCACGGTTATTGATGCCCTTGCTGGCCAACAGAAAAGTGCGGGGAAGGACAGGTAGTTGGTGACAAGTACTTTGCACTCTGCTTGCCCTTTTTAGGCACAGCTTCCACAGTTCAGGGCCTCTTTAAGAAGGGGTGATCTAACCTTGCCTTTCCCCAAACCTCCTTTATTTTCTCATAACGGTTATTGATGCTTTTGCTGGCTAACAGAAAAGTGCGGGGAAGGACAGGTAGCTGGTGACAAGTCCTTTGCACACTGCTTGTGATTTTTAGGTACAGCTGTTTAGGCACAGCTTCAGGTACTCTTTAAGAAGTGGAAATCTAACCCTGCCTTTCCCCAAACCTCCTTATTTGCCCATCACTGTTATTGATGTTCTTGTTGGCCAACAGAAAGGTGCAGATGACAGGCTAGTGCTTAACCTCCAGGAAGTGTTGAGAATTGCATATGAGAGCTCCAAATTTTGGGGGCTTCCCGGAAGCTCATACAGCTACCACTAGGTATCAATATTTTATTCCTATAAAGAGAAGGTCAGCATGACAGCCAGGCAGCTAACATTTTCAAAAAAATGGTCAGCCATGGCAGCTACCATGTTTTCAGCTTTACTTTGGGCAGTCTATGTTGATCAGATAATTGAAGCATTCATGGGTTGTTATGGGCAACAGAACATTCTGGATCTTAGCATCATGTTACTATATAAACGCCATTGTTTTACACCAGCTGTTGATAAGGAAACAATTCCTTAGACATTGCATAATGAAATAAATTCCACTTAATACATATGACTGGGAGCATTTGTTGCCACTAATCTATCAGGATTAAATGTAATCATAAAACTCGATTAGGCTGGCACAAACTGAGCGATTGGTTTTGATCTGTTTCTGGAATCTAGGAGATAAAAGATGACAGCGAGTATTATGAATTCCGTTGTCAAGACACACAAGTCTCCTCTTCGCTCTGTCTCTGGGTTAAGGATATGTAGCACTTAATCAAAGTGGACAAGTGTTAGAATGTACCCTCCTCCTGTATGGTGAGCTGTGAACCTGCATAGCTCATCCTGCTGCTTCCTAGATGCCACTGATTGCAAAGAGAGATGCAAGCTGAGAAAACCTAGCATATTCTGCAAAACTCAACATTTGTGGCACTTTACACATTTTTCCATTTAAGGGAATATTTGTGATTCTGATCTATGAAGAGTCCCACAATTCATGAGTCAAAACACCCAAAGAAACTCTTAACACTTCCTATAACAAATTGTTTGCTCATTATGTAAGTTAAAGGGACACATTATACATTAACATAAAAATACATTGATATGACTATAACTGGAGAGTGCAAAACCTGGTGCAGCTGTGCATGCATAGCCAATCAGCATCTAACTTTAGCTTGTTCAGTTAAGGATCCTTGCTTACTGCTCTGTAGCAAAACGCATCAGTTTTGCTGTGTTTCAGATGCATTTCCTGTGCGTTTCTGATGCATTTTTGCCTGCACCCGTGAAAAATGCAAAATGCATTGAAAATGCAAAATGTGTTGTTTTTACAGCAATTTTACCGCAATTTCAATTCATTTCAATGGGAACCTGCTTTTTGGTGCAGTTTTCAAATCTGCACCAAAGATGCAGCATGCAGGATTTTTCAAAACGCACCCCACCTGTAGCGCAGTGGTGTGAAGAGCCCCATTGGATTTTCAGGGGAAAATTTTTTCTTGGGTTTTTCTTGCATGGTAAACACACAGGAAAAACATATCAGTGTGAAAGGGCTCTAAGCTTTGACGAAAAAAAAAAATGAAATCTGCAGAGCTGCACCAGATTTTGAACTCTCAAGTTTTAGTACTGTATTTTCTGGCGTATAAGACTACTTTTGAACCTCAAAAAAATCCCCCAAAAATGGGGGGTCCTCTTATACGCCAAGTATAATATCTCCAAGGTAACCTAAGTATAACCGGTAGATGAAAATTAGGGGGGTCGTCTTATACGCCCGGTCGTCTTATACGCCGGAAAATACGGTAAGTCAACCCCTAACTGTATTTTTTTAACCACTTGCTGACCCAGGCTTTTTCTGACATTTGTCGCTTAGAAGTTGAAATCTGTTTTTTTTTTGCTAGAAAATGTCTTAGAACCCCCAAACATAATATATATATATTTTTAACATAAAATTTTTAACGTAAAGATACATTGTCTTTAAAATTTGCGCACGCACATGGAATGGTGACAAACTACGGTACGGTAATAGGCCATACACACTATACAACTGTCTTTAGATTTTTTCCTTTAGATTTACCAAAACCATATAATATAAGATCAAACCTAAACACTTTCAACTTGTATGCAATCAGGCAGGCCCTTGCACTACATAGAAAAGGTAAATCTAAAGGAAATCTAACAACAAAAGTTGTATAGTGTGTATGCAGCTTAACACTTTCAAATTTTTATAGGTTACCTGTTTAAAGTTACAGAGGAGGTCTTGTGCTAGAATTTTTGCTCTCACTCTAAGGATCGGCACAATACCTCACATGTTGTTAAACACAGTTTATATATGAAGGCGCGACTTACCTATGTGTTCGCTTCTGCGCGCAAGGAGGAATGGGGTGCATACATTTTTTTTTTCCTTATTTATTTACATTTTTTATTTTTACACTGTTCCTTTATTTACTTTTTTGTTCACTTTTATTCCCATTACAAGGAATTTAAACATCCCATGTAAATAGAAATAAGCTTTGCAGGTCCTCCTTATTGAGAGCTCTGGGGTCAAAAAGACCCCAGATCTCTTATTTATCTTTAAAAGCAAAAAACCTTTGCGCACATCTCCTGTGCCTATAACCCAGGTATTCAAAAACATGACGTGTATTTACAGTTAGGCGATGGGCAAGTAGTGTAAGTACCTATGCTTGACTTGTTATAAGCCTCTTGCAGCCCCGGTACAACAGAGCTCAGGGACAAGGAGGGAGACTTTGTAAACCTTTTGTTCTGATGCACCTAGAATCTACCTAGCTAATCTAGGGTCTGTTCACACCAATGAGCCGCACTGGATGCATAGCTACTGGAGTGCACTGTGAGACATCCGAGGCGCATCGTGCTTACTTTTTTCACAGAACGTTATCGAAATGTCACAGCAACACTGTGGTGTGAACTGTCTCCATAGGAAGTAAGGCATTTTGCCTTGTCTATGAGTGGGGGCTTTGCCAGAAATAGATGCTACACCACCACTGCTTTGAATAGGCCCCTAAACTGAAAGTTCAGTTGAGCTTTAGCAAAAAACAGCTTTGCAACCCTTCAGGCTGTGTTGCGTGGCAGAGGTGTAAAACTCATATAAATGGCTGGAAAGAATTACCAATTCTTTAGCAGATAAGGCAGTTTTGTGTGAATTTAAATTGTTTATTTGCCTAAAAAAACTAAAGGTATTTTGTTAAAGTGAATGCAAATGCCTTTTTTTTTCATTAACCACTTTACTACCAGTCACGTAACCTCTACGTGATCAGACTTTGCGGGGTTATACCGGGATGATGCCTCTAGCTAGAGGCATCATCCCGGTACCGTTGTTTGAAGCCGACGGTCGGCTTTCCGTCGGTAACGATCGATGCGGCTCGGGAGCCGCTCGATCGTTACCCGGGGGGGCGGGAGGGGACGTCCCCCCCCTCCCGCCGCCTTCCGCGGCTTTGCTCGGGGCTACCGTCCCACCGGGAGCCCCGAGCACCCAGCCGGCACGTCCGCCGGCTGGATGGAGTCCCGATGAATGCCGGAAACGGCATCGATCGGGTCTCCGATGACGTAACCCGGAGGCGGCGTCCATGACGTCACGTCCGGGTTACTGTGCTGCAAAAAGCGGCAGATTTGAAAAACGGCTGTATGCAAAAATGCCGTTTTCGGCGTTTTGCATACAGGGAAGTGTAGTGGAGGGGTCTAGGGTCTTTTAGACCCTCGATCCCTCCATAAAGAGTACCTGTCACGACATATTGCTGTCACCAGGGATGTTTACATTGCTTGTGACAGCAATAAAAGTGATCAGATTTTTTTTTTTTTTAAAAACCTGTAATAAAGTTTAAAAAAAAAGAAAAAATAAATAGGAAAAAAAAAAAAAAAAAAAATTTAGCCGTCCCCGTCACCGTTAGCTCGCACACAAAAAAAAACGTATACGCAAGTCGAGCCGCAAATGAAATCGCTGTTCAAACCACACATGTGAGGTATCGCCGCGATCGCCAGAGCGTGGGCAATAATTAAAAAAAAAGAGCTACACTCTAACTCTAAACTGGTAACCGTTAAATAAATTTAAAGCGTCGCAGATTGAGATCTCTATTGACCGTAGTTTGTCGCCATCCCACGGGGGGGCGCAATTTTAAACCGTAACATGTTTGGTATCTATTTACTCGGCGTGACATCATCTTTCACAATATACAAAAAAAATGGGCTAACTTTACTGTTTAGTATTTTTTAAATGCAGTGAAATGTGATTTTTCAAATTTTTTCCAAAAAAATGGCGTTTTAAAGACCGCTGCGCAAATACCGCGTGACAAAAAATTTTGCAATGACCGACATTTTATTCTCCAGAGTCTTTGCTAAAAAAATATATATAATGTTTGGGGGTTCTAAGTAGTTTTCTAGGAAAAAATACTGGTTTTAACTTGTGAACAAAAAGTGTCCGAAATAGGGCTGGGGCTAAAGTGGTTAAAATACCAAACATGTCATACACACCTGCTCTGAGCAATGGTTGTGCACTTCTGCCCCCCCCCCCCCCATGGGCACTCGTGCCTGCTCAATCCTGAGCCCCGCTCTGTGTGTCCATTTACATACAGAACGTGGCTCGGCCCCACCACCAGCTCCCTCTCACTGGCTGAGATTGACAGTAGCGATGCTGTCTCTGAGCCAATGAGCAGGGGGAGAGCTGAGAGAGCAGGTTAGTATAAGGGGGGACTGGGGGGAGCTGCATGCAGAAGGTTTTATACCTTAATGCAAAGAATGCATTAAGCTAAAAAAAACTCTCTGCCTTCAGAAGCGCTTTAACCACTTTAAGACCGGAGGATTTTCCTGCTTAACGTCCAGGCCACTTTTTTCAACTTGGCACTGTGCAACTTTAACTGACAATCGCGCGGTCATGCAACGCCGTACCCAAACTAAATTTACGTCCTTTTTTTCCCACAAACAGAGCTTTCTTTTGGTGGTATTTGATCACCTCTGCGCTTTTCATTTTTTTTTTATAAAAAAACTGCGAATATTTTGCAAAAAATTTACATTTTCTACTTTGACAGTTAAAAAATATCCAATATATTCAATTTTTGTCATATATTTAGGCCAAAATGTATTTAGTTACATGTCTTTGACAAAAAAAAATTCTCAATGAGCCTATTTTTAATCACTTTAAGACCGGAAGATTTTACCCCATTCCTGACCAGGCTATATTTTGAGATTCGGCACTGCGTTAATTTAACGGACAATTGCGCGGTCATGCGATGCTGTACCCAAATTAAATTTATGTTCTTTTTTTTCCCCACAAATAGAACTTTCTTTTGGTGGTATTTGATCACCTGTGGGATTTTTAATTTTTGAAAAAAAAGAGCTACATATTTATGGCAAAAAAAATCACCATAAGCGTATTTTGATTGGTTTGCGCAAAAGTTATTGCGTTTACAATGGAAAGATTGTCATTTTTATTGTTTTTTTTTTCTAGTAATGGCGGCGATCTGCGATTTTTTTTGCGGGACTGCGACATTGCGGCGGACAGATCGGACCCCTAACTGACATTTTTACACTTTTGGGGGAACCAGTGGCATTACTACAGTAATCAGTGCTATAAATATGCACTGTTACTGTAAAAATGACACTGGCAGGGAAAGGGTTAACACTGTTGGTGATAAAGGGGCTAAATGTGTGCCTCATGCTTACTGACGTGTGTGGGGGGAGGGGATTGTGTCACACAGACACAGATCGCAGGTTCAGCTATGCTGAATCCTGTAATCTGTCCCTGCCTGTCACAGAGGAGATCCGCCCACTTTGTTTACACAAGCGGGCGGATTTCCTTACTCTTTCCCTGACGATCGGGGAAGAGCGGCGGTGATCACCGCCTCTCCTCCCCTGGCCCGACTCCCGCTGTGTCCGAATACAGCGGGAGTGAGCCTCCAGCGGCGTGTGCGCGCCGCCGAGAGAGGGAGGAATCCAGTGACGTAGGTCTACGTCGTTGGACCCAGCCGAGCCGCTCTGCTGCAGTACCGTAGCAGCAATGTGAGTGGTCGACAAGTGGTTAAGACCTCATGCACACTGGATGTTATAAAAACGCTAGTAGCTTTGGCTGTAGAATGCTGCATTAAAAACACAAGTTTTTTAGCGTTTGTGTTTTTTAGCAAAACTATACTCCCACAAAAGCTATTTTTGCGCATTTTAGCATTTGTGGTTTTCAGGATTTTTTAGCGCTTTCTAGAGTTAGAGTGTTTTTACAGCTGAAAAACTCATCTTCAAACCCACTAGTTCTGGGTTTTTTTTCCAGCCAGAACAACACCCCTGCCAAAAAACGCTGATAGCAGCCTATGTGTGCATGGATACATAGGATAACATGCTGTGGAGTTTATTGGCTGCAGAAAAATAAAACGTTTGAAGCCAAAATCAGCAGCTGTAAAAACGTCCAGGGTGCATGAGGCCTAAGACATAAATGTAGGAGCTGCAATTGCTGTCTTGAATAAATGTAATCAGTGCCTATGAAATTTCCCAAAATTCAAACCCCAACCAGCAGCTGGAATGACCTTATGACTCCAAATAGGTCCCACAATGTGCATGCTGTGCAAGCACAGGGAGTATATTGTGCACAACTGCTGTTTTGAAACTTAATATGCAAACACTTGTTCTAGGTCATTTACTCTACAATTAATAAAGGACGAGGATGACTAACCCAGAGCTTACTTCTTCAAAATAAGTCATCAATGGCAAAATGCACACTTTTATCCTCACACCCTCCCTATAGACCATAGAGCTGTTATGTTTAGCAGCACCTTCCCTTGTAAAGCAAGAGTTACCCAGAATTCACAGACAACACACAGCTCAACAGCTGGAGTTCCAAATGGGTTATTGAGGTATATATATATATAGATCTATATATAGATATATATAGATATATATATATATATCTATATATATAAAATATACAGTATATATATATATATATATATAAAAATATATCTATATATCAAATAATGAGGGTTTCTAAAAGCAAAGGCATTACCGGTGCACCTAATCTTTGGTTTCATGACCCTGTCGCCGTTAAAGATGCTTCATTTACACGCCTCGAAAATGCAAAGGCAGCGTTAACACCGCCCGCTAAGACCTAATGTGAAGAATAGAACGAGCAATTGACTGGCGTCCAAAAAAACAGGCCCACGTACTTTCAGTAATGAGGTCTCTACTCCCGAGACTAACGCGATGTTCTATCCAACACACACCAATTACTGGCTCTGAAAAACCAAGCAGTGGAATAGAATTGTGTGATCGAGAAGCTAATCATCTCTCAAAATTACACAGTCATCTGTAGAGCAACTTTATCCTAAAATGAGTTGTTTTCTCAATTGGGTTTGTTAGGCGGGCGAATTAGACTGGCGATCCTATTAGCTTACTTCGTTTTTTTGCGGGGGGGAAGTATAATTAAAGATGTCAGTTTAGGCCGGGTGATGATATAAATAACAATCATTAAAGAGAGTAATTATATTCATTTTTAAAGAGTCTGTCCATGTAAACACATTTTCTGTTGTAGGTGGAATTTGGGTAGGCTACAATCTATCTATATAATTACACATTATTTAGTAGATAGATGAAAGTTTGGGGACACCTGACCATAACACTTACTGTATATGAACTTGTTGGACATCCCAGTCCAAAGACATAGAGTAACCCTCCCCTCCGTTCTTTAGTGACTATAGTCTCTATTCACATTAGTACGACTTGCCAGGCGATTTGGTCAGCCTGACAAGTCACGCACCGCCGCGGTCCATTGACTGCTTCAGGAACCGTTCTAATAGGTGTGACACAAGTCGCTCCGACTTAGAAAAAGGGTCCTGTACTACATTCATTTTATGAAGTCCGTGCAAGTCACGCCGAAGTCGCGGTGCCCGCGACTTCACAGGTCGCCCCTGAAGTCGTGCCGCTTCAGTGTGAACCGGCACTAACAGTTTTGACTTCTCTGGGAAAGCTTTCTATAAGATTTTGGAGTGTGGTTGTGGGTTTTGTGTACATTCAGCAAAAATAGTAGTTGTGAAGTCTGGTACTTATGTTGGATGCGAAGACCTGGCTCACAAATCGGCATACGGATTCATTCCAAAGGTGTTTATTAGGGCCAAAGTCAGGGTTCTGTACAGGCCACCTAAGTTCATCTACACCCAACTCATCAAACCATTTATGGAGCTGGCTTGTGTACAGGATCACAGTCATGATGGAGCAGAAAGGGTTATACGCAAAATGTTTAAAAAATCATGGTATAGTGTAGAAAAAAAAAAAACATGAAAACAGTACCCTTCATTGGAGACGCAATAATTTGGAGGGGTGTCCCCATACTTTTGTCCATATACCGTAGTATATTTTTTGTTTCTGTTTCTGATAACATGTGGAACCACTCTTGCTACAGCTAGGATGTCTCTAGCTGTTATTGACTACCTATTTCCTGCTCTACACTATAACAATAATTTGGAAGCATTTGCAGATAGGGCTCTCTAGAAGAAATAAACACAACTATTTGGTGATTTGAAGCAAAGCTCAAGGCACATTTTAAAACAGGCTTTCCGTTCAGGTATGTATTTAAAACCGAAGTAAAGGAAAATACAAATTGTGTGTAGGCAGGCTTTTTATTTGGAGACATGGAATGTCTCTTCTGCAATTTAACAAACGTTTGTAACTCCATGTACATTCCCAGCACAGCTTAGTGCTGGACTCAATGTGCACAAGAGTTAAGTTATTCTCTCTAATTGTGTACTTTAGTCATGTTTTTAAAATGCAAGTATACTGTAACTGCCTAAAAGAGACATTATAAAATGCAGGTAAATGCAAAGAAAAATCTAATATTTTAAATGTTCCTTTTCAGTGTTTTACCTCTCCATAGATAATTGTTTATTCTCTTGCAATGTGAATTTTAAACTTGACAGTTTAGAGTCCGTTCCCTTGCAAAGTTCCTCCCTCCTTTCCCGTCATAGCCCTTTTCTATTCTTTTTACTGTTTGTGCCAGCCCAGCTCCTTCATCCCTTCACTTTCCTATTTAAATGTATATGCTGCTGCCAGAGGAGGAGTGAAGAGGAATTCTTTAGAACAGTGGTCTCCAAACTGCATCCCTTTGCTTGTCTTTATCTGGCCCTGGGGAGCACTATTCCACCCACTGACACTAACGATGGAGCACTACTCATCCCACTGACACTAATGATGGAGCACTATTCCTCCCACTGACACTAATGATGGAGCACTATTGATCTTTTATTGAAAAGAATCAAGCAACATATTTTATACAAAAGTAAAAAACAGAACTATAGTACAATATTCCAACAAAAAAAACAAAGGAATTCACATCCATGTGCAGAATATATACAATATATACATAATCCACTTCCAACATTCTTAGAAAACTATTTACATAAAGCAGCAGAGAGGGCCTAAGAGGCACAACCCATCACCTATGTATGCAGCCATTTATCAAAAACTGAGCATTAAGAAAAAATCTAGGGTGATAAGAGACAGAAAGCCACACCCGGGAAAGAGACTCCTGGCAGTCAGGGAGGCTTGAAACCCCTCCACGCCTTCAGCCAAGCCCTCTGACCCCACTTGTCTCTCTCAAGCGCCCGAATCTTCCCCACCTCATGCAGAATGTCACACACCACCACCTGAACAGGAAGGATTTTACGCCGAAGGGTGACCTGACACCGTGCGTTCCATGTGTAATAACGGACTACTAAACTAACTAAAAAAAGTGTATCCAAACAAAAGCCCCCACCAGTATTGAATGCTCCGTACACCCACTCAGCATAACCCAGCCTGGAGAGGAAAGGAACACCGAGGGCCCGCCCAACCTGTTTGTATACCTCTATGTTAAAAGGGCAACGAAGCAGAAAATGGTCCATAGTCTCCTCCTCACCTGCACATTCCTCCCGAGGACAACCACGATCCATCCCACTGCGGAATTTCAAATTGCCCCGAACATAGAGCCTCCCGTGGAAGCACAACCAGGCCAGATCCCTGAATTTAAGGGGGACTCTAGCCAAATTAATCAATCTTAACCCTTCCCTCAAAATTGGGCCTGGGCAATCCCTTAAGGCCAGTGGGTCATGAAAGACTTCACTCAAGACTCGGCTCATAAGGACTTTCCTCGGAGCGGATCTGAGATCTTCAGCCGACAGTCGCCACTGCCGCAGCAACTTCAGACACGGAGCGACATAGGCTGGGAGCTGACCACGATGACCCCTGAGATTCTTCACTTGGCCACCTTCTTCCCAAAGTCGCAGAAAAGGCCTAAACCAAGATCTAAACATGCCTGCCCATCCAGGAGGTTCCACTGCAAGCATACTACCAATGTTAAACTTGAGAAATAGCAGTGAAAAGAAAAGAACGGGGTTGACCATACCTAAGCCACCCTCCCTCCTGGATAGATAGGTGACATTCCTCTTGATGGGGTTCAGTCTGTTCCCCCACAGCATCTGGAAGAACACACTATAGATCCTAGCATAGAGAGACACTGGCAAGATGCAGACAGGGCTGACATACAAGAAGATCGGTATCAGGTAAGTCTTAATCAGATCAACCCTTTCCCTCAGAGATAACTTCCATCTCTTCCAGCTGACCACCTTAGTATTGGCAACTTCCAGCCTGCCCTCCCAGTTTTTGAGGCCATAATCGCCAGGTCCAAATTCAATGCCTAATATCTTAATTTTTTCCTGGGGCACTGGAAAAGTGTCCGGGAGATCAAACCCCTCACCTTCCTTTCCCATCCAAAAAACGTCACTCTTTTCCTGATTGATCTTGGAGCCTGATGCTTCAGAGTACCGTGATGTCAGAGAGACCACCTCCTCCGCTTCATCTGTCCCAGTGACAATCACTGACACATCATCCGCATAGGCAACAACCCTCAAAGGCGGCTCACCCGGGATTCCCACTGGTACCCCACACAACATGCTGCTCTCTAGCCTCCTGATGAAGGGGTCGATTGCAAACACATAGAGCAGGGGACTCAGCGGACAACCCTGGCGCACCCCAGAACCAACCTCAAAGGACTGTCCAACCCAACCATTAACAAGAGGGAAGCTTTCTGCCCCCTTATACAAAACTTTTAACCAATCGACAAAACCACCTGGCAGACCGTACTTACTAAAGAGCAACCACAGGTACTCATGGTTGACACGATCGAAAGCCTTTGCCTGATCCAATGCCAGTAGATACTTTCCCCAGCCTGCAGCCCTGCACTGCTCCAAGGCCTCCCGGACAGCTAAAACCGCTGTGAAGGTGCTCCTACCCTGGATCGAACAGTGCTGATGGCGAGAAAGCAAAGACTCTGCTACTGCCGATAGGCGCCAGAAAAGTATCTTCGCCAGCACCTTTCTATCGACATTGAGAAGGCTGATGGGGCGCCAATTCTCAATCATCGAAGGATCTTTACCTTTTGAAAGAAGAATCACAGCTGAGTGTCTCATGGAAGGGGGAAGCACCCCCTCAGCAAGACAACTGTTAAAAATCTCTACCAAATGTGGGGCCAGAATAGACTTAAAGGCTTTGTAAAACTCAGCCGTCAGACCATCCGGTCCAGGTGACTTCTTGATGGCAAGCTGTTCAATTGCCCTCGTCACCTCTTCAACTGTGATCTCTTCTGTCAAATTCATCAAAGGGACATCTCCACCATTTAGACCTGGAATAGAGTCCAAAAAGCTTTCCATCTTGTCTCGGTCAAGCTCCTTCCTCCCAAGAAGTTCAGCATAAAAAGACCTCACGACCTCCAGGATCCCTGACCTGGACTTTGTCAAGGAACCTGTACTATCCTTAAGGCCAACGACCATCTTAACAGCTACACCCTGTTTGCAGTTCTGGTAAGGGTCAGGCGAGTGGTATTTCCCATAGTCCCGCTCCAGAACCAAAGAGGTATGCCGGTCATATTGACACTTCCTGAGGAGGATTTTCACTTCAGAGATTGCCCCAGGATCTCCTCCTCTCGAGACAAGAATATCCAGCTTCCTCCGCAAACGTTGGTAGGTCATGTATCTATTAAACTGTTTTTTATTGGCTAGGCCCCTGAAGAATCCAGCAATCCTCTTTTTGGTCAGCTCCCACCACTCAGCCTTGCTGCTACAAAAGTCCAGGATGGTCACCTGTGCCTGAAAGAATTCCTCAAAGGATTGTCTAACATGTTCTTCCTCAAGGAGAGTCGAATTTAATCTCCAGATGCCTTTGCCCCTCTGAGGGAAATCTGAAGCATTCAAGACCACAGATAGCATACAGTGATCAGAGAACTCCACCGCCTGCACCACTGGGGGTGAGAAAGCAGAGGCCTCCTTCAAAAAAAACCTATCTATCCTACTCTGACTATTACCTCGATGAAAGGTGAACCCTGTGTCATCCGGGAGGTGCTTAATGTGCACATCCACAAGACCAGCATCCCTAACCATACTATTTAAAAAAACGCTATCATATCCCAGCCGGTCATTGAAGTCCTTCCTGTCCTTGGGCCTAGTCACAGTATTAAAGTCACCTCCAAAAACCACTTGCCGGGATGTAAAAAGAAATGGCTTGATCCTTGTAAAAAGGCATTTCCTGTCCCACTTTGTGTGCGGCCCATAGATATTAATTAGGCGCAGGTCCTGCCCTCCCACAAGAACGTCTAAGACCATACATCTCCCAATCTCCACCTCAATAACCCGCCGGACAGTTACCATGCCGGTTTTAAACAACACCGCCACCCCGCCGTAAGGCTCGGCCGCAAGAGACCAGTAAGATGGACCATACCTCCACTCTCTCTTGGCCATATGAATATCTGCCAAGGAGGTGAGCCTAGTCTCCTGCAAAAATAAAATTTCAGCATCTAATTGGCTGAACAAAAATAAGGCCATAGAACGAGCTCTTACCGACTTAATGCTGGCGACATTTATTGTCACCACTTTTAACGGAGGGGGAACCGCCATTTGGGTTATTGGGTGGATTGCTTCTTAGCTCCCCTCTGCTGCTCATCACCAGAAGCCTCTCTCTTCCTTGAAGCCTCCTCCAACTCCATTTCAATTTCTGAATTCTGCTCAGAAGAATCCCCAGATGAGGAGATATCCCAAGCAGAAGCCCTAGAACGGTTGGAGACAGTCACTGAGGCATCCTGTCCCTGTTCCGTCCTCACCGTCTGTCTCTTCCGCCTCACAACCTTCCTTCTCTCCTCCAGGTACTGAAGGTCAGATTCAGAGATGCTTTCATCTCTTGTTTTCTTCTTCTTCTTTGAAGTCTTCACAGAAGACTTCTTTACAGAGGAAGCCGCAGCAGCACCCTTTTTGGTACCCTCTACCACTCCTGGTGGGTGGGGGGCTTCTTTAAGGTCACACTTAGGAAGGGAAGACTGATCGGGAATAACTGACTCAGGGGGCACAGACTTGGCAGATTCTGACACAAGAGGAGCCGGTACAGTAGGCTGGGGGGACACAGGGACAGACACAGAAGGAAAACTTACAGATACAGGAGGGGTGGGCACAGGGACTAGGGAGGGATCCTGCACAAGACCAGGGGGGTCAGTCACCGCAGAGGAGGGTGGTACAACAGGGGCCTCATCCTCCATCCTGTCCAGCCTTAACAGATCATCTATCACCTCTCTATCCATATTATGCCAGGCTTCAGGACATCGGCTGTAGGGGTGGCCAAGGCGCAGGCACAGGTTGCACCTTATCGCCTGGGTGCAGTCCCTGGCCACATGACCCTGCCCCCGACACACTGAACAGATCAGAGCTGAACAAGAGGAGCTAAAATGCCCCTTTTCTCCACAGCGGTGACACAGTTTTGGCTGACCGGGATAAAAAATGGTCATCCTATCCCTCCCTATAAAGGCAGAGGAGGGCAGGTGACGGACAACATTCCCATCCCTAGCCAACCTGACCGTTACCGACCAACCCCCGGTCCAGATGCCACGCTCATCATGAATTTTATCCGGCCTGGTCAAAACATCCCCATAATTTCTCAACCAGACCTCTAAGTCCCGAGCAGGAACACTCTCATTTGTAAGGACAATAGTAATTTTCTTCACTGTTGACCTTTGGGAAACTGCCACTGGCACCAGACCTTCCCATTCGGGTCTTGACCTGCACCGAGCCATATATCGTTCCCAGAACAAGTCAAGACCCTCTGGTCTGGTGAAACTAACTGTGTATTCCCGGCTTCCAGCCACATGTATCAGGGCATATAGGTCATTAGCCCCAAAACCCATATCTAAGATCAGGTCCACCACCATACGCCTTGCTAGAGGGACTGCACCACCTTCCCATTTAAGGAGGACTACGTTCCGCCTTGGACCCCCAGCAGAAGCCATAGATCCAATACCAGATCCAATGGTGCTCATAGTGGCAGCCCGCGAGGGAAAACCCTGATTAGAAGCAGAGCTCCTCCTTGATTGTAACCCTGGCTTGGTGATATTGCCAGGAGCACAGCTTACCACCTGTGCAAATGTAGGCTTATTAGGGCCAAGACCCCACACTGATGTCACATTATCAGGTACACTACTATTATTATTTTTACCAGCTTGGCCTAAACAAGCAGCATTATCAGTTCCACATATAATGGTGGGATCCACCATGCCTGCAATGTTATTAGGGATAACTGTTTCTGATGCAGTACCAGATGTTTCCTGCTGCTGCGCTGTAGAGTCCTGTTCAACAGTGACTGAAATAGTTTTAAGCTCAGCAGAAGGGGGGTTAATCGGCTCTTCTGGGTTTTGTGGTTCTTCAGCAGAAATGTCATTTTTTAAACACAACTTTTCCTGTTTAGAGACATCAGCAGCAGGCACAACATTGCTGAGCATAGGGGAATCACCCTGAGTGTCATTAGGAAACCCATCATTAGGCAAGGTGCTAAAAGGCACAAAAACTGTTTTATCTGTAAGCTGGGGCTTTATATGCTTTATTTTATCAGGCACACTCTCAGGTAAGTCTTCCACATCACCAAACACCAGCTGATCTTCCTGCATTGGAGACTCCATTACCTGTATAACTTTCAACATGCCTCCTGAGCCCTGAGATGGCAATGGGCTGCTTACCTCACCTTGAGGGGGAAGGGGGTCAGAACCGGGGGTCTCCTCCTCCACCTCCATCTTTGCAAACCTCCGTTCATTGCAAAACTTCTCCCTGAAGGGACCATCCCTGCCTTCCATCATGGCCACGATAGTTTCTTGATGATCCACACGGACTTTCGCTAATTGGACCTCTGAATCCATGGATCCGCGGTTCTTGCTGAACAAGCCTTCACGCTGCTTTCTCAGGCGCTTTAAATCCGCTCTAAGCTTGTAGAGCTTGTCTCTTTCCTTATTGAGGACTTTGATCCCGGCCACCACTCGCTCCCGAATGGATCCAGCATCTTCATCCTCACCAGGTGCAGAGAGATCACCAACCACGGGCTGCACAGGAGCAGGGGTGCCATCCATCCGCCCAGGGGATGTCTGAGAGCCTCCAGCAGGAGAGGCCCTGCTGGCCTCCATGGCCTCCCCAGAAGGGGGCCAGGAGAGCTGGGAGGGATTTCACCTCACACCCTCTTACACAGATCACCTGCAGCAGCAACAGACACACAGCCAGAGAACCTTCCAGCAGCCACACCCGAAGCTGAATGATGGGAAACTACTCCTCCCACTGACAGCAATGATGGGACACTATTCCTCCCACTGACACTAATGATGGAGCACTACTCCCCCCACTGACACTAACGATGGAGCACTATTCCTCCCACTGACACTAACAATGGAGCACTATTCCTCCCACTGACACTAACAATGGAGCACTATTCCTCCCACTGACACTAATGATGGAGCACTACTCCCCCCACTGACACTAACGATGGAGCACTATTCCTCCCACTGACACTAACAATGGAGCACTATTCCTCCCACTGACACTAACAATGGAGCACTATTCCTTCCGCTGACACTAACGATGGAGCACTATTCATTTCACTGACACTAACGATGGAGCACTATTCATTCCACTGACACCAACAATGGGGCATTATTTTTCCTACTCCCACCAATAATGGAGCACTATTCCTCCCACTGACAGCAACGATAGGGCACTATTCCTCCTACTGCCACAAACAACGGGACACAATTCCTTCATTGACACCAATGATGGAGCACTAATGCTCCCACTAACACCAACAATGAGGCACTATTCCACCCAGTGACAGCAATATTGGAGCACTATTCCTCCCACTGACACCAACGATAGTGCACTATTCCCCCCACTGACACCAACAATGGGGCACTATTCCTACCACTGACACCAACAATGGGGCACTATTCCTCCCACTGACACCAACAATGGGGCACTATTCCTCCCACTGACACCAACAATGGGGCACTATTCCTTTCACTGACACCAACGATAGTCCACTATTCCCCCCACTGACACCAACAATGGGGCATTATTCCTACCACTGACACCAATAATGGGGCACTATTCCTCTCACAGACTCCTATGGTTGCCACCTCATCCCTTTAAACCATGACACATATTAATTACACAGGTTCTGTGGCTGATTAAGGTGGTAAATACACTCACTTAGTGTCGTGCGTGAATTATATTAGCCTAAGAACCAGTGAAATTTATATGTGTCCTGGTTTAAAGCGATGCGGTGGCAACCCTACTGACACCACGGATAGGACACTAATGGTGGGGCATTTTGTTCTCCCACTGTCCACAGTGTAACCTCCTAAAGTCCGAAGCAAAGTAAACTAACCCTTTGTTAAAGTTTGGAGATCCCTGCTATAGATTTTTTTTTGTATTTTATATATTATATATTTTGTATTTTATATTGTGGGCAACACTTCATGTGGCCACTGCCTGTCTCTGTTAGCCATGGTGTGTTTAATAATGATTTTATTCACTGAAGATTGGTGTTTCAATTCTGCCTTGGTACAGCACTTTGTTTCCCAATTGTTGCTTTCTTTATACTGATCTCATTGGTTTTGAGTTTGAGACAGCAGCGAACTTCCAGCAGACTATATACTTCCTCCTGGTGGGACAGTGACCCAGCACCTGGACCTTTTGTTTATGTTCTGCTATAGAGTGTCACTCTGATTCTGCTTGGGCTGCTCATATCACCTCCAAGATGGCGGCACTGAGCAGCAGTCTCAGGGCTTTTGGATGTCTACACAAGGGAGGCTTTTACAGGGAAATATCATCCTTAAAATATGGTAAATGACTTTTAACAAAATGAATGGTCTAGCAACAGAGTCACTTTTAAGAAGAATTCTAGATGGCAACGTCACTGCCCCCCCCCCCCCCCCCCTCTTCACCTTATCCAGTCAGAAAACACTTTGCATTCACCTGAGAAAATTGAAAAGATTCAATAAATTGGCGCTGGTGCTGAATGGCCAACTTCCCGTGTTTACAGTGCAGCCGCTCAATAACGGACCTGTAAGATATCACTGGAGTAGCGGTGCCTACTTCAGTGATTTCCAGCTTCCAGGGACATTGACAATGTATGGCATATACACTGAACACAATTATAAACGCAACAATTTTGTTTTTGCCCCCATTTTTCATGAGCTGAAATCAAAGATCTAAGACTTTTTCTATGTACACAAAATGCCTATTTCCCAGTTTTCACTGTACAGCACAGATGGCAGACAGCGTGTATGGCGTTGTGTGGGTGGGAGGTTTTCTGATGTCAACGTTGTGAATCGAGTGACCCATGGTGGCGGTGGGGTTATGGTATGGCCAGGCCTATGTTATGGACAACGAACACAGATGCATTTTATTGATGGCATTTTGAATGCACAGAGATACCGTGATGAGATCCTGAGGCCCATTGTTGTGCCATTCATCCACGACCATCACCTCATGTTGCAGCATGATAATGCACAGCCCCATGTTGCAGGGATCTGTACACAATTCCTGGAAGCTGAAAACATCCCAGTTCTTGAATGGCCAGCATACTCACCGGACATGTCACCCATTGAGCATGTTTAAGATGCTCTGGATCGGCGTATACTACAGCGTGTTCCAGGTCCTGCCAATATCCAGCCACTTCGCACAGCCATTGAAGAGGAGTGGACCAACATTCCACAGGCCACAATCAGCAACCTGATCAACTCTATGCGAAAGAGATGTGTTGCACTGTGTGAGGCAAATGGCGGTCACACAAGATACTGACTGGTTTTCGCCGTCCCCCATAGAGTAAAACTGCACATTTTAGAGTGGCCTTTATTGTGGCCAGCCTAAGGCACACCTGAGCAATAATCCTGCTGTCTAATCAGATATGCCACACCTGTGAGGTGGAAGGATTATCTTGGCAAAGGAGAAGTGCTCACTAACACAGATTTAGACAGATTTGTGAACAATATTTGAGAGAAATCGGCTTTTTGTGTACATAGAAAAAGTCTTAGATCTTTGAGTTCAGCTCATGAAAAATGGGGGCAAAAACAATAGTGTTACGTTTATAATTTTGTTCAGTGTACATAGATATATTGGTCCAAGTAGCTGCGTCTGCTTCAGTGATTTCCAGCTTCCAGGGGCATTGACAATGTATGGCATATACATAGTTACATTGGTCCAAGTAGCGGTGTCTGCATCAGTGATTTCCAGCTTCCAGGGACATTGGCCATGTATGGCATATACATAATTACATTGGTCCAAGCTGGAATTCTTCTTTAAAACTAATCTCCAGCTTTATGGGCATGTGAGTGAAATGTGCATATGCATGTAGGAGTGCATGTGCACGCATGTGTTAAAGTGTGAAAATTAATGAGTCAAACAAAAACAACCCCTACCTTATCAGGGCCCCTGTCATTTACTCATTACTCCATCAGTTCAGGTTGGAAGATACAGTATTTTAGCACATGACCATGCGTCAGTATCATTTCAATAATACAGTAATACTAAACTTGGGAGAGGAGCTAATTAAGCAGCACTGCCATTCTCTATGTGGAGTGTGCAGTTTTATTTGCTCCGAAAGCCAGCACTATTTCGCTCAAACAGAAAGATTTAGAAATAGATGGGGCATTAATTCCTAATTAGCTGCCAGACCAAATGTTTATTTTCACTTTGGCTTAACTTCAGTTCAATGATTCCTCAAACATTGCCTAACAGAGAAGTTGCAGCCGCCTGCCTTTAGCTCCTGTGCCTGTGACATGTGCTTTACAAGCATCAATCCGTTGGAAATGTTTCTCGCAAAGTGCATCAATAAAGGCCGGCATAAAAAAACACTCTAATGGCACTTTGTAACCTTGAAATAAATAGTGACCTAAGCAAAAACAGTTGCATAACTGTTACTGTGTAGCTGTGCAATGTTAAAAGGAAATGGGGCAGAATTTTAAAAAATACGAAATAATGTATCGCAGGGGCCGACAACAGCTATATGAAAGGGAAAAAAAAAACATTTGTATGAGTTTTGTCTAGTGTTTTATGCTGTGCTGCAAGGGTAAAACAAGCCTATACAAAGAAGATCTGATGCTAGATTCAGCTTCCGCTCCACCCTAATTTTAGGAAAATCGAGTAGAAGCAATACATAGGCTCTCTTTCTGGCCATAAAAGTCACAGTTGGCGTGTACAATTTCTGTACTGTGTCCTTGAAGAATGGGTGTACACTTAGCGACTTTTGGTTGATTTACTACAAGAGATCGCAAATATGCAGTTCATTGTTGATTAAAACATAGACTGATGCAACACACACAATACTGTTTCTGTATTTTGCAATCGACTGAAAATACTGATTAAAATTTGATTTATCAGTCATAAATCAAACAATCTTCTAAAGTGATATTAAAGGTTTTTTTTTTTTATCAAAATATTAAACCATTGCACAGTGCAGCCCTGATCTTCCTGTTCTGAGGTCCCCCGCTGGTGCTCCTGGCCCCTTCCCCCTACGTGTGCCCCCATAGAAAGTCGTTTGCTATGGAGGCACTTGTATGTGCTTGCTCCTGAATTCTGCTCTGTGTGTCTGTTGACACCCAGATTGGGGCTCAGCCTTGTCACCTGCTCCCTCCTCACTGGCTGTGACTGACAGCAGCGGGAGTCAATGAGAAAGAGAGCAGAGAGAGACGCTGCTCTTGTGCACATCACTGGATCGTGATCTGGCTCAGGTATGTATATGTGGGGGCTGAGGGGGAGCTGCATGCAGGTTTTTTTTACCTTAATGCAGAGAGTACCTTAAAGTGTAAAGCTGTTAAACGTTAAAGTGTAACTCCACTTTTGTTGAGGAAAAAAAATTCCCCTCTGTGTGATCTATGTACATTACAAGGATTTTAACAAACTTTGCTGCAGATTCCTACCTTTTGTTATTCTGAAGAAATCATTGTTTGTTCTTCTGTGCCTCTGTGCTGAGTGGGTCAAATAGGAGTGGTTTCATAATTATCTATCAGCTGTGGCAGCCGCAGGGCTCTAACGAGGATCTGCTGGGCCTGCATCCCTTTAGATGTGTTCCTATTGGGAGTATCTCACCAAAAATGACATTTTTGTTGCAGGGGATGCCAGGAAATCGGACTTGTATCTTAAGTAGACTTCTGGGAAAATTGGTGAGCCAATCACACAAGCAGGAAATGATGTTTCTGGGGTGTGGTAAGTATACATTCTGTGTACAGAACACCTCCAGGTAGCCATATTGCATTGCATTTTCTGAAAATTACAACAACTGCAGAATGAAAAGGAAAGGTCATTTTTAATAACATTTAATTAGAATATGATTTGTGTTGCAATTGTATACGCTATATTGTTTTTTCTTTATTTTCTATTTCTTTTCCCCACAAAAGTGGAGTTACCCATTAAGGTAAGAAACCTTCTGCCTTTAGAACCACTTTAAGAACAATTGTTTAATCGATCTGTATTTAGATCGGTTCTCCAACACACAAATAGATATTTGTTTGATCAGTCAAAATCAATCAACAAAAGTTTCCCACAGCTGGTCATCTTGCAGAGTCAAAATTGTTCTAGAGTTCCTAAATCGATTGAATGCAAGGTGCTCTGATTTGCAATTTGTATTCAAATTGATTAGTTTAGTCGCACTGAATGATTAACTGAATAATCATATCAATATGTGAATGACCAGCAAGATGAGCCCATGCAAGTTATAATTTGATTGTGCAGTCTCCTTTAGAGCCAAGGGCCTACTTGATTGGATAAAAATTTAATGGATGGTATAAGTAGTCCTTACATTATAAAATTTTGATAAATCTAAAGGAAACTGCCTAGAGATTGTAAAATCAGACTTGAATTCCACTCCTTTGTTACTATTCTGTCAAATGCATTACAAAAGAATACTACAAGTGGCTGTGCCGACCATGTGCAGGCATGCTCCAACATTATCAGAAGTCTAGCCCTGAGCAAATACTTATCCATAACACGTAATGGGCTTGAGCTGCATGCAAAGCCAGGCCGTCCCAATTGGCACGTAAGTAACCAGCGGGCTCCACACTGCTACTCTATTAGTAATATACATGGAGATGCAATCCAACAAAAGGATTTATTCTTTTAATTGAGTAAAACAGCAAATAAGCAGCTGCCCTACCATTTCACTGCAGTAGGAAAATAAATCCTTTAGTTGGATTGAAAACTGAGTGGCATCCCCTTTCTGTAGGTTTTATATATAAAGCTGCTCTAACTCTTTCAATTGTGTGTAAACATTTAAGCTTGAGCTTTTGAACTTTGTAAACAGTCATTTTTACAACAAAAATTTAAATGTATAGTAAGAATTTATAATATTGTATATAATATAACATTGTACACCTAACAATACAAACAAAAGGAAAAAAAATTATTTAGTGCTGACCAAAGGGGAGAAGAAAAAAAAAAACAATATGTAGAAAATCACTGGAAATTCCCTTTAGGCTACATGCAAGTTTGGCATTCCCAGCATGGATTACTGCTCCGTGGTGACACATCTCTGCTGATGATTTAATGTGCTAACAAGGATCTGGATGTAATTGGAATGCTATCTTTGCAATTTATCCCCCTGTATTGATTTACTGACAATGAACTACATTACGGTGCAAGATGCCTGGACCGAAGTAGCCACATTATTAACCATTTATTCTAAAAAGGTGCTGCCCTCCATAATCTAGATGGAAATAAATCATTTCATCGTAACAGAAATATAATTTTCATCCAGTGGTTTTCAAAGGAAAGCGAAGTAGAGAAAATTATGTACTGTACAGTACAGTCACAACATGTCTCTGGAAGAGAAGTGAAGCACTGTGTGACGACAGATTTCCTACAGTGGGAAACCCACAGCTGCATCAAGTGCCATAAAAGATCAGTAAAGTTACTTATACATGTATAACTTACATTTTGCCACAGCTAATGTAAACCTTTATCCATTCGGGGCAAAGTTTGTTTGATAAACTATACACTCAAAGGTCTGTGGACACCAGACTATCATACTTCTATGAGCTTGTTGGAAATTCCCTTCCAAAGTCATTGGAATTAATATAAAGTCACCCTCCTCTCTTTGAGACTATAAAAAACTTTTACTCTTTTAGGAAGGCTTTCTTTAAAAAAAACTTGGAGTGTGTCTGTGTGTTAAGTTAAGGAGTCAGGCTCAGAGGCCAGTGGCTATAGCAGGGGAAAGGCTCACACAAAAACCAACAGGATAAATACCCAAGCAAATTCCACCAGCGGGTAACATGGCCTCACCCGAGGAGCAGGCTCTAAAACTAATTGGTCTTCACCCGAGCCCCTAATTATGGAAATGGGGTTTGCTTTGTCGCGGTCTTCAGCATCGCTCCACCAGGTGGTGAGCAAGCCAGGGTGCAGTAGCAGAGGAAGCAGGTAGGGATCAAGCAGAAGCATAGTCAGTAAACAAGCCAAAGATGGGTAACAAGTAATTACAGTTTGGGTCAAACGGAAGCGTAGTCAAGGAACAAGCCATAGATTGGTAACAAATCATTGCACGTTGGGATCAACTGGAAGCATAGCAAGAACATAAGGAGCAAAATATTGGCTGCAGAAGAGCACAATATTCTGGAAAACAAAAAATCTTCACTGGGATTTAGGTCAGGGTACTGTGCAGACCAGTCAAGTTCACATTAAACTTATCAGATCATGTCCTTATGGAGCTGGCTTTGTGCACAGGGGCATAGTAATGATGGAACAGAAAAGGGCCCACCCCAAACTGCTGGCACAGGGTTGAAAATGCACAATTGTCTTAAATGCCTTTGTATGCTGTAGCATTAACAGTACTATATACTGGAAACACATGAACTTAAAAGTGTAGCTTGCCACTTATGTTACCTTTCCTCCAAACCATTTACCCAGTGAAGTCTTAAAAAAAAGCACTGTGTAAGCTCTAGGTCAAAGTTTAAACAGGGCTAATGACTCTCTGCCTGCCTTCTTTCACCAAGTGATGTGCTATCACCTGACAACTTAAGTGCTGCATCAAGTGAGAAAAATGAGAGTCAATGCTACCCCATACCTAAAAGTAATGAATATTTCATAGGAAACGGTAAGAATAGAATAGCTATGGAGCAAAGAGGGGTAGGTAACTGCAAACTATGAAGATAACTTGTAATTTCTAATCTGGCTGCAGCTGTTAGCACAGATCTGTAATTGGGATTGAATGACATCTCACACTTTCTGTTTGTTAACTGTGACTTCCAGGAGCAGCTCTGTTCTAGTAGCTGCAGTATGGATAATGAGTGAGCATCTGTTAACTTCTAACAATGTAGCACATTTTGGAGTGACTTGGGCTGTGTACATAAGGTAATGTAGCAAGGTTTTAGGTTCATGTTAAAGACCAGCTCCACTGAGACTTCAATTTTAAGTGGGAATCAATGTCTCAAACACCCTATAGATTTCCTATGTTTCTCTAAGACTCCAAAGGCAAATTTTTTCACCATGTGTGTCTTCCACCTTTTCCTTGAGACCAAAATGATGGTCTCACTTTCTCTAAGAAGTAAACCACGGGTATTTGTTTTTATATATTACAAAAAGTCTATTACTTTTGGTAGACATACCGTACTTTATCTCACCAATTGAGGTCCTGAAATATATTAGATGCCAGTTTGGTAAACAACTAACCAGCAAATATTCATATGTGAGCAACAGGTTTTAGGTGGCCAAAGCCTTCAAAATAGATATTGCATTATCTGTTATCAAAAGGAATCTTCTGGTTTATGTTGAGTGTCCTGTAGTTGATTGTATATCAAAGTGTGAAGCGGAAAAGCACTGGAGAGGAGACTCTACAGAGAGATATTGATTGCACAGGAATTATTCACTTGCCTGTGGCAGAGGTTAAAGACTGTTAACAGTCATTAAAGTCTGAAAGCCCTTTCTGTGTTGGATAATGCTGGTCATATTGGATTCACTTCTAAATTAGTCAGGTACAAGGCAAAAGCTGTTTTAGCTCCCTTCAATCCCAGTCTTTGCTGTTAGTCAATATGGTCCCTGATTCCAATTACAAGAAAGAGGGCAAAATCCTGTCCTAAAAAGATCACATGACCAGACAACCAAACAGCACCAAGAAAAAAACACTGGGGTTCATGGGCAGTTCAACTAAAATGACCCTATATAACAATTTTCCTTTACCTGCAAGAAGTAGTCTTGGGGGCTCATTGGCTATGCAGGGTTTGCTTCCTCCTTAGTAGTACTACACAGGGACTATGCTTCACTGCTCCTTCCTCTCACTACAAATCTATAGGCCAGATCTCACCTGACTGATCTCACCTTACCTAATCTTAATTTTAAGGATAAAAGGAACTTGGAAGAGTTGGATTATGGTTTTGTCACCACGAACTGTGGTTCCATCTCATGGCCACTATGTAACTTCTGTGTATTGTAGTGACATAGGGGCCAGCAGGATAGAACCTGGGGAATGCAGCTATTCAATATACTTGAAAGTGTCAGATGCTGAAGATTTTTCTGGAGACCATAGCTCAACAGGAGACAGAAGACTCAAGGAACGTTCTTCTCTTGTACGGAGCATTTTTTTGAATAACAGTAATTTTTTGGTTATACAGTATCTGTACGATAAGTGAAAAAAAAAACCTGTTGATCATGTCAGAAATTCAGAGCTGGCCTGTGCTCACGTGTTATCTCAAAGAGACTATTTAGCCATCCCAGTTGTTATCTTTGGACCCAAGAATGAATGTCTATGTAGTGTAGATTGGAAAGTAGAAGGGACTTAGTAATTACAAAATAAACTGAATACAGCAGACGCCACTCAGACCACAAAAAATTTGTGTGTCATCAGCCCACTACACGGCTTTGGAGCTGAGTCCATTAAGATGATCTACACAACCAGTTTCTGCTCCTAAACATTTTCATCATTATTGGAAAGCCAGAGTGTACAAATGTAGATAAAACCAGTTGAAGAGTTTCAGCCTCCAAGGCCTTAGTCATAATGACTTTGGAGAAGAGTGCATTTCTGGCAGATCAACAACATTTTCTGTACTTGCAGGATCTTTAAAGGACCAGAACATGGGGAAATGTGCATGTGTTGAAGATATGTACTGCATAGGTTTTTTTTATTTTATTTTACCCAGTTATACACTTTAGGAGCAGCATAACTGATAAAGTGGATCAGTGAAGATATTATAATAACAACATATAACTGTTCATGCAGCACAAAGCCTTGCTGCAAGCGTAATAATGCAAATAAACAAAGAGCAAGCACACATCTCTGTAAGTAAACAGGAGGCATTAAGCAGAATAATTGTGCATTTGTATGTGCTGTTTGCGGGCTTTGTTCAAGTATAAAGGAGGATGAAGAACTTGGGAGCTCCACAAATACACATTTGAGATGCTGGAACATTTCCCACCTGCACATCAAGAATAATATGTGTTTGTCATGGATGCTCCCTGCTGTGCTGCCTTTCACTGAGATGGCAGCACGGGGAGAAATGGCGCTTATTTCCCACTGAAAACTGCAGAATCACTTGAGAGAAAAAGTAGCACAAAATAACCAGAAAGAAATGTTAGAGAAAACTTTTTGATGGGGACGGTCTACAAAGCTCACTCTGAAAAACAGGAATAATGTAAAGATCAACTTGTATTTAAAAAAGAAAAAAGGTGGTCACATGCTTGCTTCTGTAAATTTCCATTTTTTTTCTGTACAGCCAATTTTTGCCCTTTTTCTTTGTTGCTATGTCTGCTTTATTCTTAAAGGGAAAGCACTGTATATTTTCAAAAAGAACATAGTTTGAATTGTTATTGCAATGCAAGTTAACCTTTAACCACTTGCTGACCGCCCTATAGCAGTTTTACTGCTACAGGGTGGCAGCTGTGACACAGATCACGTATATATATGCGATCCGGCTCTTCCGGGTAGTGGGCGTGAATGCACCCTGCTGGCGGCTCGCTCCCGCTGTGATTTTACACAGCAGGAGCTGATCAGCGTGTACTGCCAGCACCCGCCGTTCATCCTGTAGAGACATAAAACGGCGCGTGTGCCTATGTAAACAAGGCAAGCAGGGACATGGATCCATGTCTTCCCCTAGTAAAATTGCCTCACACACTGTAGTAAAACACTGGCTAGGCACACAGTTAACCCTTTGATCGCCTCTGATGTTAACCCCTTTCCAGTCAGTGTCATTAGTACAGTGACAGTGCATTTTTTTAAGCACTGATCACTGTACTAGTGTCACTGGTCCCCAAAAAGTGTCAAAAGTGTCAGTTAGTTTCCACATGTCTGCTGCAATAGGGCAGTCCCGGTATAAGTTGCTGATCGCTGCCATTACTAGCAAAAACTAAATAAATAAATAAATAAATAAAAAGTAAAAATATCCCATAGTTTGTAGATGCCATAACTTTTGCGCAACCCAATAAATAAACACTTATTGATATGTTTATTACCAAAAATATGTAGCAGAATACCCATTTGCCTAAATTTATGAAGAAATTTGATTTTTTTCAATTGGAGATGTTTTATAGCAGCATTTTTTCAAAATTGTTGGTTCTTTTTTGTTCAAAGTTTAAAAAAGAAAAAAAAAAACAGAGGTGATCAAATACCACCAAAAGAAAGCTCTGTTTGTGGGGAAAAAAAAGGAGATACATTTTATTTGGGTAAGGTGTCGCACGACTGCACAATTAGTTAGTAAGTAATGCAGTGCTGTATTGCAAAAAAAATGGCCTGCTCATAAATGTGGGTAAATCTTCCAGAGCCTAAGTGGTTAAAAAATAAATTTGTTTTGCAGGAAAAAAAATACGCATTTAATGTTTTTTTTTTCCATAAGAAAAGCCATGATCAGTGGACTGCAGGTGCAATGCCAAGCTCTTGCAACTCTTCCTTGAGCTCTCTGCCCTTATCCCTGCATTGGCTCTCAGTTGGCGAGCTGGAGGGGGCGTCAATGGATTATGAGTACAATGATTACCACACATAATGTTCTGTTAATAACTACAAGTTTGTCTGTTGTGGTGGCAGATGGAACTTTGCAGTGTATTCATTCCCATCTCTCTGTTGCAGTGCTGAGGTTTCTGGCATGCAATGGTTCAGAATATTGCTGCTCTTTTATTGTCCAGTCAGCAGGCAAGGTGACAACAATTTATTCCTTGACTATAAGTGGTGTCATCTTCTTGCTTGGTCAGAATTATATTTCTATTGGAAGATAAGAAAGTTGATGTGTAGCCAGTGGCACCAACACTGATTATTTATGTCCTCCCCTGAATAAGTCATTCATGTAACAATGACACATGCGCAGAATGACCTTAGCCTCATTGATTTTGAATTTGCCAAGGTCATTTTGTCCACGTGCCTTTACTTGGATCACTCATTCAGGGAAAGATGTAAACATCAAAAACTGTGTAATCAAAATGCCTTATACACTGCCTGGCCAAAAAAAAATCCCCACCTGGAATTAATTAGGCAAATAACTAAACTAAGCATGCAGTAAATATACTACTGGATAGTTACTGCATGTGCCCAAAGAATGAGGTCAGCTGACTACCTGAATATACTGAATGACCATGTTATTCCATCAAATGATTATTTCTTTCCTGATGGCATGGGCATATTCCAAGAAGACAATGGCAGGATTCATCAGGCTCAAATATTGAAAGAGAGGTTCAGGAAGCATGAGTCATCATTTTCACACATGGATTGGCCACCACAGAGTCCAGAACTTAACCCCAGTAATCGATGGGATCTACTGAAGAAGGCTTTGCCTAGTGGTCTGACTCTCCCATCATCATTACAAGATCTTGGTGAAAAATGAATGCAACGCTGGATGGAAATAAATCTTATGACATTGCAGAAGTTTATCGAAACAATGCCACAGCGAATGTGTGCCTTAATCAAAGCCAACAAAATATTTGAGTGTGGTTTTTTTTTTGGTGGTGACTTTTTTTTATGTGTATTGTACGTTGGCGTGGAAGCAGGACTTAGGGGAGGAGATTGACTTGAGTGACTGGTGTAAGTGGTCTCCTCATACATAAAGTGTATCATCCCAGGCGGAGGGAGGATATAAGGTGCTTTCTAGATGGTACTTGGTGCCAGACCACCTCTTGAAAATGTGCCATGAGGCTTCCTCTCTGTGTTTTCAGGGATGTGGTCAACCTAGTATGATGTTACACATATGGTGGACCTGTGCCAAGGTTTGCCGGTTTTGGATTACTCACTTTACTTACTTGCTATGTATAGTTCACTCCCTGAATTATTCTGTGACAATGATGAATATAGTTAAAAAACCCTCTTTTAAACGAGCCTGTCGTCGATGCTCCCAAGCATGTTCAAACTTTAACCCACTTTATGTTTCTCACTATAGCGACCGCTTGGAAGAAACCCATGTTAGATTTAGCTATTATGAAAAATAAACTGACTTGGATCATGCTCAACAAAAAGCTGGTCAGTATCTTGCAGGGTAAAAATGATGAGTTTGACCATGTTTGGGATCCTTGGATTAAGTATTTCCAACTTCCAGCTGACTGAGGAGTGTGGGCGGTGGAGGCAGGCGTTTGGACATTTTTCCTTTTGCTTTGTCTAATTCTTTTTCCCCTACTTTTCTTCTTTTGTTCCTTTTCTTTTCTTTGTCTTTTTTTCCTTTTAATTCCCTTCTCCCCCCCCCTTCTCCTTTTTTTTTTTTCTTGGATTCGCACCTCCATTTTTCATTTAGTTGTGTTGCTTCAACTAGTGGTTGCACATTATGTATACTCGTGGCCCATTCTGGCATGCCGGAGGGTGGTGGCGAAGTGTGGGTTCTAATGTTTCCCCTTGGGGGATTTTCTGAGTGGAATTGCTGTTTGCTCTATAAGAAACGTTTTCTTTATGTTGAATTTCTACTTTATTTGGCATCCCTTTTCGTCAGAAATACCTGGTGGTGTAATATTTGATTCCCCTTTCATTCCTGTTCCTAATGATTTGATATGCTCCACCTGCATTGTGGACCTATTCTTGAAAAATTTTCAATAAAAATATTGAAACAGAAAAAGTGTTTAATCAGTGGTGGCTTCACCACTGGCTACACATTGTTGATATTTACATGTTGGTCCTGAGCAGTGGTAGCAGCTGCCAGGGTGCATGTACACTGCCTGCATGCGTTAGCACAAACGGTACACACATGCAGTGTACAGTCAAAAACAATATCCCCGGATGCATGAGCCCTTAGGCTGTTAAAATATATTTTGTTAAAGTGCAGCAATATTGATTTTTTTTTTCCATCATTGTAAAGTTTATGTTGTTATGGTTACATACAGCACTACAAAACGCATACGACAATAATAAAATTAACAAACAAGGGAGGAAGCCCAGCACTATGAATGGTATATAAATAAAACACTCCATTGGCCTATTAGAGATGAAAGGACGGGAATTTAGTGATTGATCCGTTCATTCCTTTCCCTAAATAATTTGGAATGGCGGTTCCTCTAAAAGCCCCGAGCCTTTATAAATATCCCATAGGTCAGAATATTAAGCTGTGATAACAGAATACGGTTTCTTATAAAGCACAATGAACATGATCTCCTGTCCTGTCTCCTACTTGCACTAGAAGCTTTTATCCCTGTACTTTATTATTGTCATTTGTTTTACACGCACCATTACTGTATCCATTACATCTCCCGTGCTGCAAGCCTTCCACAGATACACAGCGAGAAGGTATTTAAAGTGCACCTGAGGCTTTGGAGAACACGACCAGCATCATGCATGGAGGTGCCAGGTTTTTGGCCCCAAACTTTTCATAAAGGCACAAATATATTAGTTCATTCATGATAGTACCAGTAAATGACTATAGCAGACATAGGGGGGTTGATTGACTAAAACTGGAGAATGCAAAATCTGGTGCAGCTCTGCATAGAAGCTTCCAGATTTTTTGTCAAAGCTTAATTGAACAAGCTGACGTTAGAAGCTGTTTGGCTACCATGAACAGCTGCACCAGATTTTGCACTCTCCAGTTTTAGTAAATCAACCGCAGGATGTCATAGTAAGGAAAGACTTCCCTATACAAGCAGCAAAAATGTAAAACAAAGCACCACACCACTGCTAAATGACCCAGATGCAACTTTATTCAAAAAGTCAAGGAGACAATTCAAAAAGTATCCATCACATTGGGGGGGGGGGTCCAAAAACACCCATCATCACAGCTTGATTAGAAATGGTAAGAACGAAGCGGAAGTGAACTAGCCATTTAATCGTATTCCTTCCAATGAAATTACAAGTACAAGCCTTGTTAGCAAGAATGTCAATTACACTGGAAGAAATATAATTAAAGGTTTTGTTCACTTCTAGTTCATTCACATTCTTTTTAATCAAGCCCTAATGAAAGGGCTTGATTTTGGACCCAAAACTACTGCTCCTCTGGCTCTTATTGGAATAAAGTTGTATCTGAACCTTTTAGCAGTGGTGTGGCACTTCAATTTACATTTTTGTTACATTACAAGCCAATGAGACCATGGAGATCTTCTGGGGTGTATAAACCGTGTGGCCAAAAACCCTTTAAGAACAGAATCCTAATAACATAACCTTTTGGGTCCAATGTTTTTTTGCACTTTACTTTCCCTATACAACTAGAATTTGTGCTCACATTTTTTTAAAGCCCAACTGCAGGCAAATTTAGCTTAGTTCCACTGTGTTCAGATGCAAAACGCAGCTTTCATAAACATGAGCCCATCTAAAGGAACTCTAAACCCAATTTTTATAATAAAACAGGAAAGGGTTAAATTGTATCTAAACCCACGCACAAACATTGATTATATTGCTGTTTTTTAGTATTTAAACTCACCACACACATTACGATCTGATTATCCAATCTACTTTAGATCTACCAACAAATATGTAGTGCAAGGGCTTGCCTGACTGGATACTAATTGATTGGATAAACAAGGTAGGTCTTCTCATTACACTGCTTTGATAAATCTAAAGTTAATTGTACAAGGATTTTATAGTCAGGTTGTAAGGTGTATGATGACTCTAAAGCTGGATACACACTATACAATTTTCTGTGGATTTTTTCCTTTAGATTTACCAAAACCATATAATATGAGGTCAAACCTAAACACTTTCAATTTGTATGCAATCAGGCAGGCCCTTGTACTACATAGTTGAAGGTAAATCTAATGCAAATCTATCAACAAAAGTTGTATAGTGTGTATCCAGCTTTTAGATGCATCAGTTTTCTTTTCAGGCTTTTTCTTAATTTTGAACTGGTGGCTCTGCTAGTAACAAACTTCTTGTCCTAGAGTGTCAATGCTCACTGTATGTAAAGTTCATGTGCGTTTAAAGGCCGGCAACCCAGTTCTTTTAAAAATATTGTTACCAAAAATCTATGAGAGTTAATTTATCTCAGACAATATTTGGGTTAATAATGAGAGTTCTATGACTGTGTGAAAACTTTAACACAACAATTATTTATTCGTATAAGGTTTGCACAGCCTACGTAATTTACAACTATAATCACTATTGTACATACTACACAATGTAAAATATCCCTAGTTTAACTGAACAAATACAATATATAGAGTATAGACTCATATACACACACTATGACCGACACAAATAAAATATACAATGTACCCTTAATCCTTACTCCATAATTACCTCTAGTGCTGGCTCTTGCTCTCCCATGCCAAAACAGGAAGTCACCCTGTCTCACCGAACCTAATATAGACCCATATCCCATAGCCTTGTATAGGGCCATTCTCATTGGTTCAGCTATCTTGCTTGTCACTTCCTGTGGGCGTATCTCTTCCCAGATTGGACCATTTCCCCCTCCCATAGTTACGCCTCTTTCTAACCACTCCCTTTTCTGTTGGGGGGGGGGGGGGATTCACTCCTATAAATCCTGTATAATAATACCTGGGGTGCCCTGGCTCCACAAAGTCTCGCTTCCAAAAATTTAATCACAGGTAATACTATCCGTAGTTGTTTATATGTAAACAGCAGTTGCCTGCATTTTAAATGGACTGGTTAAACCGGTTCCTTTAACTGAGTGCCAACTGGAAGTCACACCACTTTATATAAGTGACAATCATCTCTCAGCTAAATGTAAAATCCAAAACTCAATATATCATACCTGTATATATTTACATAAATATTTACAATCTCTACAATAGAGATTTATACATAATCTCCTCATCCTCACAACACGGTAAGAGATTACGCCTAAACCCATATGGCAACAATATAGTGTGTATATCTATCTATCTATATATCAAGGGCCGATCTGCTCTTTCCCTGATATATCAGAATCGGCCCCTGAGGTTACCGATATTGACGATATTTCAAGAAAGTGCTGGTACCGGATTGATGCCTGCAGCTAGAGGCATCACCCCGGTACCGGCGTTCATAGCCGACGGTCGGCTGTCTTGCAATCACAACCAATTCGGCTGGGAAGCTGCTCGGCTGTCATTACAAGGAGCGGGAGGGGACGTCCTCCCCCCCGTCGCCTTCTGTGGCTCACCCGAGTCTCCCGTCCCCCCGGGAGACCTGGGCAGCCATCCAGTACGGCCGCCGAAGAGAAGACCCAATCAAAGTCGCATTCGGCTCTCATCGGGTCTCTGTGTAAAAACCCGGAAGAGATGTCATGACATCACTTCCGGGTACTCTGAGCCAAATTCTAAAAAATTACAGCATTCAAAACAGCCAAACTTGGCATTTTGAATGCTTTTAAGTGCAGAGGAGGGGTTTGGGGTCTTTTAGACCCCCCAGATCCCTCCACAAGAGTACCAGTAAAAAATAAATAAATAAAAATATGTATTTTTTTAATGTACGAAAATATCGGGCAATATCGGCTGATACCGATATGCGATGACCAAAATATCTGTACCGGTATCGGCAATAAAAAAAACGATATTGGTCGATCACTAATATATAACATTGTCTTTTGTAACTCAGTGCACCATAACACATGCTAATAAATTGCCATGCCTTGGCAAGGTGCTTTGACCCACCTATTCAGGAATCAGTCTACAAAAGACATAAAATAGGTTTGCCAAATTAGAAAGAGGAATGAATCTTCATGGCTACTAAAATCTATGCCATATACTTGCATGGCTACTGGAATCTATGCCATACACTATGTATAGAACACCTAGAGGGGATTGTATTTTCTCCTGTCTGAATTTAAACAACAAAATGACATGTGCATAGTCAGTGCAGTGACAAGAACTGTTTTTTAAACTGCTGTTCAGGCAGCAGGAAGTTTGACTTGGATCAGCACAAAAACAGCCTATGAAGGGTAAGCATATTAAATGATTTATCCCTATGTTTTTATTTCAAGTGTTTTTCTAAAAAAAGGTGATGTAACACTTTACTGTAGGTTAAAAATAAATGCTAAAAATAGTTTGGTTGATAATGGCAACACCATCAGGTTTTTCAGACACTTCCACACATATTATTACTTCACAAAGACAAATGAGACCTTGAAAAGAAATTTACAAACAATTTCAAATGAGACCAACTACAAAACAATATCACTGCAGCAAATCCCGTCATATTCATATCATAAATCTCTATTGGGCTATTTAGTTCTCTTACAAAGTGAAAATGTTGATACATATGCCTATAAAAGCCAGGGTAATCATATTCTTTCATGTGGCGGTGATGGAGCGTCCCTCATTTACGCCTCATATAAATTCACAATAGCGCGTTTTAACAGCTCAGCACTTAAAGCTGTTTGTAAATTTAGCTGCTGGCGAGCCGGTCGTTCCAGCGATTCTAAAGACCATGTGACTTCAGCGTGGAGGTTCGGTCATTAGTCATTTTAATCTGTAGTGTAGGCTGGTTGAGGATTGCCAGAAAAAATAGCTAAATTTCCTGAATGTATCCTTTAGATTTCACTATCAGAGTCAGGTTAAAAAAAAAAACAAACACTCTCATCCAGAAAACCTTCATCCAAAAAGTTAAAAATACAGAATGACAAAAATACTAAATAGCGAGAGAAAGCAATAGAACAAAGAGGGAGAGAGAAAGAGAAAACAAAGGGGGAAGGGGGAGAGAAAGAGATGGGAAAAGAGATAGGGAAAAATAGAGCAGAATAAAGATTGAGAGAAAAATTGGGAGAGAAAGGAGGAAAAAAACAGAAGGGGAGAAAGAGAGAGAAAAAAAGGGGAAGGGAGAGAAACAGTGAGAAAAAGGGAAAGTGAAAGAGAAAAAAAAGGTGGAGAGGAAGAGAAAGAAAGAGAGAGAGTGTGTGAGAGAGAGAGAGAGAGAGAGAGAGAGGGGAGGGAAGCAGGGGGGAAGAGGGGGAGTGAACAAGAAAAAAAGAGATGGAGAGGAAGAGATAGAAAGAGAGAGAAAAGGGGCAGGAGGAGGGAGGAGGGAAGCGGGGGGAAGAGGGAGAGAGAAAGAAAAAAAGAGGTGGAGAGGAAGAAATAGAAAGAGAGATAGAAAGATAGAGAGAGAAAGGGGTGGTGGGGAAGGAAGCAGGGGGAAAGAGGGAGAGAGAAAGGAAAAAAAAGTGGTGGAAAGGAAGAGATAGAAAGAGAGAGAGAGCAAAAAAGAGGTGGAGAGAACTAGATAGAAAGAGAGAGAGAGAGAGAGAGAAAGGGGGGGGGGGTAGCAGGAAGAAAGCTGGAGAGGAAAATTTAAAAAAGAGGTAGACAGGAAGAGATAAAAATAGAGAAAATATTTTGAAAAAAAAAAGAAAGAGATTGAGGTGAGAAGGGGAGAAAAACAGAGAAGGTAAAAAAGAAAGATAGAAAGAGAGAAAAAGGGGTGGGGGAGGGAAGTGGGGGGAAGAGGGAGAGAGAAAGAAAAAAAGAGGTGGAGAGGAAGAGATACAAAGAGAGATAGAAAGAAAGAGAGAGAAAGAGGTGGCGGGAAAGGAAGCAGGGGGAAAGAGGGAGAGAGAAAGGGAAAAAGAGGTGGAGAGGAAGATATAGAAAGATGGTAGAGGAAGCAGGGGGAAAGAGGAAGGAAGAAAGAAAGAGAAAAAGTGGTGCAGAGGAAGAGACAGAAAGAGAGAGGGGGGGGGGGTGGAGCAGCGGGAAAGAGGACGAAAGAAAGAGAAAAAGTGGTGGAGAAGAAGAGATAGACAGAGAGAAAAAGGAAAAAAAGAGGTAGAGAGGAAGAGAAAGAAAGAGATTGATGTGAGAAGAGGAGAAAAACAGAGAAGGTGAAAAAGAAAGATGGAAAAAAAGAGAGGTAGAAAAAGAGAGAGAGAGAAAGAAAGAGGGAGGGGGGAAGCAGAGGAAAAGAGAAAGAGAGAAAGGGAAAAAAGAGGTGGACAGAAAAAGAGAGATAGCTATTCGTGAATAACGCATCTTGTATCTGATATTACTTTTATAACATAGGTAATAGCAGACATAGCCTGTCTTACTCAAAAAAGTGCTAATTTTTAAAGGGAATATACTGTATAGTCTTTTCAAAGAGTGGTGGGAGGTAGCAATTATCTATCTATGTCTCCCTCTCCACAGAGGTTGTTTATGGTACCAACATACTTACCCGTCTTATTGAATATAGCATTGTGAGATAGAATTTGAATATTAAGGAGTTTAGATTCAATATAAAGAAGGCACACTGAAGTTGGATTATTTTTTGATTGACCATTCCACAATCCAGGCCCTGTTTTTTTTTTTTTTTTGCTAATACATGGTGACAACAAAATATACTATACATGTAAATTAGTGTCAGTGATTTGGTGTACTCACTTTTTTTGAGATACTGTAATATATACATATATATATATATACACACACATACACACAAGGGTTTTTCAAAACATTTCTGCACTTTGTTTGACTCTTTTTTAAGAATTTCAAAAACAAATTACAATTCTTAGACTAAACTGCAAGGTCAGCCGCCTTCCCAGACAGTCTAGTCACATGACACTCTCAGAAACGACAAAATACTACTCCTTCCATCCTCACCATTTTCAACGCAATTAAAAAAGTGCAGAAACTTTTTGAAGACCCCTCGTACATAGATAGATATATACAGTAGATATAGATATCGTCGTTTTAATGCTGATACCGATACCAATATTTTGGTCATCGGATATTGGTATCGGCCGATATCAGCCGATATTTTCAGACATGTAAAAATATATATATTTTTTTATTCTTTCTAAAGGTACTCCTTGTGGAGGGATCTGGGGATCTAAAAGACCCCAAACCCCTCCTCGGCACTGAAAAGCATTTAAAACGGCAAGTTTGGCTGTTTTGAATGCTGTCAGTTTTTTTAATTCGGCGCCGAGTACCCGGAAGTGATGTCATGATATCACTTCAGGGTTTTTTACATGGAGACCCAGGTCTTCTCTTCGGCGGTGGTGGCGGTGGAGGTAGGATGCCCGGGTCTCCCGGTGGGATGGGAGACCCTGGCGAGCGGAGGAAGGCGGCGGGAGGGGTGTCCCCGCCCGCTTCTTGTAATAACAGCTGAGCGGCTTCTCAGCCGCATTGGTTGTCATTACAAGTCAGCCGACCGTTGGCTATGGACACCGGTATCGAGGCGATGCCTCTAGCTGCAGGCATCACCCCGGTACATGCACTTTCCCTAAATATCGGCAATATCGGTAACCTCAGTTAACTTCGGTGTTGACGATAATCGGTCGATCCCTAATTCAGGGCATATGAGATGCCAGGAGCTGACTTAGCCCACCAGGCTATATCAATAAATAAAATATCACTTATGGGCTGACGTACCCTTTAAGATGATGATCTTGAGCAAACTGCTTATTTTTCTTCCAAACAAAACAGGCAAAGGAATTATGTTTTCAACTAACTAAATTCGATCTTCTCATGTTTTAGAAAAGAGTTTAATTTACTGAAGGCGACATCTGTTAACTGTCCAATACACCAAATGCGAGGCATGACTTCCGATAAATATCAAGTTAAACCTTGCTATTAATAAAAAGTTTAATTATTGAAGAAGACTCTAGACTTGATAAAGGAAAAAAAAAAAATTAGAAATTCCTGCACTGAAGTAAAATGAGGTTATACATATTCTTCTGAGAAATGAATTGCATGTACTGAAACGCTTATTATGTTATCTCGAACAACGTAAGAGATTTCTGAAGTCTGCACGAAGGTAAAATATGATTTGCAAGGTCCTGATACAATCTATGAATCAAAAATTTAACTAAAGGACAGGTAAAATACAGTTACACTCCTGTGCATTTTCAATCTTATGCTTTCAAAATGCAGTTTGAATAAATGTTTCAAAAAGACCACAAACATATCACCTGAAAGGAAAAATACTGCTCTGAATAATACTCAAAGCGTATTGAATACTTAAAATGTCATCACTAAAACTGTCCATAGGGATCAAGTCTGCAGAACTAAATGGCTGTTGTGTCAAAAAGTTTTGAAGAAAAAAAAAAAAAAGATTTAAAGCCGAATTCCAGGCAGATATAAAAAAACACATATTAAAGCAGCTTCATATTTATTAATTAATCAATAAATTTATTTTTTAAATGCAAGCAGTATAAGTTCCTGAATGTGACCAGTTATCGGCCTCTTGTGGTCCCTGTACAGCAAAGCTCACATATATATAGCGCCAACAGTTAACGCAGCGCTTTACAATTTGAGGGAAGATAATACAGTTACAGTACCAAAACAGGAGGAACTAGAGGGCCCTGCTCATTAGAGCTTAGAAGCCAAGTAGTTGTGCCGCAGTACTGATGTGCTAACAAGGAACATGCTGATAAGAAAAGAGCAGAGTGACAGAGAGATGAGCTCTTCAACTTTCTGCTTCTCTTTTTACTGTCCATTCACAGGCTTGGGGAAGAGACAAGACCTATAAGTGTTACTGCAGCAGAAACAAAATAAGGTCTTCTGAGGCCACCAGCTGAAATTGTATAAAAAACATATATATATATATATATATATATATATATCAATATGTAAATATACATATTGATATGTATATGATTTATAAACTGTAATTATTTAGTATTGTATGAAGAGCAAGTCTGGCCAGTTTGAAATTTATTTTCAGTTTTAGGAGTTTATCCTCCATAGGTTGAACTTTCTTGAGGATTCACCATTGATGTACTGGAAGAACACACTGGACGATCCCAACTAACAGTTTGGAGCCTAAATCTTGAGTTTGAGTGTGGGAGAATATTTGCTCAAGTCACACAATAAATAAATGACCCTAAATGAGCCTACCACCACTTTACATAAAATAGATTTTCTTTAAACTGACCCTTTCCCTTGCTCATAGGAGGGAAAAGTAACAGGGTCACCCCCTCTCCAGCAGTATATACAGATCTTTCCTCACTCTTGGGTTGGTCTGTTCAGCCTACTATATGTTTCTGAGGTAAAAATAGACTAGTGCGCTCTGTTTTTAAGTGATTCATAAGGCATTACAAATTATGACAATTGATGGACATAAAAAGTGACAGAAAAATAATGTGACTGTTGCTCTTAAAAAAAAGTGCTAAGAGAGACCACAAACCACTAACTTAAGTGCATAAAACAGAAGTGGTGCTCAGGATTAAATAAAATTCATAAATAAGCAAATTCCAAAAAAAAAAGAAAAAGTTCACATTAGGTCCAGCTGGTACTGCTGAGTGAACAGTGAGTGAACACAGCTGGCGGGATCAAGTGATGCATGCATCCCCACAGTGATCAAACAAATGGGTGGCTGCTTACCAGAACCAAGCACTTTAAGTTGTAAGTTTCCTTATGTCCAGGGTTCCTGTTTATGTGACCAGAAGTCTCTTGCCTAGTGATTACTTATGGTTGGTTGTGACGATGCAGGCTGTCCTCGAATCCCAGTTGATGCCTTCTGAGGAGAAACGCGTTGGGTGGAGTAACCGCATTGTCACCGTGCTCGGTCCGCACTGCAGGCGGCCAGGCTCTCATGTCTGTGTTGTGCACAAACGCTGGATTGCATCTATCTCCATGTAAGTGCAACCTTTTATCTTAATAAATAGTTTTTAAGGATAATGCACTTTCCATTCATTTGCATGACAAACCTAGAATGTTCGGTCTTACATGGGAGAAGTTTGGATGTATGGATCGTGGTTGTCGAAGTTGTTTGCTACATTCATTGAGGCTCAGTCTATCCTATTATATAGGACATATATCAGCACTGCGATTGCTTGGTTCTGGTAAGCAGCCACCCATTTGTTTTATCGCCGTGGGGGTACACGCATAACTTGATCCCACCAGCTGTGTTCACTCACTGTTCACCCAGCAATACCAGCCGAACCTTATATGAACTTTTTCATTTTATTGGAATTTGCTTATTTATGAATTTTTATTTAACCCTGAGCACCACTTCCGTTTTATGCACTTAAGTCGGTGGTTTGTGGGCTCTCTTAGCACTTATTTTTTTTTTAAATTCTTTTTATTTGGTTTTCAGAAAATAAGAAAGAAAAAAAACACAAAATACATACAAGTACGAAGTAGCAAAGCATTTGTACATATCACAACTACGCAAACAATAGAGAGGAAAATACAATGTTTTGAACAAACAAGTAAGATATGGTGCCATCTAATAACCATACGGGTAAAGCCCACAGCCTCCCACTGGATATATTCATCAGCAGTAAATTAGTGAACAAACCTCGCTAGCCAATATCTTAATACATGTTTCTACAATGACCTGATCGGGCGGGGAGTAGGCGGAGGGGCTTATGTCCCATTTCTACATTGATTTAGTAAATGGAAATTTTACATTTCTAGGAGGGTGCCCCATCCAGGGAACATGCTGCCACCCCCCAGTTCGGGTCTAGCTACCCTCCGCCCCGGCCCCCCCGAATCCATCACCCACAGATAATTGGGCTCAACTTGAACTATGTTTGGGAAAATAATCATTCCAGATCGACCATTTGGCCTGAAATTGTTTTACCTTAAGTTCAGTTAGGGCTAGGGTTTTTTCGTAGATACAAGATTCTCCTACAAGTTGAATGACCTCCCTCTGAGAGGGAACATCTACACATTTCCACTTACGTGCTATGGACAATCTAGCAGCAAAAAGAATGTTTTGGACGACAGTCCTAAATTGGGGGGGATACCTGTCTACATTAATACCTAAGATGGCCTGTTCAACCGTCACTCTGTTTAAGATTCCCGTAATGGAAGCAATAAGTTTTGATACAGAGGTCCAGAAACTTCTCAGAGAGATACAGGACCACATCACATGTATTAGGGTGCCCACCTGACCGCACCCTCTCCAACATAAATTAGATGTCTCTGGGGAATACTTGGCAATAGTGTATGGTGTTTTGTACCACCTGAGATGTAGTTTTTGAAGCCCTTCCCTGAAGTTGGAGCATCTGGTATGTGTTCGAGTGAGCTTATAGGAGTTTAGCCATTGCTTAGTGGTGAATTCCTGGTTAAGTTTGCTTTCCCATTTGAGATGATGGGTGTGTTTGATAAATGACCCTTTATCCTGTAGAGCTGTGTAGAATGTGCCTATGCCTTTGAGCTGTTTGCTGGATCCAAAACATAGGGAGTGAACCTGTGCTGGCATGGAGATACTAGTCGCTTCTAGGCTAGATATCAATTGAGTCACCCTACAGAACGTGAGAAACTCCCCGGCAAACGAGGGGAACCTCACACACCTGGTGGCAAAGGAGGAGCTACCCTGATTATTTTTAAAGTCTTGGATTGTATGTATGCCAAAAGATGGCCAGTGGTTTACTTTCAGGTTTGGGGAAAGGAAGGAGAGGGCCGTCAGAGGGACAGGGATATCCACTCTGCGGCCTACCGAGTTATTATGGGTAAAAAAGTACTGCCAGGCTTGTATTGTGGCACTTATAGTCGGGTGTACCACAGAAAATGCACGTTTAGATAGAGGGATGCTGAGCATCAAGTCCGCCAAGGACCCCTGTGGCACCACCGACTTTTCTATCCTGGTCCAGCCGGGAGCCTGATCTGGTTTTAACCAATGTAGAGATTGTGTGAGGATAGCTGCCATATGATAGTCCTTCATATCTGGAACCCCCATGCCTCCCACCAGGGGATGTCTGATCAAAAGCTTATGAGAGCAGCGGGGTTTTTTCCCGGCCCACAGGAACCCAGAGACCACGGACTGCACTTTGCGGTAGAATGCTTGGGGAATCTTAATGGGAAGCGCCCTGAAAAGGTACAGGAGCTTCGGGAATGTTAACATTTTAAATGCCGCATTCCTGCCCGACCATGAAAGGAAATGTTTACCATATCTGTCGATGTCACCTGTCAAGGTGTCCATAAATGGGTTGAAGTTATGCTTAAATAAATCCTTCGTATTACTTGTCAGCTTGATGCCCAAGTAATCAATAGGACCCTGACTCCACTGGAAGGGTACTAACTGTTCAATCTCAGTGTGTGTGTCGTCATCTATTCCCACCCCTAGCATGTGTGACTTAGTGTCATTGATTTTGTAGTATGAGATGGAGTGAAATTCCTGAAGAACTTCCTGAGCTGCAGCAAGGGAGGATTTTGGGGCTGTCATGGATAGGATAACATCGTCCGCGAACAATGAAATCTTATTTGGAAAACCGTGGATGTCTAGACCCCTGATACCCGGGTGGTTTCTAATCCTTTCCGCCAGAGGCTCCATCAGGAGAACGAAGACCAATGGGGAAAGTGGACACCCTTGCCTGGTCCCATTTGTGATATCAAATTTCGTAGAGAACATACCCTCTGTGTAGACATAGGCCGAAGGTTGAGTATATAAAGCCATAATCGCGTCCAAAATCTCACCCCCCATGCCGAAACGTTGCAAAACTTTATGTAGATATCCCCAGTGAATCCTGTCAAAGGCCTTTTCGGCGTCAAGGGACAGGAACACTGTGGGCGTATTTGTGGATTCGGCATGGTGGATGAGATTCAGGAGGCGCCTTGTAGCGTCAGTAGCCTGACGGCCCAGTATAAAACCCACCTGGTCCTGGTTAATAAGGTCAGGTAGGAACTTAGCTAGCCGGTTAGCCAAAATTTTGGCGTAGACCTTCAGATCCACGTTCAATAATGATATGGGTCTGAAATTCTTCGCACAGTCCGGGGGTTTCCCCGGTTTAGGAAGCGTTATAACAGTAGCCTCCAACATTTCTGGAGGAAAGGAGGCAGACGAGGCAGCCCTGTGGAACACATCCTGAAGCATTGGGGCCAAAATCTGTACAAATTGTCTATAGTATTCTGATGAAAATCCATCAGGGCCAGGAGCTTTTTTTAAGGGTAGTGATAGTATTGCGGTGGAGATTTCCGCAGCGGAGATAGGGAGGTTCAAGTCTGACAATGCTGATGGAGTCAGTTTGGGCAGGGAGACTGACGCTAGAAAATTATCTATGTCCTCCGGGGACGGTTGGGGAGTGGACACATCGTCTTTCAAATTATAAAGGGAGCCATAGTATTGACTGAAGGCGTCCGCAATATCTTTGGGGTTGGTCAAGGTCTGTCCAGTCGAATGGTGAGTCAGTTTAGAGATGCGTTGTCGGGTACGTTCGTCTTTTAGATGGTTGGCTAGAAGTTTGCCAGCCTTGTTTCCGTGAGCAAAAAAGTTAGCTTTCATCTTGCAGATTTGAGTTTGATGCTGTCCTAGTAGCAGTAAGCGCAACTCATTTTGGGCCTGCGTCAGCTGGTCAGTGATGTGTGGAAGCGGGTTTAGCTTGTTAAGGGATTCTAACTGTTGGATTTTTTGTAACATGTCCTCCAACTGCTGCCTCCTCTGCCTCCGTTTAGCTGCGCTTTTAGACATAAGGAAACCTCGCATAAATGCCTTGTGGGCGTTCCAGACCATAAATGGGCAAGTTTCCCCATTAGCATTGTTGCGGAAGAATTCCTCCAGGGCCACTTGGACCTCGGAGGAAGTCTTTGGGTCACAAAAGATAGTAATGTCGTTTTTCCACCTGTTGGCTCTCGTGGAGCAGACCCGAGGGCCTATAGTCACTGAAACTGGTGCGTGATCCGACCAAGTGATTTGGCCTATGGTAGATTCAACTACTTTTTGCAACAAAAACTTATCAGAGAGGATCATATCAATCCTGGAATACGAGGAATGAACTTTAGAAAAAAAGGAAAAGTCCCTCTCCGAGGAGTGATGACATCTCCAGATGTCCTGTAGGTCCGAGGCAATCAGAAATTTGGATAAGTCCGCTCTGCGGGGGTGCATTGGATGGTCCCTGGAAATGTCCTGGCGACAATTGGCCACTAAATTCAAGTCTCCCCCCAGCAGTACAAATCCGGAAAGATCCGGTTTAATGTTTTTCCACATCTTCTTCAAAAAAGAATTTTGGTTAGCATTGGGGGCATAGACGTTGAGGAGGGAGTACTTGACGTTGTTAATTTCACATTTCAACAAGAGGAAGCGGCCCTCAGGGTCAGAGTGGTGCGAAATGTACTTATAATCCACAGAGTCTTTAATGAGGATGGCCACTCCCCCTTTTTTCTTAGGGCCATTGGCATAGTAAACATGGGGGAATTGCTTGAACTTAAGCATGGGGTGCGTTGCGGCACAGAAATCGGTTTCCTGAATGAGCATGACATCACATTTTTGTGTGTTAAGTTCTCTGTACAGCATATGGCGTTTAAACGGACTGTTAAGACCCCGAACGTTCAATGATGTCAGTTTGAAAGACATGGTGGTATGAAGCGGTGTGAGCTCTGCAGGGTACAGGCGTCAAAAAATAGCCAAAAGAAAAAGCAAAAATAAAGTGTGAAAAAGATACAACAAAAGAAAAAAAGAAAAACACATACAACACAAGGCGCTAGGAACAGGTGGCGCCTGTAAGTAAAAATTGACGATATCCGGGTGGAAATCTGGGCAGAATGAAAATCTGCTAACTTGGGGCAATTAGTACAAGATACTATAAGCAGCCGAACAGAACTGCCGGATATCTGAAACTAGGCGATCTAGTGAATGGAGGGTCAACTCCCACATGAAGCAAATAGACACTTGCAGGAAGAATTCCTCCATCAGGTGGACGGGGAACAGTCAGGACCCCTAGATTGGTGCTGCGTGTCTGAGTCATCAGAGTCCAGTATACCCCACTGACGGAGCAGGTTAATGCCATATTCCAGGGTTGTTATTTTAAATTCCTTGTCCCCCTTAGTGACTAGGAGTGTTGCCGGATAGTTCCAGCGATACTGGATATGATGGTTTCTCAGGGGTTTCGTCACTGTCAACAAGTTCCTCCTCCTGTTCATGGTGTGGGCGGATAGGTCCGCATAAAATGACAGGCCTTGCATGCTGACCGGGAGGTCTACGGCCTTCCTCATCCGTGCCATGACCCTCTCTTTCACAGTATAGAAATGGATCCTGACAATAGCATCTCTGGGGTACTTATCAGGAATATGTTTAGGTTTTGGTAGCCTGTGGATCCTATCTATTGCCAGGTCATTGGGAGTCACATTCGGTAATAAGTCCTGCATAATAGAAGTGAAGTAGTCAGACAGGTCTTGAGGTTTAACCGATTCGGGTATGCCTCTTATTTTGATATTGTTCCGTCTGGAACGATCCTCAAGGTCTGCCACCTTAGACTTAAGCCATATTATTTCGTCATCGTGATCGTTATGAGCATCCACCATATCGTTGAATGTATTGGCAAACTCCCCCATCTTGTCTTCAATTTTTGTCACTCTGTCAGTCACAGCGACCACCGCAGTGTTGCACTGAGACATTAATTGCAGCATGTCAGAATGTATAGCAGAGCGTAGTGAAAGCATCATGTCTCTTAACATAGAGGCCATCACAGGCTTGTCCCCTGCAGGTAAAGCTGCCATAGTCTCCTGGAATTCCAGGGTGTCATTGATGGTAATGCCTTGTGATGGAGCTGCGGCGGCATGGTCCGTCTTTTGTTTGGATTTCACCGGGCTATTGGACTGTGAAGTCGGGGTAGACTGTGGTAGGTAGCCCACCTCGTTGTTTTGCGTGCCCGAGGGGTTCCCACTGTCTTTGGAGTCCGGGGAAGACAAGTGCTGGGGCTGTGAGGAGCGTGGCGGGCCGGCGCCATCTTGGCTGCGCGGCCTAACATTCGGGGTGAAGAAGTTTAACATCTTACCCGGCTTTCCACGATCTTTCCGTTTGTGGGACATGTCCGGTAGGTGCTCGCAGGTGTCCGGAGTGTAGTTGCGGTGCTTTGGAGTGACCCTCTCCGTTGTAGTTTGCTCCGGTCTGTCTGCGTGGCGAGGAGCTGCAGGCTCAAGCTGCCATTCACCTCGCTAGCCGGCTCCGCCTCTTAGCACTTATTTTTAAGAGCAACAGTCACATTATTTTTCTGTCACTTTTTATGTCAATCAATTGTCATAATTTATTATGCCTTATGAACCACTTATAATCAGAGTGCACTAGTCTATTTTTACCTCATTTTTTTCCCATGGTTCAGGGATTTCCAAGTGCTGCTTACATATAGCTGGACTAGTGCATCCTTTTTTCGTTATTTATACTATAAGCTCATAACTGACTTATCAGAACTTATACATGGCTATGGGCGATCACCTAGCACTGTCCTCTGAGAAGGGGAGCAAGTCATATTCCATAGGCCTCTTTCACACGGAGCGGACCGTATTACGATCCGCTCCGGACCATTTTTTTTTTTACGGACACGGATGACACTTGTGTCATCCGGTCCGTATGTCCGCATATTATCCCATCCATTTGCGCATGATATACAGACATAATGTATGTCTATGGGATTGCGGATGTCAACGGATGACACCACTGACATCCGATTTTGCGTCCTTTCCGTTTTTTAAACGGAAGAAAAAATAGGATTCTGTTCTGTTCCAAAAAACGGAACAGAACTGAAAGGACGCAAATCGGATGTCAGTGGATGGTCATCCACTGACATCCGTAATCCCATTGACATGCATTATGTCCGTATATCACCCGCAAACGGATGGGGTGATATACAGACATACGGAACGCCCGTGTGAAAGAGGCCATACTCAGAAGTGCCATCCGGAGAGAGGAAAAGCAAGTACATGCTCCTGGGTGGGGTGTTAAGTGAGCCTTTATAAAGGAAAGGCTCATTTATTTTAAAGTGTGCATTTACAGTAGAACTTAACTCTCAATCTATATTAACTATTTTATTCCTTTTGCTGCTAGCCTTAAGAAATAGGTAGTTATGTACAGTATATTACATTTTTTTCAACTTCTTTTTACAACTCTTTAGTTACTTCCTGGTTTCAAATCTAGAGCAAAATAATGTCTTTTCTTCCAAGAGTCTTCATGAACATTATTTTCTTTTAACTGGAGGAGGGGCTTTCTCACCTTTGCATGTCCTCCTACCTGCATGCCTAACCTAAAGGCAGATGGATTCCAAGTATAAAAAAATGCTACGCGAATCATGTGCCCTTACTCATGATGGCTGTGGCTAAAAATGCTAGATGGTTGTTTGGACATGGATGAATAGATAAGTTTGCTTTAAGTATTAAAAATTAATTAAATAGCATTTTCGGGGTATATTGTGCGGCGCGGCTGGCCACTTATGTACCAGATGGGTCATCGTTGTGTTTCCGTGGCTGTGGTCAGGAAGGAATTATGTACCATATCTGGTGGCAATGCCACAAGGTACAGCGCTATTGGATCAGGGTGTATAATTTCATCTACACTCTCACCCAAATTAATTTGGCCAAATCCCCACAGCAGGCTCTGCTGGGCCTCAAGGTGGAGACTGCTACGAAGGCCCAGAGACGACTTATCACCTTTAAATTTACAAGTGCCACCTGTCCTTGGGATAGGGTACTGACGCGAATTGATGTAAGTTGTTTTCTTGCTCAACAATGAAAGTTTGTGTTGCCTTATTACATTTTATATGAAAATTACCGTTTACTCAGCGTAAGTGCTAATCCTAATGACTGTTTTGTATATCTTGAGTAGCTTTATTGATGTCTCAGGTAAAATGTTTAGTTTGTATTGGGGGCTTGCAAACCAAAAGAAGAAAATATATTTTTTTTTTATTTGGTTGTTTTCTTCCTTCGATATCTGCTGGACAATTGGGAAAGATATGCTACTGTTTGCTATTTCATTGTATTTTCTATGTTTTTCTGAAAACTTTAATAAAAACCATTGAAATGAAATAGCATTTTGGCTTGTGGTGCTGAGATACAGTTTTTTTCACTTTGTATATTTGGATAAAGCAAGGGAGGGCTATAACCCCTACCAGATTTTTTTCGCCATCTGTGTCCCATTGAGGAGATTTTCCTTCACTTTCTGTACCACAGCCCAACAGGAAGTGAGAAGAAATCATTGCAAATTAATGGAATTCCTTGGGGACCCCTAGGTCAGCATAACTAGTATCCCCATTGGAACATTTCCCCTCTATTACTTTTCTGGGGACAACCCAAAATTAGGCCTTTTCTTTACTTCCACTTTCAGTGATAATGGTAAACAGGACAATTAGAGAGGGGGAATCTCCCTAACGAGGACACAGACAGCAATAAAAACTGACAGTGGCTCTAATCCCTCCCCACTATATCCAGATGTAAAAAAAAAAGTTTTGCCTTTAGTTCTACTTTAAGTTCTACTTTAAATGTATTACACCTGGATGCTCAAGTACCCCAGGAGCATCAAAATCCGGGGCACCCTTCCTTCCTAAAGTTGGTGCATGCCCCTACTTACTGCATGTCACTATTGGTCAACGAGGCAATAGTTGTGATAGCAGTGATGTGTGGCAGTTTTAAAGTAGAACCCCACCAAAACCACAAATGGTAGTAACTGTGGGGAGTATGGCTACTTTTAAAATACTCTTGGACATACATTTCCAAGGTCAAAACATTAAGGGGTATGGGAAATGAAAACATCCACACACACCTACACAGGTTGAACTGGATGGACTATTGTCTTTATTCAACTTCAACTACTATGTAACTATGTAAAACATTACTTTTTAGAACTAGATAGAGTGAGGAAGGTTTGGGACCGGTGTCAGATGTCATTTCTAGAATTAAACCAAGAGTGTTACAACAAAGACGTAGGAGTTCAAGAGTAGGGTTGAGCGGACACCTAGATGTCCGTGTTCGACGGGTTCGGCCGAACTTTAAAAAAAAGTCCGGGTCCGTGTCCCGGACTTTTACCGAACTTTTCCCGGACACCGAACCCCATTGAAGTCAATGGGGACCCGAACTTTAAGGCACTAAAATGGCTCTAAAACACCAAAGGAAAGGGCTAGAGTGCTGCAAATGGCAGCAAAACGTAATTAAGAGCATGGCAAGTGCTCTGCAAACAAATGTGGATAGGGAAATAACTTAAAACAACAAAAAAAAACAGAAAAATAAAACAATGTTCTTCTTCATCTCTGAAGGACGAGGCCCATATGGAGTAGGAGGGAGGTTGAGGTGGTGGTGGATGTGGCGGTGACATAGGCGTGCGCACAGGGTGTGCTGGGTGTGCCTGGGCACACCCTAATCACCTAGGGCACATAGCATTGCCAGTGAGGAGATGGGAAAGATCTCCCTGGGACCTGCTCTGCTCTATTTCTCCTTGCCTACAGGTACATGGCCCCGATACATTACTCTCCCTGCTGGCAAACACATGCATGTGTATTTCAACTTTGGGGTGCACACCTTAATGCAATAGGCTGCGCACACCTATGGGCGGTGTAGGTGGAAGCGGCGGTGGAGGAGGACCAGGGCCGGATTAACAGCATCATGGGCTTGGTGCTGAGGATTTTGAAGGGCCTTAGGGCCGTGCCTTGCCATGCACCCAGAGGAGGAAGGGTGCAGCCATGCATGCCTAATTCAACATGGGATGCTGTCTCTGAAGCCCATAAACACATCCATGCATCGCCAACTGTCCCTCCTTGTCCGGCCTTCACGCTGTGTGGGGAGGTTCTGAGGGTGCTGCCTGGGGAAGCGAGCATAGAAGCCAGACTTCTGTGTTTACAAGTGACAGAAGAGCGGTAACAGTGAATATGGCCAACCCGGGGCCTATATAAAAGGTAGGGGCCTGGAGCTGCAGCTCCAATAGACCCTACATTAATCTGGCCCTGAGGAGGAGGACGAGGTAGCCAACACTGCTTCTTTTCACAAATTTTAAATGAGGGTACACCCCAAAAGAGTGAGAAAGAGCAAAAATGGAACAATGGGTGGGTAAGGTCGGTATCCATTGCTATTCTGCATAAGGTACGGAAAAGTCCCGTGGGATCCATGCCTGGTTCATTTTAATGAACGTGAGCTTGTCCACATTGTCTCTGGACAGGCGGCTGCGCTTGTCTGTTATAACGCCCCCAGCCGTGCTAAATACCCGTTCAGATAATACATTGGCTGCAGGGCACGCCAGCACCTCCAAGGCGTAAAGGGCAAGCTCAGGCCATGTGCCCAATTTGGAGACCCAGAAGTTGAAGGGGGCAGACCCGTCATTCACTACATGTAGGCGTGTGCACACATACTGCTCCACCATGTTGGTAAAATGCTGCCTCCTGCTAAGACGTTCCATCTGAGCTGCTGGTGCTGCTGTTTGTTGTGGCGTGCTGACAAAGCTTTTCCACATTTCGGCCATGCTAACCCTGCCTTCTGAGGTGCTGGCGGTGCCCTGGTTGCGTTGGCGACCTCCTCCTCCTCCTCCTCTGCCTTGTGCTTCCACTGTGGCCCCGCTGTCAGATGGGAATGCCAGCAGCATGGCGTCTACCAGCGTGCGCTTGTACTCGCGCATCTTGCGATCGCGCTCCAGTGAGTGAATTAAGGACGGTACGTTGTCCTTGTAACGGGGATCCAGCAGCGTGGCCACCCAGTAATCAGCACAAGTTAGAATGTGGGCAACTCGGCGGTCGTTGTGGAGACACTGCAGCATGTAATCGCTCATGTGTGCCAGGCTGCCCAGAGGCAACGAAAGGCTGTCCTCTGTGGGAGGTGTATGGTCCGTGTCCTCTGTATCCCCCCAGCCACGCACCAGTGATGGCCATGAGCTGGCCTGGGTGCCACCCTGCTGTGAACATGGTTCCATCTCCTCCTCCAGCTCCTCCTCCTCCTCATCCTCCAGAACTGTGCCCCTGCTGGACAATTGCGTCCCTGGCGTTTGCGTGTGCAGGAACCCACCCTCGGAGCCCCTTGCGAATGACTGCCCTGAAAGCCTTGGAAATGTTACCTCTTCATCCTCCTCCTCCTCCTCATCCTGTGCCACAGCCTCTTCCATCATCGCCCGAATTGTTTTTTCAAGGAGGCATAGAAGTGGGATAGTTAAGCTGAGAACGGCGTCATTGCCACTGGCCATGTTGGTGGAGTACTCAAAACAGCGCAACAAGGCACACAGGTCTCGCATGGAGGCCCAGTTATTGGTGGTGAAGTGGTGCTGTTCCGCAGAGCGACTCACGCGTGCGTGCTGCAGCTGAAACTCCACTATGGCCTGCTGCTGCTCGCACAGTCTTTCCAGCATGTGCAAGGTGGAGTTCCACCTTGTGGGCACGTCACATATGAGGCGGTGAGCGGGAAGGCCGAAGTTACGCTGCAGCGCTGCCAGGCGAGCAGCAGCAGGGTGAGAACGCCGAAAGTGCGCACAAACGGCCCGCACTTTCTGCAGCAGCTCTGACATATCGGGGTAGTTTTTAAGGAACCTCTGCACCACCAAATTCAGCACATGCGCCAGGCAAGGGATGTGCGTCAAACCGGCTAGGCCCAGAGCTGCTATGAGATTTCGCCCGTTATCGCACACCACCAGGCCGGGCTTGAGGCTCGCTGGCAGCAACCACTCATTTGTCTGCTGTTCCATGCTCCTCCACAACTCCTGCGCGGTGTGTGGTTTGTCCCCCAAACAGGCAAGTTGTAAAACTGCCTGCTGTCGTTTACCCCTGGCCGTGCTGAAGTTGGTGGTGAAGGTGTTACGCTGTCCGGATGAGGAGGCGGTAGAGGATGAGGAAGCGGAGTAGGAGGAGTTAGGAACAGGAGGCAAACTGAAGCGCCCTGCAATCCTCGGTGGTGGAAGGACATGCGCCAAATTGCTATCCGCCTCAGGCCCATCCGCCACTGCATTTACCCAGTGTGCCGTTAGGGAGATATAACGCCCCTGACCGTGCTTACTGGTCCACGTATCCGTAGTTAGGTGGACCTTGGCACAGATGGCGTTGCGCAGTGCACACCTGATTTTTTCCCCCACTTGGTTGTGCAGGGAAGGGATGGCTTGCCTGGAAAAGTAGTGGCGGCTGGGCACGACGTACTGTGGGACAGCCACCGACATAAGGTTTTTAAAACTGTGCGTCTCCACCAGACGGAATGACAGCATTTCAAAGGCCAATAATTTTGAAATGCTGGCATTCAGGGCCAGGGATCGCGGGTGGGTAGGGGGGTACTTCCTCTTCCTCTCAAGTGTTTGGGAGATGGAAAGCTGAACGCTTCCACGGGACATTGTGGAGATGGTTGTTGGTGACCCAGGTGGTGGTGTTGCTGACAGATCGTCTGTTTGCGGGGTGGCAGGTGCCGGTATCACTACAGATGTGGCTGGAGCGGCCGAGACTGCAGCAGAAGAGGAAGCAGGATGAGCCAGAGACGTTTCTTGGTTTTGAAGGTGTGTACTCCACTGCAGCTCGTGCTTTGCACTTAGATGCCTGATCATGCAGGTTGTGCTCAGGTTGAGAAGGTTCATGCCTCGCTTCAAGCTCTGATTGCACAGGGTGCAAACCACTCGTGTCCTGTCATCAGCACATTTTCTAAAGAACTTCCACGCTAGAGAACTCCTTTGAGCTGACTTTGGTGCGCTCGTTCCCTTGCTGCGTTGGGCAGTAGCGGGCGTAGTGTCTAGGGCACGGCCGCTCCGCTTCTGCACCCTGCTCCCTCTTCTGCTGTGCTGGTGGCTCTGTGCGACCACCGCCTCTTCCTCCAAACTACTCAGTTCACCTGCATGACGTTCATTCCATGTGGGGTCGAGGACCTCATCGTCCTCCACATCATCTTCCACCCAGTCTTCACCCCTGCCCTCCTTGTCGGTCTCCACAATGCTGAACGCCGCAGCAGTTGGCACCTGCGTTTCGTCATCATCGGAGACGTGCTGCGATGATCCTTGCATGTACTCATCTTGAGGAATAAGTGGTTGGGCATCGCTGCACTCAATCTCTTCCACTTCTGGGGCAGGGCTAGGTGGATGGCCCTGGGAAACCCTGCTGACAGAGTCCTCAAAAAGAATAAGAGACTGCTGTATGGCTTGGGGCTCAGACTGCTGGCCTGATTTGCAAGGGGGTGAGGTGAAAGACGGTTGGACATTGGCTGCAGGTGCCAACTCTGACCTTTCTGCAGTAGACTGGGTGGGAGACAATGTGAAGGAACTGGAGGCACTGTCAGCAGCAAACCAATCTACTATTGCCTCAACTTGTTCTGGCCTCATCACTTCTAGGGGCGTTTGATGCCCTACCAAATACTGATGCAGGTTCTGTCGCCTACTCACACTTGAGGAAGGTGTTTCACTTGTGCGTGTAGCTGGCACAGATCGACCATGTCCTCTCCTTGCAACAGGAGCTCTACCAGCAGCACCACGACCCAGGCCACGGCCCTTATTTGACGGTCTCCTCATATTTCTGTAATTTAAGATCTTGCCCTAGAAAGGTTTTTATTGAATAGCGGAATAGAAAATATGATCCAAAAAAAGTGTATGTATATCACACGTACACAACCACACTAGGCCCCAATTACTATTGTTTGTACCCCTAAAAGGCTAGATGAGGAGTAGGGGGAGTATGGAACAGGCAGCACCCTCAAACCTTCAGAAGTATGAGATGAACCCCAACAACTTGGAAAGGTGGATCTCTCTCACACGTACCGACACAGACTATCCCGCAATTCAATTGATCCTCAAAGGTTTTTATTGAATAGCGGAATAGGAAATATGATCAAAAAAAGTGTATGTATCTCGCACGTACACAACCACACTAGGCCCCAATTACTATTGTTTGTACCCCTAAAAGGCTAGATGAGGAGTAGGGGGGGTATGGAACAGGCAGCACCCTCAAACCTTCAGAAGTATGAGATGAACCCCAACAACTTGGAAAGGTGGATCTCTCTCACACGTACCGACACAGACTATCCCGCAATTCAATTGATCCCCAAAGGTTTTTATTGAATAGCGGAATAGGAAATATGATCAAAAAAAGTGTATGTATCTCACACGTACAGAAACACACTAGGCCCCAATTACTATTGTTTGTACACCTAAAAGGATGGATGAGGAGGAGGAGGAGTATGGAACAGGCAGCACCCTCAAAGCTTCAGAAGTATGAGATGAACCCCAAAAACTTGGAAAGGTGGATCTCACACGTACCGACACAGACTATTCCGCAATTTAATTGATCCCCAAAGGTTTTTATTGAATAGCGGAATAGGAAATATGATCAAAAAATGTGTATGTATCTCACACGTACAGAAGCACACTAGGCCCCAATTACTATTGTTTGTACACCTAAAAGGATGGATGAGGAGGAGGAGGAGTATGGAACAGGCAGCACCCTCAAAGCTTCAGAAGTATGAGATGAACCCCAAAAACTTGGAAAGGTGGATCTCACACGTACCGACACAGACTATCCCGCAATTTAATTGATCCCCAAAGGTTTTTATTGAATAGCGGAATAGGAAATATGATCAAAAAATGTGTATGTATCTCACACGTACAGAAGCACACTAGGCCCCAATTACTATTGTTTGTACACCTAAAAGGATGGATGAGGAGGAGGAGGAGTATGGAACAGGCAGCACCCTCAAAGCTTCAGAAGTATGAGATGAACCCCAAAAACTTGGAAAGGTGGATCTCACACGTACCGACACAGACTATCCCGCAATTTAATTGATCCCCAAAGGTTTTTATTGAATAGCGGAATAGGAAATATGATCAAAAAAAGTGTATGTATCTCGCACGTACAGAAACACACTAGGCCCCAATTACTATTGTTTGTACACCTAAAAGGATGGATGAGGAGGAGGAGGAGTATGGAACAGGCAGCACCCTCAAAGCTTCAGAAGTATGAGATGAACCCCAAAAACTTGGAAAGGTGGATCTCACACGTACCGACACAGACTATTCCGCAATTTAATTGATCCCCAAAGGTTTTTATTGAATAGCGGAATAGGAAATATGATCAAAAAATGTGTATGTATCTCACACGTACAGAAGCACACGAGGCCCCAATTACTATTGTTTGTACACCTAAAAGGATGGATGAGGAGGAGGAGGAGTATGGAACAGGCAGCACCCTCAAAGCTTCAGAAGTATGAGATGAACCCCAAAAACTTGGAAAGGTGGATCTCACACGTACCGACACAGACTATCCCGCAATTTAATTGATCCCCAAAGGTTTTTATTGAATAGCGGAATAGGAAATATGATCAAAAAAAGTGTATGTATCTCGCACGTACACAACCACACTAGGCCCCAATTACTATTGTTTGTACCCCTAAAAGGCTAGATGAGGAGTAGGGGGGGTATGGAACAGGCAGCACCCTCAAACCTTCAGAAGTATGAGATGAACCCCAACAACTTGGAAAGGTGGATCTCTCTCACACGTACCGACACAGACTATCCCGCAATTCAATTGATCCTCAAAGGTTTTTATTGAATAGCGGAATAGGAAATATGATCAAAAAAAGTGTATGTATCTCGCACGTACACAACCACACTAGGCCCCAATTACTATTGTTTGTACCCCTAAAAGGCTAGATGAGGAGTAGGGGGGGTATGGAACAGGCAGCACCCTCAAACCTTCAGAAGTATGAGATGAACCCCAACAACTTGGAAAGGTGGATCTCTCTCACACGTACCAACACAGACTATCCCCCAATTTAACTGATCCCCAAAGGTTTTTGATTAAATAGCGGAATAGAAAATATGATCCCAAAAAAGTGTATGTATATCACACGTACACAACCACACTAGGCCCCAATTACTATTGTTTGTACCCCTAAAAGGCTAGGAGTAGGGGGGAGTATGGAACAGGCAGCACCCTCAAACCTTCAGAAGTATGAGATGAACCCCAACAACTTGGAAAGGTGGATCTCTCTCACACGTACCAACACAGACTATCCCCCAATTTAACTGATCCCCAGAGGTTTTTGATTAAATAGCGGAATAGAAAATATGATCCCAAAAAAGTGTATGTATATCACACGTACACAACCACACTAGGCCCCAATTACTATTGTTTGTACCCCTAAAAGGCTAGGAGTAGGGGGAGTATGGAACAGGCAGCACCCTCAAACCTTCAGAAGTATGAGATGAACCCCAACAACTTGGAAAGGTGGATCTCTCTCACACGTACCAACACAGACTATCCCCCAATTTAACTGATCCCCAAAGGTTTTTGATTAAATAGCGGAATAGAAAATATGATCCCAAAAAAGTGTATGTATATCACACGTACACAACCACACTAGGCCCCAATTACTATTGTTTGTACCCCTAAAAGGCTAGGAGTAGGGGGGAGTATGGAACAGGCAGCACCCTCAAACCTTCAGAAGTATGAGATGAACCCCAACAACTTGGAAAGGTGGATCTCTCTCACACGTACCAACACAGACTATCCCCCAATTTAACTGATCCCCAGAGGTTTTTGATTAAATAGCGGAATAGAAAATATGATCCCAAAAAAGTGTATGTATATCACACGTACACAACCACACTAGGCCCCAATTACTATTGTTTGTACCCCTAAAAGGCTAGGAGTAGGGGGGAGTATGGAACAGGCAGCACCCTCAAACCTTCAGAAGTATGAGATGAACCCCAACAACTTGGAAAGGTGGATCTCTCTCACACGTACCAACACAGACTATCCCCCAATTTAACTGATCCCCAGAGGTTTTTGATTAAATAGCGGAATAGAAAATATGATCCCAAAAAAGTGTATGTATATCACACGTACACAACCACACTAGGCCCCAATTACTATTGTTTGTACCCCTAAAAGGCTAGGAGTAGGGGGAGTATGGAACAGGCAGCACCCTCAAACCTTCAGAAGTATGAGATGAACCCCAACAACTTGGAAAGGTGGATCTCTCTCACACGTACCAACACAGACTATCCCCCAATTTAACTGATCCCCAGAGGTTTTTGATTAAATAGCGGAATAGAAAATATGATCCCAAAAAAGTGTATGTATATCACACGTACACAACCACACTAGGCCCCAATTACTATTGTTTGTACCCCTAAAAGGCTAGGAGTAGGGGGAGTATGGAACAGGCAGCACCCTCAAACCTTCAGAAGTATGAGATGAACCCCAACAACTTGGAAAGGTGGATCTCTCTCACACGTACCAACACAGACTATCCCCCAATTTAACTGATCCCCAGAGGTTTTTGATTAAATAGCGGAATAGAAAATATGATCCCAAAAAAGTGTATGTATATCACACGTACACAACCACACTAGGCCCCAATTACTATTGTTTGTACCCCTAAAAGGCTAGGAGTAGGGGGAGTATGGAACAGGCAGCACCCTCAAACCTTCAGAAGTATGAGATGAACCCCAACAACTTGGAAAGGTGGATCTCTCTCACACGTACCAACACAGACTATCCCCCAATTTAACTGATCCCCAGAGGTTTTTGATTAAATAGCGGAATAGAAAATATGATCCCAAAAAAGTGTATGTATATCACACGTACACAACCACACTAGGCCCCAATTACTATTGTTTGTACCCCTAAAAGGCTAGGAGTAGGGGGAGTATGGAACAGGCAGCACCCTCAAACCTTCAGAAGTATGAGATGAACCCCAACAACTTGGAAAGGTGGATCTCTCTCACACGTACCAACACAGACTATCCCCCAATTTAACTGATCCCCAAAGGTTTTTGATTAAATAGCGGAATAGAAAATATGATCCCAAAAAAGTGTATGTATATCACACGTACACAACCACACTAGGCCCCAATTACTATTGTTTGTACCCCTAAAAGGCTAGGAGTAGGGGGGAGTATGGAACAGGCAGCACCCTCAAACCTTCAGAAGTATGAGATGAACCCCAACAACTTGGAAAGGTGGATCTCTCTCACACGTACCAACACAGACTATCCCCCAATTTAACTGATCCCCAGAGGTTTTTGATTAAATAGCGGAATAGAAAATATGATCCCAAAAAAGTGTATGTATATCACACGTACACAACCACACTAGGCCCCAATTACTATTGTTTGTACCCCTAAAAGGCTAGGAGTAGGGGGAGTATGGAACAGGCAGCACCCTCAAACCTTCAGAAGTATGAGATGAACCCCAACAACTTGGAAAGGTGGATCTCTCTCACACGTACCAACACAGACTATCCCCCAATTTAACTGATCCCCAGAGGTTTTTGATTAAATAGCGGAATAGAAAATATGATCCCAAAAAAGTGTATGTATATCACACGTACACAACCACACTAGGCCCCAATTACTATTGTTTGTACCCCTAAAAGGCTAGGAGTAGGGGGAGTATGGAACAGGCAGCACCCTCAAACCTTCAGAAGTATGAGATGAACCCCAACAACTTGGAAAGGTGGATCTCTCTCACACGTACCAACACAGACTATCCCCCAATTTAACTGATCCCCAGAGGTTTTTGATTAAATAGCGGAATAGAAAATATGATCCCAAAAAAGTGTATGTATATCACACGTACACAACCACACTAGGCCCCAATTACTATTGTTTGTACCCCTAAAAGGCTAGGAGTAGGGGGAGTATGGAACAGGCAGCACCCTCAAACCTTCAGAAGTATGAGATGAACCCCAACAACTTGGAAAGGTGGATCTCTCTCACACGTACCAACACAGACTATCCCCCAATTTAACTGATCCCCAGAGGTTTTTGATTAAATAGCGGAATAGAAAATATGATCCCAAAAAAGTGTATGTATATCACACGTACACAACCACACTAGGCCCCAATTACTATTGTTTGTACCCCTAAAAGGCTAGGAGTAGGGGGAGTATGGAACAGGCAGCACCCTCAAACCTTCAGAAGTATGAGATGAACCCCAACAACTTGGAAAGGTGGATCTCTCTCACACGTACCAACACAGACTATCCCCCAATTTAACTGATCCCCAGAGGTTTTTGATTAAATAGCGGAATAGAAAATATGATCCCAAAAAAGTGTATGTATATCACACGTACACAACCACACTAGGCCCCAATTACTATTGTTTGTACCCCTAAAAGGCTAGGAGTAGGGGGAGTATGGAACAGGCAGCACCCTCAAACCTTCAGAAGTATGAGATGAACCCCAACAACTTGGAAAGGTGGATCTCTCTCACACGTACCAACACAGACTATCCCCCAATTTAACTGATCCCCAGAGGTTTTTGATTAAATAGCGGAATAGAAAATATGATCCCAAAAAAGTGTATGTATATCACACGTACACAACCACACTAGGCCCCAATTACTATTGTTTGTACCCCTAAAAGGCTAGGAGTAGGGGGAGTATGGAACAGGCAGCACCCTCAAACCTTCAGAAGTATGAGATGAACCCCAACAACTTGGAAAGGTGGATCTCTCTCACACGTACCAACACAGACTATCCCCCAATTTAACTGATCCCCAGAGGTTTTTGATTAAATAGCGGAATAGAAAATATGATCCCAAAAAAGTGTATGTATATCACACGTACACAACCACACTAGGCCCCAATTACTATTGTTTGTACCCCTAAAAGGCTAGGAGTAGGGGGGAGTATGGAACAGGCAGCACCCTCAAACCTTCAGAAGTATGAGATGAACCCCAACAACTTGGAAAGGTGAATCTCTCTCACACGTACCAACACAGACTATCCCCCAATTTAACTGATCCCCAGAGGTTTTTGATTAAATAGCGGAATAGAAAATATGATCCCAAAAAAGTGTATGTATATCACACGTACACAACCACACTAGGCCCCAATTACTATTGTTTGTACCCCTAAAAGGCTAGGAGTAGGGGGGAGTATGGAACAGGCAGCACCCTCAAACCTTCAGAAGTATGAGATGAACCCCAACAACTTGGAAAGGTGGATCTCTCTCACACGTACCAACACAGACTATCCCCCAATTTAACTGATCCCCAGAGGTTTTTGATTAAATAGCGGAATAGAAAATATGATCCCAAAAAAGTGTATGTATATCACACGTACACAACCACACTAGGCCCCAATTACTATTGTTTGTACCCCTAAAAGGCTAGGAGTAGGGGGAGTATGGAACAGGCAGCACCCTCAAACCTTCAGAAGTATGAGATGAACCCCAACAACTTGGAAAGGTGGATCTCTCTCACACGTACCAACACAGACTATCCCCCAATTTAACTGATCCCCAGAGGTTTTTGATTAAATAGCGGAATAGAAAATATGATCCCAAAAAAGTGTATGTATATCACACGTACACAACCACACTAGGCCCCAATTACTATTGTTTGTACCCCTAAAAGGCTAGGAGTAGGGGGAGTATGGAACAGGCAGCACCCTCAAACCTTCAGAAGTATGAGATGAACCCCAACAACTTGGAAAGGTGGATCTCTCTCACACGTACCAACACAGACTATCCCCCAATTTAACTGATCCCCAGAGGTTTTTGATTAAATAGCGGAATAGAAAATATGATCCCAAAAAAGTGTATGTATATCACACGTACACAACCACACTAGGCCCCAATTACTATTGTTTGTACCCCTAAAAGGCTAGGAGTAGGGGGAGTATGGAACAGGCAGCACCCTCAAACCTTCAGAAGTATGAGATGAACCCCAACAACTTGGAAAGGTGGATCTCTCTCACACGTACCAACACAGACTATCCCCCAATTTAACTGATCCCCAGAGGTTTTTGATTAAATAGGGGAATAGAAAATATGATCCCAAAAAAGTGTATGTATATCACACGTACACAACCACACTAGGCCCCAATTACTATTGTTTGTACCCCTAAAAGGCTAGGAGTAGGGGGGAGTATGGAACAGGCAGCACCCTCAAACCTTCAGAAGTATGAGATGAACCCCAACAAATTGGAAAGGTGGATCTCTCTCACACGTACCAACACAGACTATCCCCCAATTTAACTGATCCCCAGAGGTTTTTGATTAAATAGCGGAATAGAAAATATGATCCCAAAAAAGTGTATGTATATCACACGTACACAACCACACTAGGCCCCAATTACTATTGTTTGTACCCCTAAAAGGCTAGGAGTAGGGGGAGTATGGAACAGGCAGCACCCTCAAACCTTCAGAAGTATGAGATGAACCCCAACAACTTGGAAAGGTGGATCTCTCTCACACGTACCAACACAGACTATCCCCCAATTTAACTGATCCCCAGAGGTTTTTGATTAAATAGCGGAATAGAAAATATGATCCCAAAAAAGTGTATGTATATCACACGTACACAACCACACTAGGCCCCAATTACTATTGTTTGTACCCCTAAAAGGCTAGGAGTAGGGGGAGTATGGAACAGGCAGCACCCTCAAACCTTCAGAAGTATGAGATGAACCCCAACAACTTGGAAAGGTGGATCTCTCTCACACGTACCAACACAGACTATCCCCCAATTTAACTGATCCCCAGAGGTTTTTGATTAAATAGGGGAATAGAAAATATGATCCCAAAAAAGTGTATGTATATCACACGTACACAACCACACTAGGCCCCAATTACTATTGTTTGTACCCCTAAAAGGCTAGGAGTAGGGGGGAGTATGGAACAGGCAGCACCCTCAAACCTTCAGAAGTATGAGATGAACCCCAACAACTTGGAAAGGTGGATCTCTCTCACACGTACCAACACAGACTATCCCCCAATTTAACTGATCCCCAAAGGTTTTTGATTAAATAGCGGAATAGAAAATATGATCCCAAAAAAGTGTATGTATATCACACGTACACAACCACACTAGGCCCCAATTACTATTGTTTGTACCCCTAAAAGGCTAGATGAGGAGTAGGGGGAGTATGGAACAGGCAGCACCCTCAAACCTTCAGTATGAGATTGTGTTCACTGTACCCCACAAAGATTGAGTTCACTGCACCCCACAATGATTGTGTTCACTGCACCCCACAAAGATTGTGTTCACTGCACCTCACAAAGATTGTGTTCACTGTACCCCCCAAAGATTGTGTTCACTGCACCCCACAAAGATTCTGTTCACTGTACCCCACAAAGATTGTGTTCACTGCACCCCAAAAAGATTGTGTTCACTGCACCCCAAAAAGGATGTTGTTCACTGCACCCCAAAAAGGATGTTGTTCACTCCACCCCAAAAAGATTGTGTTCACTGCACCCCACAAAGATTGTGTTCACTGCACCCCAAAAAGATTGTGTTCACTGCACCCCAAAAATGATTTTGTTCACTGCACCCCAAAAAGGATTTTGTTCACTGCACCCCAAAAAGGATGTTGTTCACTCCACCCCAAAAAGATTGTGTTCACTGCACCCCAAAAAGATTGTGTTCACTGCACCCCACAAAGGATTTTGTTCACTGCACCCCAAAAAGATTGTGTTCACTGCACCCCAAAAAGGATGTTGTTCACTGCACCCCAAAAAGGATTTTGTTCACTGCACCCCAAAAAGATTGTGTTCACTGCACCCCACAAAGGATTTTGTTCACTGCACCCCACAAAGATTGTGTTCACTGCACACCAAAAAGGATTGTGTTCACTGCACCCCAAAAAGATTTTGTTCACTGCACCCCAAAAAGATTGTGTTCACTGCAGCCCAAAAAGATTGTGTTCACTGCAGCCCAAAAAGATTGTGTTCACTGCAGCCCAAAAAGATTGTGTTCACTGCAGCCCAAAAAGATTGTGTTCACTGCAGCTCACACACAGAAAAATGGATGTGGATCACTGACACCTGCCTATCTCCAATCCCACACCACACAGCAATATCGATTGTAGTTTGTAGAACACAGTTTCCCTAAAATTCAGCAGACTCTGTCCCTAACAGGATTGAGAAGAGATCGTAGATCAGGATTGAGTGCAGATTCACCCCACCCCCCACACAGCAATATCGATTGTAGTTTGTAGAACACAGTTTCCCTAAAATTCAGCAGACTCTGTCCCTAACAGGATTGAGAAGAGATCGTAGATCAGGATTGAGTGCAGATTCACCCCACCCCCCACACAGCAATATCGATTGTAGTTTGTAGAACACAGTTTCCCTAAAATTCAGCAGACTCTGTCCCTAACAGGATTGAGAAGAGATCGTAGATCAGGATTGAGTGCAGATTCACCCCACCCCCCACACAGCAATATCGATTGTAGTTTGTAGAAGACACTGACCCTATATAATTCAGCAGACTCTATCCCTAAAATGCCTACAACTCGCCCTGCCTAAACACTCCGACCTGTCCCTCAATTCTATCCGGACACAAATGGTTTTTTCCTGCCTATCTTTCCCTAATCAGCAGCCAGCACGTTGATGTGTGCTCTCTGTCCCTGAATCTAAGCAGCATAATGACGCCGCTGCGGCTGCCTCGAACTTATAAAGACTTGGTCACATGCTTCAGACGGCCAATCACAGCTACTGAGACATTTGCAGGCATGGCTGGGATGGCTTAAGGCACACCAGTTAAACGATTGTTGATTGGCTGTTGAAAGCCCGCCATGAAAAGAGCGCCAAAGCATGCAAAACCCGGAAATAAAACGACCGAACACGGATTTTTACCCGAACATACAGTAAAGTGTCCGTGTCCGTGTTCGGGTACAAAAAATCCAATTATTCGGTACGAACACGAATAATACAGTCCATGTTCGCTCAACACTATTCAAGAGTATTTATTTTATTATCAAAATCCAAAGGTAACAATTTAACGCATTTTAGGAGCTACAGCATTCCCTTTTCATCGGGACTTCAAATGCTGAAAAAAGTGGTGGGCCTGTATCGGTTTATGGAAGGTCAATTAAGACAGGAGTTGTCTGCTTCAATCCTTTCCTCTAAATATAAGCTTCAACAGATGGTTGTGTGAGAGGTTTTGGTGGACTGAACATATTCCTAAATGATTTACTGTGCATCTTCAAGGTTTTTTTGTACTGCTTGCAAGCCATAAAGACTCACGATGTATCTTTTTTTTTTAAATCCAGTAATCTTTCATTTAGAATCTCATACACTATTTTGCCCCTTCTGTCTCACCAGTAATATTATTCTTACATAAAAAAGTCTAGTAGAGTTATACGAGTCATTAATTTAATACTCACCTATATTTCCTTTGCAGCATTCGTCTCATAATTAATAGCTTTTTTTTCTTTAGAAGAAACAATACGTGTTAGGCTTTATTAAATTATCTTTCTGGAAAGACTCCTCTTAACAAGGCCCTTTCCCTGACCCGTTTTCCCTTAAAACTCACCTGCCTCTATAATTGGATATCCAGATGTTACAAATTAATCAATGTTCGAGCCTACTCGGATGTGGGAGCGCGTTGTGCCCTGCAAGGAAAGATAAAAAAAAAAAAACCTGTTATTAAAAAAGAAAAGAGGTCACAGAACAAAAGCTAAGTATTCTATTATTTAAGAAGAGAAACAAGAAGGATTGCCTTAGCTATGAATCTGAAAGCCGATATTCATTCTCCTTCATGAAGCAACTCTTTTGCATTTAGCCAATAAATAGTAATGCAAGTTCGAAACAGTTCTGTCACACAAGAAATATTAACGGCTTATAGCAAAGTCACTCGAGTCGCCAGCGTAATATCTAGCTTAAAATACCCTCATACTAGGATTTCAATCTCTCCTTATAATCATGGTGCGGTATTTATCGGATGGCTGTTGTGAGCAGTGCCTAGAACAGAATGGTTAGGCTACTCTTAAAGTCTTAAAGTGAAACCATGGTATGCCTATGCACAGCAGAGCACCAGGTTCACTTTAATGCCCAGCCCTCCCCTGCATATACTTACCTTCCCTTCCCTTCCCTTCAATCTCCTACTCCATTCTGCCACCTAGAATGAACAGAAATACTTAAAACGTCAGGGTATAGGAAACATGTGACTCACTCCCCCTTCCACCCATGATTGGTAATTAAATGGTCAATTACCAGGAACTAGCACATGGGGCAGAATAAGTGTGCTGAGCCCTGTATAAGCTCAAAATACAACATCTTGAAGCTCACCTAGGGCTTTTGGTGTTCAATTCCTCACTATTCCATTCATAGATATAAGCGCCATTGGGTGGGGACATTTTAACTGAAGTTAAAAATACAAAGCAAACTGGATGTTTCTTGTTTGTTTGTTTATTACTTGTTATAATGTAAAAAATCTGGCAATCCTGCCAGTGAATGGTCCATCTTCTCACAGGGTGACAACTCTCGTAACACCCACTAAGGAAAAGAGTTATTAAAATTATTTCTGCTGACAATCCTCCTACTTACTGCCCACAAAACTTCAAGAACTACAATTCCAAAGGGCCTACAGGGAGCTGTAGTCCAGTAGGTGCCCTTTTTCTGAAGGTAGTGACACAGGGTGCCATTTATCTGAAGGAAGTTACACAGGGTGCCCTTTATCTGAAGGTAGGGACACTGGGTGCCTTTTAGGATTCTTCCTCCAAGGGCCCAAAGAAGACAGAATACCCTGCAATGTTGTCACAATGACTAGGAAGACAATTTCTCTGATTCCGGACAAAAACCTGGAGAAATGTAAAAAATGTTTGCCTCATGCTGGACTTTATGTGAACCTGTTGGCCATACCATGCATGAACAAAAGCACAGGTTACCCTTACTGGCATATTTTCAAAAATGAGACCGAATCTAAACATATTTACCATTTTAGCTTGAGTGTACTGGCAATGCTAGGTGCAATGTTGCTTATGCCAACATATACAAGTGAGTGAGGACTGCAGCAAGGTAAAGTCCACACAAATATGACTGTCGACTTTTGAACTTGGTGAGACTGTAGAGGAATCATGGGCATATCTTGATTTTATTAGTGATTCACTACCTGAAAATTGATAACTTTAAAAGCTAATTGGGGGCAGCAGATGTAACAAAGCATTATAAATATTGCTGAAGCATCTCATTGAAGAATGGACAATGCAGTTGTGTAAATAAAACAAATAAAAGCCCCAACAGGGGTCACTTGATACATATAACAGCAATCTAATATCCAGGACTGTATCTGGTAAAAAAAAGGACTTTGTGAAATAGACACACAATGGGGGGATTACTAAAACAGACATGCACAATCTGGAGCAGGTCTACATAGAAATTAATCAGCTTCCAGGTTTTATTGTCAAAGCTTAAAGTGGTTGTAATATTAGAGGAGGATTACTGCCACCCCCTCTGTTCTACCAAGCTATAGTACAGAGTGTAAATGTTTGTAAAAAATTATGCTGCTAAATACCTTATCTCAAATCGGATCTGTTCGGCCACGTGACCTTCAGCCGCTCTCCTGCCCCGATCTAAGGGCTACAGTGGGAAGGGCTGAGATCTCGCGCTGATATCAGCTGGGGGGTCATGTGACCGCTGTGCTGTTCGCTCAGCCCCTCCCACTGTAGCCCTTAGATCAGGGGAGGAGAGTGAACGAACAGAAACGATCTAAAATAAGGTATTTAGAGGCATGATTTTATACAAACATTTACACTGTGTAGTACATCTTGGTAGAATAGAGGGCTGGCAGTAATCCTCCTCTGATTTTACTGCCAGCGTCTAACAGTAGCAGGAGGGGAGGGGTAGGGGAAGAGATCGCTCACACACAGGAGCTGACAGGCAGGGAGGGAGGGGGAGAGAGGAGAACAGCGGGATAACCATTGCGCATAAACAGACCACAGTATCATAGATCAGCAGCCATGATTACTATGGGCAGTGTACATAGGGGGACTCAGGGAGGATCAACCAGGTTTTTTACAGCATAGAAAGGGACAGATTAGACAGCACAATCACTATGCTGTTTTACCTGATTTAAAGGAACAGGATCCCTTTTTTTTCTAGGGCTACAACCTCTATAATGATTGGCTACCATGCACAGCTGCACCAAATTCTGAGTGCTCCAGTTTTAGAAACAACCCCCCCCCCCCCACACCTAGTCAGACCTTATTTGCATTTTTGCACATGTTGGCGAGGGTTAGCATGTGAGTTAGGCCAGCCTTACACAGTTCCAATCTTTTCCAACCATTACTGGGCAGGCTGAATGTGCTTGAAAGAGAATGAAAGAAATTAACGCAACCTAATATGCCATATAAAAAGGAAAAAGTCCCACAAACTGGTATGAATGGGCCCTAGAGCAGCCCCTACTCCCCAGCAGTAAAGGAGAGCCCACCCTAGTCCTCTACACCCAAAACAGAAACATTTTTGTGGAGCATTGCCCTCTAGCTGCACTCTCTTAAGGAAATGTTTTTTTTTTTTTTTTTCACCAATGGTGGTCTGTAGATTTACATGTACAAAACAGGAATGATGCCCTTTGTAGTGGTAATACATAGCTATAACATGTTGCCAGACTCACTGATACTAGTGTAGCCTTGATTTTCATGTGCAGCCTTTTGATTTCCAGCAATGACGTTGATCTTTGATGCACCGCTCTCTCTTTCTCTCTCTCTATGCCATGATTCTTTAATGTTTGTAATAATGTGGCATCTGGTGCAATGCTGAATTTTTAAACGTGTTGTAAAAACAGAGCCTGTCCACATATCTTTCTCTAAATTATACAACAAAATAAAATAAGAATCTCAGAGGTTACAGAGAAATGGATTCAAAGTTTAAGAACAAGAGGCCATCATGAAAGCTGGGGGTCATTTATATACTGCATTGCAAGGGTGATACGAGCAGCACAGAAGTATAGATGAGTTAACTATATTTTCATTGATCTCCCAACTCAGTATTTGATACTGACAAGCCACCTGGTTATAGGTTTCTTTTATAGTTACTTTTAGTTAAACAGTGCAATCAACGCCCTTGCTTTACAAAATGCTTCAGTGAAATTAAAGGATTAGCTACGTACAGAGTCTTTTGATTTCCTAAAAGTGTTTTGGCAGAGATCTGTTCATAAACTAAAGCCTGGTACACACTATTCGTTTTTTTTTTTTCATTTAACTCGGCGGGTTGAACGAAAAAAAAGCTGCCAGCTCCGGTTGGAGCCGCTATATTAACTATGTGAAGTTAGTATAGCAATCCCCCCCCGCTAAGCTATGGTGTTCTGACAGAGGGATGGCCCCCCCGCCAGAACACTCCGATCAGCGCTCTCTGCCATTGGCTGGGAGCGCTGATTGGGAGTCGCTCGGCTGCTGGTTTTGCAGCATGCACGTTTGACATAAGCTGGAATATGGCTGGCTTCTGACAGACAGACCGACCGACATCCACATAGGCCGAATGCCGTTCCGTTTTTTTAAAACCGGCAAATGCCTCTTGACATTTGGCTTGTGTGTACCTGTCTTAAGACTTTAAAAGAGCTGTAAAGCACAGTCACTGTAAAGCAGGGAGACCTAAAGCCCCCTCCTAAAAACTGGCAGTAGGTAGGTAGGAGTTTTTGGGCAAAAGTGATTTTATATATCTCGTCTGCCAAGAAAAATTCTTGCAAGTCTCCTATTATTTATTTTGTAATTGTACATAGCTACACTGCCCGTGGTGCGAATGCAGTGCAGTGTATACTCTCAGTATCTGTAAGATTCTGAGAGTTAAAGTGAAACTAAACCCTCCTATCCTTTTCCGCCAAGAAAGCTGCCATCTTGGCCTCTGTTTCATGTGCAACTGGCATGGTGCTGCACGTGATCATTTATGAATCCAACCAATTGATAGTTTGACAGTTTGATTGAAAGCATTAGCAAATGTGACAATTAGCAATCCCGGCATGCCTGAAAAGTAACTGTTTTTTTAAACCTTTAAATCGATGGGTTTATTTCTGCTTTAAAGTGGAGTTCCACCCAAAAGTGAAACTTCCACTGATTTTCTTCCTCACCCCCTCCGGTGCCACATTTAGCACCTTTCAGGGGGGAAGGGGGGAACAGGTACCTGTTTTTGACACCCTTCTCCACTTCCAGGAGACGGCACTGCCCCTCGGAAGTTCGGCCCCCCTCTTTCTTCCCCCTCTGCCGGAACACTATGCGCTTCGCACATGCGCAGTAGGGAACCAGCTGTGAAGCTGAAAGGCTTCACTGCCGGTTTCCCTTAAAGCGGAGTTCCACCCATTTTTAATAGGTTGGAATACATAGATCTATGTAATCCCCTTTAAAACGGCTTTTACCAATGGAAACTTTTTTTTTTTTTTGCTAGTAAATACCTTAATTTCGGCTTTATTCCTCCTCTCCTCACTTCCTGGTCCGATCGGCGATGACGTCATTCGGCGATCCGCAGGGTCTGCTGGGATGTATTCTATTCCAGAAATCTTGCAGTAGCTGTATCTGTACTGAGCCGTGCCTGCCCCGCCTCCGCCCCGCCTCCTCTCATTGAGTTGCATTGTATGAATGTATTAAGGCCATTCTCTGCCCCGCCTCCGCCCCGCCTCCTCTCATTGAGTTGTATTGCAATACAACTCAATGAGAGGAGGCGGGGCGGAGGCGGGGCAGAGAACAGCCTTAATACATTCATACAATGCAACTCAATGAGAGGAGGCGGGGCGGAGGCGGGGAGGAGGCGGGGCAGAGAACAGCCTTAATACATTCATACAATGCAACTCAATGAGAGGAGGCGGGGCGGAGGCGGGGCAGGCACGGCTCAGTACAGATACAGCTACTGCGAGATTTCTGGAATAGAATACATCCCAGCAGACACTGCGGATCGCCGAATGACGTCATCGCCGATCGGACCAGGAAGTGAGGAGAGGAGGAATAAAGCCGAAATTAAGGTATTTACTAGCAAAAAAAAAAAAAAAAAAAAAAGTTTCCATTGGTAAAAGCCATTTTAAAGGGGATTACATAGATCTAAAGTTCCAAAAATGGGTGGAACTCCACTTTAAAATGAATGGTGGTGGCAGCACCCGGCAGCCAATCCAAAAATTGAATCCTGGCAAGGACACCATCTACATGAAGTTTGTATTTTCTCCCTAAGCTTACATAGGTTTCCTAAGGGTACTCTGGTTTCCTCCCACATTCCAAACACATACTGGTAGACTGGTAGGATAACTGGCTCTCGAGATGAACTTCGGTCACACTTCTCTTTTAACCATTATTCCCATCCACTCCACTGGTAAATTATCCAAATGCAAATTATGTGATATTGGTGCCCACCTCATCCATCCTCCCAGTGCCAAGGAACCTCTGCATTTTTCAAGTAGCACTGATGACATAACAAACTTTTAGATATATGAATTTTCAGATAATATGCATAAACAATTAATAGAAAAACAAAGGGTTTTATAGATAGAGGGAGCTATTGAGGAAAATGTAATAGAATGCAGGAATTCAACCTTATTAAGTTTATTTACTTTGGGCTGTTCATGATCCTTTATGTTTCCACATAAATAAAATGTATAAAATGCAGTTTCCTGGTAGCACTTGGATGTCAAAAAGTAACTGGTCCTCTTTAGGCCTCATACACACTTGGGTTAACAAAAGGCTGTTTTTAGAGGCTTTTCTTTTTCTCTCCCCCCAAACTTCCCTTCATGTTTACCTGTGTCCATGCATATTATAGGTGTTTATCATTATTATTATACAGGATTTAAATAACGCCAACAGTTTACGCAGCGCTTTTCAACGTGAGGGTAGACAGTACAATTACAATACAATTTAATACATTAGGAATCAGAGAGCCCTGCTCGTTAGAGCTTACAGGAGTTCAGAAGAGTTCAGGAGAGGAGCTTATGAGCATAAAGACACCTGATGCTCCTAAACCTGGGTAAACATGCCTAAACATGCATTAACGCAAGACATTTTTAGCACTTGAGCATTTTTTCATTTCAATGCCAGAATAAAAAATAATATTCTGGCCAATATAATGAATAAAAGGCCAAGCTCTTGATGTGCCTAAACATGCTTAAAGAAACGCAGCTTAGGAGCATTTTTGCAGCTGCTTTTCTCCTACTAGGAGAAAAGAATTTGGAAGAGCCCCAGTGTGCATGAGGCCTCAATCTTGACTTGGTAAGGCTTGATATGGTATTTGGTCAAGAGAATACAGAGTTGGGTTAAATAGAATCTCATGAGAAAGTATTAGTCTCAGTTTCATTTCACTGAACATCTTTTATTAACTGATAGTCGGGCCTATGGGATGAGCTGTCATTGAAGCACTAAGCAAGAGAGAAGCCCACAAAAATCTAACATGATTTCTACAAGAATAATATTGATACAAATTAGCAAAGCTGAAACATACAGAGCTGTAATAACTCAAGGCTTACTTCACTTCACACATACGAACATAAATATTTTACGTCTTCACTCAATATGTCTAGTCTCTGTTGGAAACATAAAAAACTTATAGAATGGGCTATTATCAAAAGACATCAATTTAAAACCCAGTCATCATTTCTATTCTTCATCATTTTCTCTCCTGTGCCCAAAGTAGATGGAAACCCTAAACCAAAGACATTGAGTTTGCTAAAGCATTGTACATCATAAACAACCTTTTACGCATTGCAGTGCTTCTGATCTCCTGCAACCCCCGTGGAACCATTTCCTGTCCACATGCACTCCAGTGATGGCAGCATGGCATTTCTCAGGGTAAGTTTCCCAAAAGTGACAACATTAGACCATGCCTGTGTAATGTGTGTTGATGAGGCCACTTGTAGCCTCCATCAGAAGTCTATGTGACAATGATAATAGAAGAGTACAATTGGGGGACAGGGACAAAGCGTTGCACCTGAAGTGCCTGTACATGATCCTTTATTGGTGGATCACCAAGTATTATTTTAATAAAAGCTACAGATTTAAAAATATTGAAAATAACTTTTGAATTGACATTAATATGTTTACATTTATATGATATTTTAGTGGTTGGGTTTTTACCTGTTTTAACATTGCCATTCAAAAATACCTAATGAAGAAATTAGCACACATAAAAAAGAGTAACAAAATGGATAAAATACTTACCCTTTCTGGGAAAAATGTGTGTAAAATACTCGTGCGCTGCAGTGATGGTTATATTAACTGAAACTAACTAAATAAGTGTAAAAGTATATGAAGAACAGCTGCAACCATTCAGTAGTGATCTTACACTAGCAGTATAATTAGATAGACAAATAATGGTGCGCTAGTTCAACTTGTGAATGACTACCATAAACATAATTAACAAGATTGAATACTTCACCTTAATGGTGCTAAGAACCCAGCACTTGCTACTAAAAGGATAAATCAATTCCTCGCCATGGTGTTGTGAATGAATAGAATTACATAATGTATATATAAAGCTCAAAATCATGTAAAAAATAACACACAACAATTATATAGTGAGTGATTCAAAGACTACCATTGCCCCCTCTGGGAGCAATGCCTGCTCACCACAGCGGAAGACCCGCAAGTGTCAAATCACATCTTAAATATACAGATCTTGAATAATCCTGAGTGGAAACATCAGTTGTGTCTTGGATTCTATGTAATCCTCTTTGCGCACCCTGGGAACCCCTTCTTAAGATGTTGCTGTTTATTGTGAAACTTGTGCTTGCTTTTTTCTGCAAGGATGATCAATTCTGGGGGCAAATTTGAGATAAGCAGTGTACAGGAGGGCAGCAGGGCACAGAACACAGGGGTGTTTACCACTCCTGATGAAAAGCAGCAGATCCTGAAGATCACCAGAGGAGATAAAGATTCTGGATCCAAGTGATTAGCTGAAGGATTTCCTACAAGCACAAAGTGGGAGACATCACCTCTTAAAGGCCGACCACGACGAGGGAAGAACAGAGCCAAGAGAAGGCAGAAGATAATACTGAGGAGAGTCAGGATGACAGAACTGAGGTAACTGCTTTCTGGAGAATATGCTGCTAAAAGTTTCCTTCAGTCTTACTCAGATAAGCTGAGGTGTTTAGTCAAACAATATTGCCCGAAAGGATGGAGCAGCCAATTTGAAATTCTGGCCCTCCATACCTGTTATCTGCTGTTCCAGTTCTTCATAGAAACTTCTTTATTTATCCAAAATGAGCAATCAGTATGACCATGAAGGGGAAAAGGTGAAAATAATTCTAGGATGCATCATTAGAAGAGTCATCAGCAGGAGGGCAGAGGCCCTGGTTCCCCTATATAGATCTTTAGCTAGATCTTTAAGGAGACATTACAAATACTGTGTCCAGTTCTGGAGACCTCACTTACAAAAAGGGCAAAGAAGGGCAATAAAATGGTGAAAGGACATATCAGGAGAGACTTCAGGAACTTAATATGTACTGTCTGGAGGAAAGAAGGAGAAGGAAAGACATGATTGAAACCTTCAAATATATCAAGGGGCTGAATAGGGTTCAGAAGGGCAGTTTTTTCAATATGAAACCAAGATCAAGAACGTGGGAACATGGCCTCAAACTAGCAGGAGAACACTTCAAAACGGATCTTACAAAGTATTATTTTATCGAAAGAGTAGTTGATATGTGGAATAGAATTCCAGCAAAGGTAGTCAGTCAACAGTAAGTGGATTCAAACATGCTTGGGACAAATACAGATTTGTGCTCAAAAAACAAATACATAAATAAAAAAATGGGGCAGACTCGATGGACTGCTTGATCTTTTTCTGCCGTCACTCTTCAGGTGTTGGGTGCTCATCTGTGTCTGTTTGAACAAGCTCCAAGAGCGCTAGGTATAAAACCTGAAACTCAAAACTTCACTTCTCAAATAAAATAACCAGGTGAATACCATCCTAGAAACCATAATTTGGCAGCCCTTGGAGCAGATTCCAGGTGACAATGTTTTATCATCTGCTCCATTATCTATTATATATTATTTTACAGTGGTAGCCTTCGACTTTCTCTCAGTATGGGTTTCCTTCAAAAACAGGTTACGGAATTTTTATATTATAATCTTAAGATTACGACAAAGTTTTGTGGGGTCACACTTGCTCCTGAAAGATCAAGTTCACCTCTCTGTGCTTTTTATCAATACATTTTTTTCCTAAGTGACAATGTGACTTTTGCATCTCTGTGTCTATTTCTGTCATGACAAGAACAATCCTGTGTACCCCTCCCCTCCATGCCACAGCTCATGACAAATAATCATCTTCAGCTTCACATATTCATCCATTTATTTGCAACTCATAGTCCTCCTGTGTGACCTTGGATGTTAATATCAAACTGAAATTACCTCTAATCCTCTAATTCAAACTGCACAAAACTGTCGTCAGTCACAATGTATTAAATTCATTTGAGAATATGAACATATGCAAGACTTGGATTTGATATACTAAAAAATAAAATTGTTATTATAATAATTTAAAATGTCTGTACTGATCTGAAATGGCCACTAACAACACTGTGACTGCATGTGTATAAAAATGACTCACATATCGCAGAGAAACGGATATCTTGCCTATCCTTTGGACCCAGGTCCCTCTGTCCCTTTACCTTCTTTTAGGAACCAAGCTATAAAAATAAATTTACCAACCCATATTATTTTTAAAGTTTAATTGATTTTTAGACATTTGAAGCCAGTTTGCAAGTATTTTCCTTTCTCTTTTTGTCCTTTAAAAGCTGTCATCAGGAATACTTTCAGTTCATATTTCCTTATGTTTATTTTAAGCTGCTGGGAAGACCTAAGAAGAGCTCTGGGACCTGAGTGCATGCGTTTCTGTCAAAAAGGACATCCCATTCTCCAAGGCTGGCTCGCAACTGGCTGGTAGAGATCTGCTAGTGTGGGCTAAGCCAAAGGTATTTTATAGATGCTTTCTATTTAAAGTTTATCTCCAACTATGTTTTTCAGTAATTTTCAGATACTGAAGTGAATGCAAGTCCTGTATAGAATTCACCTTGCAATTCCTTATCCTGAATCAACCAGATATGATGAGATGTTTAGAATGGACCATCCATTAAAAGGAGATGTCCATTATCCTGCAATCTTTTTTTCTCTTTAGATTCACCTGATCATCCTGCAAATAACAAACTTCATGACCCTTCTTGGCTGCACTCACTTCTCCACTGTATCTATAGAAGAAGACCTGGCTGTCACACAAGCTAGACTTCATCCATGTCTGCCTTTGTTCATCTTCATTACATGGTGGCTGATGGAATAGTAGTTTACAAAAGAAAGATATGATTGTTTTTTGCTGTCTTTTCAGCTCAAAGAAAGTGACATGGACGTGGCATTTCTGGAAAATCAACAGATATTTTCTATACTTGAAGAAAATATTTTTAGCCCGAAAAAGAAAAGAAATGTGCCCCCACACCTAAGGACTGGCAAGCTGCAATACGTAACATTTTTGGTTTTAGGTTTAGATATGCTTTAAACAAAGTAGAACACAGGTCTCTCCTGAAGAAAAAAAAACTTTGCAAGAGGCAATACTTAACACTTTGCAGAGTTAAAAGCTTGAAGAACCATACACTATAGCAGAATCTCTTGATCAGGGTTTGGTGGAACCATAGGGTTCCTCCAGAGGTTGCTAGGGGTTCCTTGAGCAATGAGCAGTTTCTGCCTCTTGGATAAGTAACCACTGACACTAATAATCCTTTTAACTATCTTTAAGAGGGTATTCTTCTCAGTGACCACAAATGTAAGTGACCATCATACTAATGTACCGTAAGATGTAGATATAATTTGCAGGGTTCCCTGAGACCAGAAACTTATTTCAAGGATTTCTCCTTGTAGAAAATGTTGAGAAAGTCTGCTCTACAGAGTTGGTCCCTGGTATAGTGTTTAACCACTTGCCAACTACCCTATAGCAAAAAGATGGCTACAGTGAGGTCGTCCAGCTCTGGGAGGGCATCTATTTCCATCCTCCCAGAACCCCGTCCCCCGCGCACTCTCGGGGCGCACAACAGACATCCCTTGGACACAGTTGATCACAGATCAAGGTACAGAGACAGTCACAGAGGCCCTTTACCATGTGATCAGCTGTGTCCAATCACAGCTCATCACATGTAAACAAATTCTGATTATTGGCATTTCCTTTCCTTTGCTCTGTCACTGTGTGAGGAAAGGAAACTCGATAAGCGGCTCTCCTCTGACATGGGATATTTACACTGATAAGCAGGGCACTGATAATCAGTGCCCTGATTATCTGTGCAGCCCCATTTGTGCCAATCAGTTTCCATCAGTGCCCATTAGTGCCGCCTATCAGTGCAGCCTCATCAGTGCATCCTCATCAGTGTCCATCAGTGCTGCCTCACCAGTGCCACTTTATCAATGCAGCCTCATCAGTGCCCATCAAAGCCGCCTATCAGTGCCCATCAGTGCAACCTCATCAACGCACATCAGAAATGAAGAAAAAGGTTTGTTTTGTTTTGTTTTTTGGATTTTTGGTCTTTTCTCACTTGTTTAGCAAAAAAAAAAAATCTGTCTCAAAAAATGTATAAAAATTTTGTATGGGTAAAGTGTTGAATGATCGCACTGGCCTGCTCTGGAAGGGAGTGAAAGTGCCAAGTAGGCAAGTGGTTATTCTGTTCCTTCTTTAAAGGTTATAGCTAAATAGACACTAAATGTTGTTACAAAAGCAGATCCAATTCTCTTATGGTTACATGCACATGCCTGTATAAAAATATAGCAACTTGTAGGCAGCATCTTGCCAGCAGAAGCTGACAGCGAGATCCTGCATCAAAAGTACTCAATATGCTGTACACATGCAATATTTAAGCAACATTTACATGCATACAGAATTACAGTGTAAGTAGACTTTGTTTTAGAAGCCACCTAGCATGATCCTCTGTTGCTAGGAAGCATGTGGCTTTAATAGAATGAATTTGTGCATGTAAACATGATCACAATGTTTATATGTGTGCAGCATAAAATAAGATTTTTTCCACAGGACATCTGGTGCAAATTTTTCTTTTTTTTTTCTTTTGAATGGATCTGAATGCAGCACAAGTTGCATGGGTCCATAGAAAACTATACAGCTCCATTCAGAACCATAAAAAAACCCTAAATGGATAAAAACGCTGGTTTTTTCGCACCCGTGTGCATAAGCCCTAAATCTTCTGAGGAAGCCAACACTGTTCTGAGAAATGCGTAGAGCTGAAAATAAGCCTTCCTAGATATCTCCACGTGAAAATGTTATCATAGTGGAGTAAACCTTAAAATAGGGAAAGTAAAGAGGATTAAAAAAAATTGCTGTTGTAAAATATATATCACCGTACCCATTTAAGCTCTAATACTTTAATATGTACATGTAATTTAATGGATTGAATAGTTTTAATGGATTGAATTTAATACTTTTAAATTGCTGTAGATATAGAAGTACCTATAAAGATCCTGCAAGTATATCCTTCATTTTTTTTTTTTCTTAAAAATGCAAAGTTCTTTAGAGAGATCCAGCCTGATTTTCTACCTACATAACAAAGGAGCGTTGTCGGGTGTATAACAGTAGTAACAAGCCTTGTCTCATTATGTGTGATATATTCCATATCATTGTGTTCAAAGTATTTCATAAAGATTACTGCAAAGCTTCACCCTCAATGTATAGATCATCAAGTGTTATAAAGAACAGGCCTTTCCCCCCAGGACTCTGTACTAAGCCCGTACAGCCTCCACGAAGCACACAATAGAATAATTGCAGGAATGGAGGTGGCAGGAGATCAGCCACTCCACACAATGGAATCCCTGCCAAATGTCTGGGAGTTTCGTCTACTATATCATCAATCTGTCCGCCAGGGGAGTCCCGCTCCGAATTCTTGCTCTGTGTAATCATAGAGCTCAGGTGCGGGCTGCTGTTATGTTTAGCTCTTCAGAGAAATGGCGGCGTCCCTAGGTCCCATGACTGCTGTTAACCAATCATGGAAGAGAACATAGTTATGTCACTCATTCTAATCTAGAACATGTCAGCGGGAATTGCATGACAAAGAGTTCTGTATAACAAAGATTAGAATTTCATGTTTTAACGCCCTCTTAGTCACCACCACTGTCTTATTTTTCCTTCTGGCATATTACACATGACATAATATTTCAGTCTTAGGGATCCATTGCATTACAACCGGTTACTGTAATATGCTAGAATTGGCTGACGTGGTGAAGGAAACATAAGATGACTTAAGCATACTGGCTGGGTTTGGTTCAAAACTCATGTAAAATCTGCAAACGTCTTCATTATCTGATTTGTTTAGATAGATTTGAACCCTAACTAGATGACATTTACTTGCTAAAGCACTGTAGGGTTGATTCGCTAAAACTGGAAGTGGCAAAATCTGGTGCAGCTCTGCATAGAAACCAATCAGCATCCATTTATGATTTTTTTTTTTGACAAAGCTAAATTGAACAAGCTGAAATTAAAAGCTGATACTATGCACAGCTGCACCAGATTTTTCACCCCCCCCCCGTTTTAGTAAATCTGTGCACTCACTCCAGCGAAGGCTGCACATCATTGCTCAGAACTGGCTTGCCGATAGTGACAGTTTTAGCAGACTCAAAGTCTCCATCAGAGTCCAAGAGAAAGCAAAATACTGCTCAGGTGTAGATAGATGCTTCAGGGATAACGCACAGGTGCTGACCAGTGTTAATTTCGTAGACTAAAACATTTTCGTCGACTAAATTAATACTATATTAGTCGACTAAAATAAGACTAAAACTTAAAGAATTGATAAGACTAAAATACGACTAAAACTAAAATGGCATTTTAGTCAAAAGACTATGGCTAAAATGAAATTTAAATTTGATGTCAAAATTAACACTGCACTACCACATAAGAATATGTAGGGGGCATCTACTAAGCTGATAAAAGAAAAGAAAATTAAGAAAAAGGCTTTCCCTACTTTTTTTGTTAATATTTAATGTTGGTAATATATTCAGGTAATATGTGCAATGGCATTACAGTCAATAGGATTTACAGTTTTTTTTTATATATTTTCAAGCTGTACTTCTGCTTGTCAAAAAGCAATATAAATAACTGTTTATGAAACTTGGTTTTATTTATAAAGATGTTATATATCACAACGGCTAAATCTTTGTCTGTAGTGCATGTTCAACCCCTAATGCCAGAAATAATAACATGTTATTTGATTTTTACTCCAGGAGTATATAATGAGTTTGGCAAATCTAAAGAAATGATTAAAAATTGCAATAAATTTTAACTAAACCCATTCAATTTTAGACGACTAAAATGTACTGGAGATTTTAGTCGACTAAAATTCAACTAAAACTAAAACAATTCAGATGACTAAAATACAACTAAAACTAAAATGGCATTTTAGTCAAAAGACTAAAATACGACTAAAACTAAAATGGCATTTAAGTCAAAAGACTATAACTAAAACAAAGTCAAAATTTGATGTCAAAATTAACACTGATGCTGACTCTGGCTCGCCACCGCATACTTGGCCACACACTGCAGATGTCATCAACAAAAAGTCCTTTATTCCTCAAACACTAAACCAACAGCACTGGGATATAGCATACAGTTGACGCGTTTCACACAATAGAGTGCCGATTGGGCATTCTTTTGTGTGAAACGAGTCAACTGCATGTAAAAATAAAGGACTTTTATTGGATGACATCTGCAGTGTGCAGCCAAGTTTCATTTCTTCATAGTCTCCATCAGAGAAGGATTTGACAGAGGGACAACCCAGGAGCACAACTGGGAGAAAGCGGTCACTCCATGACAGTAAAGTATAAACAAGGATTTGTACCTGTTTTCTGAAATTCCCCCCTGAAAACTATTAGTGATATGTGAGTGTGGTTAGGCTCTCCTGGGCATCCAGACTCATAGTTGTATATCTGCAGTGTGAGAACTAAGGCACTGCTGCCTCAGAAGTTTTGGTGTGAGATTTGGTAATGTCATTACTGTGCTGTTCACTGTTCTCCTTGCTGGAGGTTCTGACATTGAGAAAAAAAAGCCCTGCCTCTACCAAGATGGCCGCCTCCACACAAAGACACAGAGCAGAACAAGGCATGGCATTTCAGTAATGGGGAAACGTTCAGCTGAAAGGAGATCACAGCCAGTACTGATGATAGTACTTTGCCCTCCGCATTACTTTTTTGGGCATAGCTTTCAGGGTTAATTTCCTCTTTGAGTCCACCACGTTCAAACACAGAATTATTAATAAAGATGATAGGCTCTCTGTAAAGCTGGGGATAAAAAAAAATAAACCCAAAGCACATTCTACACCAACAGCATAATATTTTTAACTTATTGAGTCATTTCATCGCTTACAGTCTTCTCATTTCACTGGAGGAATTGCCTAAATCAACTGTCATCAGGGGACAAAGGATGGGACTGTTTTCTGTTATAGGCATCGAGAGACTTCAGAAAGTGTTTGGTTTCACACATCATTAGAGACAATGTGGTTTGCAGGCACTGGCACGGTGTAGCTCATTCCCTCACCTGTAATATGTAACAATGTCTTATCACTGAAATGATCACCTTCTCATTGTAAGAACCCTGCTGGGGAGAAATGCCAATAAAATACATTTACTGCTAAGAAACTGTTGTTATTTAAAGTAGACCTGTCATCTTTTGCAGTCAGTTACTGGAGGAAAGCCCAACCTATGCCAGGACAATGCCACTATCTCTGAATATGCGGTCTATAAATCCCCTTCAAATGGAACAAGAGGGATCTGGTGCTCCAAAATCTTTCCAATTTTTATAGCCCTCTCCCCGTTATTCATGGCAAAGCAATAAAGCAGCGGTCTTCAAACTATGACCCTCCAGTTGTTCGGGAACTACAATTTCCATCATGCCTAGTGATGTCTGTGAATGTCAGAGTTTTACAATGCCTCATGGGATGTGTAGTTCCGAAACAGCTGGAGGGCCATAGTCTGAGGATCACTGCAATAGAGTAATAAAGCCTAATGTGGATATAAACCCAATCACTAAAATCTCATAAGCGTTAACATGTTAGTGGCATTTTAACATTTGCCTTCAATCTGCAGCTTTCATAAAAAAAAATTCAAAAATACTGACGATCCTGCCATGAAGGTCCTTGTTCAGTCAGGCACTTCCGGTTATAGGTTAACCTAGGTCTGTCCTTGTCTCTCAAATTGTTCCCTTGTTGTCATCCAGTTACCAAGGTTTTCAATGGCTAAAACACACATTATGCAGGCATGGTTTATTGTTGTCACCATCAGGAACCCCCCCACGAGAAATGGCATATAGAAATTGGCTTCAAAATTGTGCTCCTGCATTGTCATCCTTTTACACGTGCCCCTGGTGGAGAATAAAACCTCAGCCATGGTCCACTGTTGTCAACATCAAGAGGCCGGTTAAGAACAGTGATGTGCAGCAAGTGCATGTAGAAGGGAACTGACTGATGTTAAGAAGCATGAAGAAAGGTGAAATGGTAGAAAATGAGTCAATTGTTGAGGACACGGCGCTGACCAAAGCGCAATGTTCTACATTTTCTGTGACTGTCAAAAAATCTGACCGTTTTGGCGATGGATTGCCTGTACCATTAAATATCTGGCAAATGTTAATTTAGCAGGGAACCCAGTGGTGTGCTTGCTGCAATTCACAGAAAGGCCCATCAAAAAATATAAAGCCTCTCTCATGATCCAGCTGTTGAATGCAGCAAAGGCTTGTATCCCTTTGTGCTGGAGATCTGTGATTCCGCCTACGAGGTCCCATTGGTACTCCAAAATGAATGAGCTCAGGAAAATGAAGGACCCCCACAGCCACCTTGAACAATCGGGAGGAGACCTTTTCGGGACACCTGGAGGCTCTAGGAAGACTTTGTATACACCGATGCCTATAGGCGGGAGGTCTCGCAACCCGGCTGAACCCCTGGGACTCGCTAGACTATGGCTCCAGGCAAGCGATTTTGCTTTTCTGAATTCTCCATATTTCTTTGAGTTTCTTTTCAGTGGTGTCTAGACACCTGGAGTCAAATTCTTTACTGAGCTTTCCCATTTATTTTCTTTTTGCAGGGGCTGCTAGCCTTGCTCCTTTATCCTTTCCCCCCCCCCTTTTTTTGTCACCTCCTCTTCTCCCCCTACTTTTCCTCTTGCAGTTATGAGACACAATATTTGCAGCTCTATGCGGTTACCTTACCAGTATATTTTACTTATTGGTGATTCACTCTCCTTAGGTCTCATGTACACGGGGCAGTTGAAAACCTTTTCTGAAGGCTGGATCTGACAGCTGGAGACCAACAGTGAAAAACAACCGTTTTACAGACTTTTGCAGCAGTTATGAGCATTTGTGGTTAGAAGCGTTTTTAGATAACCTCAAGAGACATTCCCAAAGGCCCACAATGCATGAAAAACAAGTAAATTAACTATTTCAGCCATTCTGTGACAGAAGACAGAGCAGCCGCAGAGAGAGCAGGGTGCTTGTAGATAGCTGTCTAATTTTTTGTGTTTTCACTATGGATCCCATCATGAGCATGTGTGAGGAAATGCTGCTGATGTTGCTGTGGCTCCGAAGACATAGAAAATTGCATGGTCCAGAGTTTGTTGCTACTTGATCTATCTATTGATGCAGGCAACAGCATGTGGTGATATTTGTGTTTTTTCACCCTTTTTATATGTTCAAAAATTATCAGAAAGGTTTTCACCTTTAAAAATGCTAATAAACACAAACGTGCATAAATGCGGTTTACCGCAGTTACAAGCGTTTGGCGTTTGAAATGCCAGTAGACTACTGTCCTGAACGCAATTTTTCTGCCTTAAAAAAAAGCCTGTAACCTCAGCTGCCTATAAACTACTATAAACTACTGAAGGTACATGTACCCATAAGATAACATTAGGTGAGTTCAGGGGCTGCTGAAAAAAACCTCCAACCGCTCCTAAACGTCCGTTTAGCAGCTGTAGTGTACATGAGGCCTTAGGCCATTTTTTTGGCCCTTGGGGCCCTTTGAGTGACCCCAGTATTTTTTACCTTTACTCACTTTATCTGGTTGCCTTTGTATTTCCATTTTTACTTTGTATGCGTATTGCGTATGTAGGAGGCGCCTCCCGCAGGGAAATCTATGTCTTGTAACCAATTTGAAGTTTGCTTCATTTTTGTATGCACATTATTGCTACACAGACTCTGATGTCTACCACCAAAACTGATATCTGGCTATCTCTGTAATCTTTTATGCTTACTCTTCCCTATGTTGTACTGTGCATTTTTTGGGTAAATGAATACATTTTGAATTTTCTTCCATTTGGCGTTTACAATTTTTAACTTCAGCCAAATTTACTCCAGTTTTGAATACAGCAGGAAAGAATTACCATTTTTGTCTTTCACCTTAACCACTTGCCGACCGCCGCACGACTATCTACGTCGGCGGTCAGCCCCTCACAGGCAAACTAACGTAGGGCTACGTTGCTTGCTTGTGAGGGTCTAGGGAGCGAGCGCGCGCCCCCGGGGGCGCGCTCCCGCGTGGTCACGGACCCCCCCGCGCGTGTGACCAGCGGACCCGATGTCCGCCGGTCACTCGGCGATCGGCGGGGGAGAGGGAGAATGTCAGGCAGCTTGTGTAAACAAACTGCCTGTCATTCTCCTCGCTGCAAAGACACTGATAAAACGGATCTGGTATGTAGATCCGTTGATCAGTGTCCTTACAGCTAGAGCCACAGCCAATCACAGTAGAAACCACGCCCCTAGGGACACACACAGCCCCTCCCTTCCAAATAAAGTTAACCCCTTCACTACCAGTGTATTTTTACAGTAACAGTGCATATGTATAGCACTGATTACTGTAGAAATGTCACTGGTAACCCCAAAAGTGTCAAAAATGTCAGTCAAGGGTCCGATCTGTCCGCCGCAATGTCGCAGTACCGCAAAAAAAATCGCAGATCGCCGCCATTACGCGTTAAAAAAAAAAACAACAAAAATGACAAAAATCTTTCCCTTTGTTAGTAAACGCGATAACTTTTGCGCAAACCAATCAAAATACGCTTTTTGCGATTTTTTTTACCAAACATAGGTAGCATAAAACAAATTGGCCGAAAATTTTTAAAAATTTTGATTTTTACATTTTTTTTGGGGGGAATTTCATATAAAAAAATGTGAAAAATATTGCTATTTTTGCAAAATTGACGCTCTTTTTTTGTTTATAGCGCGTGATCAAAAAATCGCACAGGTGATCAAATACCACCAAAAGAAAGCTCTGTTTGTGGGAAAAAAAGGACGTCAAATTCGTTTAGGTACAGCGTCGCACGACCGCGCAATTGTGCGTTAAATTCACGCAGTGCCGAATCGCAAAATACCCCCTGGTCGGAATGGGGGTAAAATCTTCCGGGGCTTAAGTGGTTAATGTGAAGATTTTCCTATAATTCCTGCCCCTGTTGATTCTGTGCAAAAAAGTTGATTGCGTGGTCGGCACTTGGACAAGGAGACACAAACCACAATAAATATGTTTTAGGCCCCTTTCACACTTATGCAACGCAATTTTACCGCGATTTTGCGGCGCGATTTTGCCGCGATTTGACACGATTTTGAAAGCAATGGCAAGGCTATATGCCTCAAAACACATTAAACTCCTGCAAAGTAGTGCAGGAACTACTTTGAAGTCGGTGCGACTTCAAAACGCACTGATATGAATGGGGCTCATTGAAAATAATGGAAAACGACTTGTCATGCGATTTTGCGGTCCAAAATCGCGGGACAAGTCGCACTAGTGTGAATGGGGCCTTAGGGGCTCGAGATGAGACAAATCTCCCTATAATAAGTTTTACATTTAAATCTTTCTCATGTCTTCAGCTTTCTACAATCTTTAGAAAGTACACCTTGGGTTAGAATATTTTTTTCCTGTTTCAGCAGTGGGAGGGGAGTCTAGGCATACGCCGTGTGAGAGCTGATTGGAGAAAAGGCACACATCCCCCCTCCACATAGGCAGAGGAAGGAAGAAACGTGCAGAGCTGTGCTTTGAATAGACAAGACCTCTGCTTATCTGTCTCTAAGTTACCTCCCTGACACAAATTTCCAGCTGTTTTTATCTCATGTTTCGGAAGTTGGCAGAACTTATCATGCTGATAACAGAGGAACGGATCAGCAGAAAGACACAGGACTTAGGGCTTTGGAGAGAGATAAGTAAACACTACAGATATTTGTACCCAGGTCAAAGTCATGAATGGGGTTTACATCCACTTTAACCTCCCTGGCGGTATGATTCTTTCGGATTTTAGGTGCTGAAAGTGGTACCATTATTTTGCATGTAATTCTTAAGATTGAGCCAAACCAACTATTTACATATGATTTTTTTTTAGTGTGCGTTCTTTATAACATCTCGGGTATGATAAAATTTGAAACACAAAATCATAAATTATAATATAATAAAAAACTATAAATAAGTTAAAGTATCTATGTATATATATATATATATATATATATATATATATATATATATATACACACACACACGTGTATATATATATATATATATATATATATATATAAAAAGTACAGTAAAACTGCAGGAAAGGGCACTGGGGGGCAAACTAAAGTGATTTTTTTTTTTATTTTGCATTGTATCAGTGTGTTTGGAGTGTTTTACATTTGAATTTGCCGCCGGTTCCACCCCCCCTGCGAATGTCACATCACAGGAGACGGAAGCCGGGGCACAGAGAAGATCGGGAGGAAGATCCACCGCCAGACACCACCGGGATACATCGCTGGATCCCGGAGACAAGGTAAGTAACCCTGCTTACAGGATCCATCGATGCTTCTGGTGGTACCACGAGTGTGGCTCGGGGTTACCGCTTTTGGCTCTGAAATTTAACCCTGAGCCACGCTCGGGAATACCGCTAAGAAGGATAAGGCCTGTTTTAGTTGTATCTTTGTATTAGGCAGTTTCTTGGCTCTCAATTTGTCTGTTTCAGATATCCCCTTTGCGTTTTCCAGCCAGGATTTTAGCTATCAACTGTTGCTAAGCAGATCAGCTAGTTGCTTTTTACCCTTTGATTGGCTACGGTATTTTTGAGGAAAACCTGTCATCCAACCGGGATTCACACTCTATAACGCATATGATTCCGGACAGCTGCACTTCCAAAAATCCTCTTTATTGAACCTCATGTAGCAGGCGGTTAACAGATGGAGCAGGGGTCAAGGAGGTAAACGCGTTTTGCGCAAATATTAGTGCTTATTCATTACCTATCTTTAAATTACTTCTCCCTGAGGTCATTTTCAGCAGTTAGATCTTCAGTCAAGACAGGCTGTCCTATCCTTCCTTCTCTTTGTCCCGGCTATCATAATTACTGGTTTGTTCATGGTTATAAATGTTAAAGAAATTTAATGATTTAAATTATATACTTTTAACCCCAATAAAGGGCCGGCCTAAAATTTTCCAAGATGGTTGTCGTTTGCTGTTTCATTTGATGAACTTTTCTATTTCAGGTTGTTTTATTATTATTTGAATGAAAGGGGTGCTTGTGGGGTCTGCAATCCAATAACACATGCACCTTGATGGCGTTACTCTGTACGTCAATGTGCAATCTGGCATCCCCTTTAACTAATTCAAATTCATGAATAGGCTGCCAAGGCACCACAACATACCAAAAATGGTGCATGTACCATGGGAATGCGGGCCACACTATTCCCTCTCCCCAATACCCCAATACTTAATTATTTATCCACTTAAGGACCAGGCCTATTTCTGACACTTGTTGTTTACAAGTTAAAATCAGTATTTTTTGCTAGAAAATTACTTAGAACCCCCAAACATTATAAATATTTTTTTTAGCAAAGACTATGGAGAATAAAACGGCGATCATTGCATAATTTTATGTCACACAGTATTTGCGCATTGGTCTTTCAAACCCAATTTAAAAAAAAAAAAATAAAATACACTTCACTGAATTAAAAAAAAAAAAACTTAACAGTAAAGTTAGCCCAATTTTTTTTGTATATTGTGAAAGTTGCTGTCACACCAAGTAAATACATACCTAACATGTTATGCTTTAAAAATGCGCACACTGGTGGAATGGCGACAAACTACGGTACTTAAAAATCCCCATAGGCGACACTTTAAAATTTTTAAACGATTACCAGTTTAGGGTTACAGAGGAGGTCTTTAGCTAGAATTAGTGCTCTCCCTCTGACAATCGTGATACCTCAAATGTGTGATTTGAACACCGTTTACATTTGCGGGCGTGACTTATGTTTTCTTTAGTGCGCAAGCACACAGGGACTGGAGCACTTTTAACATTTTTTTTTTTCCTATTTATTTTATTTTTTTTCGCTGTTGCTTTAAAAAAAAAAAAAATCTGGAAGTGGACCTCTTATTAGTTCTTTATTGCACTTTAATCAGTTTAAGATGTTGCTTTGTTGTATGTTTGTTAACACCAATGCTGTACGACCCAGATGTAGTATATACCTCTGTTATGTAAATTTAAAAAAGATCTTATTGGAAAAAAAAAAAAAATCTGGTCATTTTTATTGCTGTCACAAGGAATGTAAACATCCCTTTTGACAGTAATAGGTAGTACAGTGACAGGTACTCTTTATGGAGGGATCTGGGGTCTAAATGACCCCACATCCCTCCTTTGCACTTAAAAGTATTCAAAATGCCAAAATTGGCATTTTTAAAAACTGGCATTTTTTTTTAATCGGTGGCATTGGCAGCCGAGTAAGCAGGAAGTGATGTTGTGACGGAGACCCGAATCCAGCTTCGTTCAGGACTCTGACCAGCCGATGGACTTGCCTGCTGGGGTCTCCAAGTGGGATGGGAGACATAGGCAGAGCAGCGAAAGGCAGCGCGGGGGGGGGGGGGGTAGAGAAACATCCCATCCCGATCCCTGTAACAACGGTTGAGCGGCATACAATTCTTACATTTCATAACAAATAAACTTCAAAACCGCTAAAGGACTTGAGCACCACTGAATAAATATGACTACAAGTCCCCCTTTCAGATATAAGGGGTGGCAGTGCCACATACAGTAATGTGCCTTGCAGCCAGGTAAGGAGTGTGAGGAGCTTGTTGTGCCGGCACTGACCTGCTGGTAAATATATATAATGAGCCCTACTGTTCTCGAACCTTCCACTACATTACGTGACATTCCAGAAAATTCCCTAATGTCATGTGATCATTGTTTTCCTGCCTATTCCCAAATTAAATTTTTTAAAAGGGACCTTACCTTTTTGATATACAATTTTTGTTTACCCAGAGGGCAGGGGGGCCACATGCCCATGTTGTCGGGCACACAGTGTTGAGCCCTCCTATATCACTCTGGCAGCATATCAAAATGCAAATGCAAGGTGCACTAGGAATGCCATTCCGAATGAATGGAAAATGCATTGCACCAATGCATGTAACATGCATTAAAGCGCGTTACCGCAACGCAATAGTGCGAATGGTATCACTCTACTGAGTTTTGGCTTCTGTTTATGTTCCAGTTGATGAAATTTCCCATCACAGAAGGATAAATGGATTTTTGTAAAATCTTACCGTAAAATCCTTTTCTCTTAGCTCATTGACAGACGTAGTCCTCGGTGATTCAACACCCTCGGGTTATGCTGCCCTCCACAGGAGTAGGACTAGACAGGAAAGAAAATACTCTGGCCACACCCTAGGGGCAGTCCCCGAGGGTATATCCTCTCTCTCTCTGCTACAGCAAATCAGTTATGTCACAAAGCAGTGTTTAGAGAATTTAACCCAACCCAACTCAAAAACAGAGGGGCGGGTACTACGTCTGTCAATGAGCTAAGAGAAAAGGATTTTACGGTAAGATTTTACAAAAATCAGTTTTTCTCTGTCGCTCATTGACAGACGTAGTCCTCGGTGATTCAACACCCTCGGGACGTCCCAAAGCAGTACCACAAATGAGGGGTGGGAAAATGGAAATCAAATCCAATCTAGAAGGCCCAACCGGTGCCAACTAGAAGTTTACAATGCTCATCCTCAGTGATGAGACTCAACAGAAATTTTTCAACAGAAAAAAAAAAAACCCTCGAGGTAGACCACCGGTCTCCTCAAATTGCGGCTTGCAAAACCTTGCGGCCAAATGAGGCATCCGCCGATGCCATCACATCAATCTTGTACAATTTTGTAAAGGTATGTACTGACGACCAGGTGGCCGCCTTACATACCTGGACCACTGACGCCTGATGGCGGAAGGCCCAGGAAGTACTGAGCACTCGAGTGGAGTGCGCCCTAACAGGGAACGGAGGATTCCGACCCTTAATAGAATAAGCCTGTACCACAGTCTGTCTGATCCATTTGGAGATAGTCGCGGCAGATGCAGGCAACCCCTTTCTGGGGCCATCCGGGATCACAAAAAGTGAATCCGTCTTACGGAACGATTCAGTCGCCTTCAGGTATACCCTGATTGCCCGAACCACATCCAAAGAATGCAAATGATGATTGGGCTGAGGACACAAGGAAGGTAGTACAATATCTTCATTCAGATGAAAATCTGAAACCACCTTTGGAAGAAAGGATGGCTTAGGATGAAGCACTACCTTATCCCTATGAATCACTAAGTATGGGGACTGGCATGATAATGCAGCCAGTTCTGACACCCTGCGTGCCGACGTGATAGCCACCAAGAAGGCTACCTTCTGGGATAAAGTAAGCAAGGGAATCTCCCTGATGTTTTCAAAGGGAGGTTTCTGTAGAACCGACAAAACCAAATTAAGATCCCAGGGCGGTAAGGGCGCGCGGACTGGTGGAGCCAGGTGCCGCACCCCCTGGATGAAATTCCGCACCAAGGACTTAGTAGCTAAAGGCTTCTGAAAGAAGATTGCTGATGCTGAAACTTGACCCTTGATGGTGCTCAAGGCTAGTTTCTGCTCAACCCCTTTTTGCAGAAAGGCCAATATTCGGGTCACCGAATAGGTACATGGAGGAATCCCTAAAGATACGCACCACGCGATATAAGTCTTCCATGTGCGATAATAGACCTTGCTGGAAGTCGCTTTCCTTGCTTTAATAAGGGTAGGAATAACTGAAGCTGACAACCCTCTGTCCTTCAGTACCTGGGTCTCAATGGCTAGGCCATTAAAACCAGCGACTGTAAAGCATGATGGAAGATTGGTCCTTGAGACCGCAGACACTCCCTGAGACGAAGTTCCCAAGGAACGTCCGCGACTCGCATGTCCAAGTCGGGTAGATCGGCTTGACGAGGCCAGCCTAGAATTTCTAGGACCACTGGCGCTGACTGGATCTGAACCAGGCGGCCCTAGAGCTATCTGGCCCCGACCATCCGACAAAGTCTGATCGTTCTCCGTTCCCACACATTTATCAGACACCTGATTCCTATCAGGAACGGTGATCTCTCCTGGTTGAATCTCAGGGACCGAAGTCACCCGGCTAGAGGCTTCTTGGTCTGTCTGTTCAACCGGATCCGATTCTTGTGGGGAACTGAGACTAATCTTTGGAAAAGGTAAAGAAAAAGATCTGTTCAGGGAACGGTAACTACCGCTCCCTGTAGTACTTAAATGTTGGAAGGGAAGAATCGCACCGGTAGCAGTGGTCGATGCTCGATCTAATGCCCTGAATACCGGTGAAAACGTCCCCCCACCCTCAAGCCGGGTGGGGGCGCACCTTCAGGCTGTGTAATCCTTTGCTTCAGGTTTGGCTGAGTCGGTCTTTTGTTTGTCCGACCAGCCCTTCTTGAACCCTCCTGGAGGAGCCTTGCCCTTCCCGCTTGCAGCAGTCGGGCGCACAAACCCTTTATGGGTGGTAAAGAAAGGTCCCCGCTTGTTACGAGGTCCTTTAGCTTTAGCAGCCTGTGGCAAGAAAGTGCTCTTGCCCCCAGTGGCATCCTTAATGATCTCATCTAGGGTGGCCCCAAATAGGCGATTCCCCTGAAAGGGGAGATTCGTCAAGGTCTTTTTGGAACCTAGGTCTGCTGACCAGCATTTTAACCACAGCACACGTCTGAGGATTACCGCTGACATAGATGCATGCCCTAATAGGGGGGTAGCATCCAAGGCTGCTTCACAGACGAACTGTAGTCCTTGTATGATCTGTTCCATCAATTCAGATGTTCCCTGGGGGATATCTTTCCCCTTCAGGTCCTGGCGCCCCTAGGCTCACCACTTGATGCTCAGAGTTTACTGCAACTTGTCTCAGCACTGTCTAGAACAGACAGGAAGTCTCTTGGCTGGCTGCCCGGGAAGAAAGGAGGCGGCTCCGCCCCTCTGTACACCTTCCGGCGCCTCCCCTAGCTTGAGGTGTTAGAGTCACCTCAAACATGGCCGCCCCCATGCTGGAGACACGAGGCTACGCCAAAATGGTGGCCTCGTGCGATCTACCAAACAATGGCGGCGGCCTTTACAAGATAGCGACATGACTGCAGAGTATCTCGGCATCAATAAACCTCTCTCTACATGGTGATCCGCGTGGCCGGCGGTACCGGACCCTGGCGGACCGCGTGGCCGTCGGGAGGCATGCTTTTGCTGGAGGAATGACCTGGAAAGCAGTATACATGTCCTGTGGCTACTAACAGGTAGGATACCATATCTATCACAGTAAGATTCTAGTACTGCCACTGATTACAATCATTTAAACATACTTGCAATTAGATTGTCAGCTCCCAAACCAAGCCTCCTGGCTTTTTGTACACAAAAATCACACTCAAAATAGGAGTAGGAGAATCTGTGCCATGTTATAGGATAGAGGGGAACCCATCCTTACTATACAGAGAGGGGCCCGCGTTTACCACAAGACCCGTCAGGGGAAAGGGGGGAACATACTACTTACCATACCGGAACCAGGCGGGCGCCAACTCCTGACAGTACCCCTCTCCACCGGGGTGGGAGGGCTGTCGACCAATACGGACGCCGTGACTCATGGTCTTTGGCGTTTCAGCGAGACGTTTAACTCGCAGGGTCAGTCCCCGTCCAGTGGAACTATGTCGCGGCCGACCCAGCGCGGAGCTATGGCCTGCACGCGCTCGCAGGCTGAACTGGGGTGACCACTGGATCTCAACATCCAGCCCGTCGCCCAGTTCAGCTTTCTTGCTTGAAGATCTCACAGGAACACTGGAGAAAAAAGCTGTCTAAAAAAAAATCTTTCTAAGAAAAAAATCCTGCCAGGACCGAAGATCCCAGCAAGGTATCTAGGTCCTTACTCCTGACTAGACAGAAAAAAACTGATTTGCTGTAGCAGAGAGAGAGAGGATATACCCTCGGGGACTGCCCCTAGGGTGTGGCCAGAGTATTTTCTTTCCTGTCTAGTCCTACTCCTGTGGAGGGCAGCATAACCCGAGGGTGTTGAATCACCGAGGACTACGTCTGTCAATGAGCGTCAGAGAAAGGGCATATTTGTGAAAGCTCTAATCTTTTTCGAAATGAACAGTTTTGGCTGGCATTTTATCACAGTGGCATTGTTTTACATTTTTTTAGGTTTTTTTTTGCAACAAAAGAGCAGAAAGTCTGGCTACCTATCACCCATGAATATTTTGTGTCTGTCCCCATTTCCTACAACTCATTGTGCTATTCAACAGCATTGCCTCAATAGAACAGAATATAGAAGAATTCTTTTTTTTTTTCATTCTGGTTCAGTCATGAACTGCTGCCCTCCTGATGCTTAGAGGCACGAGAAAAGTGAGCTCCTTTATAGGAAAGGCTGTGTCATGCTATGTAGCTAAAATAATGATCAGAAGAGTTCTAGAACTATTGTTCCAGTTTCTAAGCACTGAAGCATGCCCACTCCTCATTCTATTCAGGGTAAGGGATGATGCTTCACAGTAGTGCCTGCTATTCTCAAATGGAAAGTGACCACAGCACAATAAAAATAAAATGTCGCACACCCAGATTTAAACATGAACAAACTGTTGGGGCATTGAAAATTGTCATTTAGCCAGTTTGTAATGATAACTTTACAAATGTCTTAAAGGACGACTGTACCTTTGGTAAAGTTTGTACTTTAACCACTTCATATTTACCCCCCCCCCTTCATGACCAGGCCATTTTTTGCAATAAGGCACTGCGTTATCTTAACTGCCAATTGCGCGGTCGTGCGGCACTGTAAAAAATATGTATGTCCTCTTTTCCCACAACTAGAACTTTTTTTTGGGGATATTTGATCACCTCTGTGTTTTAGTATATTGTTTGCGCTGTAAACAAAAAAAGACCCTCGATTTAGGAAAAAGGGGTTAACACCAGGGGTGATCAAAGGGGTAAATGTGTGCCTAGGGGGTGCTTTCTAACTGTGTGGGGATGGACTCATGGAATGAACACAGGGAACAGTGTTCCTAAATAGAAGGAACACAGGATCCCTGTGTTAATTGCTGACAGAACACAGCAGATCGAGGGTGCCCAGTGGCAATCGCGGCCACCGGCCCTGCAGATCAGCTTCCCCTCTGGCCAAACGTAAGGGTACAGCGTTTCACGGGAACCTGACGACCTGCAGAAGTATATGTACGGCAGCTGGTCGGCAAGTGGTTAGGCAATAATGCATATGCCTCTTGTATTTAGACTTTGTCCCTGTTTCAGCAACTTTCACTCTGTAAGCCTGCCTGCAGCCATACAGCCTTTTCTACAAAAGCATCCCAGCAAGCCAAATAATCTCTAAAAGCCTGCGCAGAGAGCAGAGCTGTGGTGGGGGGACCCTATTACAGGCTGCCTGCAGAAAACTACAAAGGGGGGCAAATACAAGACCAGTCACCCTGCACAGGGAGAGAGAGTAGCAGTGGCCGGTCTTTATTACAGGAGACCTGGACGAAATGCAGTAGTTGGTTATAATGGTTACCTGCACAGATCTGAAAAAAAAAAAAATCAAAGAACACCAAGATTTAAGAAAGAACACACATGGCTTTTGTATTCAGAGCATATTTATCAAGCCTGGATATCATATTTAAAAATGGGAGGTATTCTGAGAAATAGTTATCCCATTCTGAGTCTCAGGAGGCAGCTTCCAGCATGAAGCTGGCCATTCCTGTCCTATACCTCCTGTTCAGCATATGTGAAGATTAATTATACTGTACTTCTGCTGCTCGCTGCGTATACAGTGCCACAGCGTCTCACAGATCTGCTCTGTGATTTGTTCTCTGGGAGCCTTCTGAGCTCAGATATTTATTTCCCGCTTGTATTCGGCTTTGGATTATTACCCGGCCAGGGTTTCATCATTCCGCTTAAAAAAAAAAAGAGAGACATCATGGTGTGGAGTCAGAAGATAAAATGCTTTCCTGCTGCCACTGGACAAGATAGTGCCGTTTTGTCACTTAAGCAAAACAGCTGTGAAAAAGAATTTTCACCTTCCGAAATGAAATGCCAGGCAACAAATTTGTTTTTAATAACCTAAAAAAAAGTTAAGATGCAGCATTTTTTCTTCATTTCGGTCTTAAAAAAATGACTATGTAACAACATTAGGCAAGCTGTACAGCTCTGATTCATGGCTGAGTTCAGGGCTCATTGAAAACCTAGTAATGTCTCTGTTTTCCAATAAATATGAATGGAGCTCAACAGAGAGGAAATCTCGACCAAGCTGAAAATATTTCATGATTGTAAGAACAAATGCCCCCTTTTCTACTAGATTCAGAAATACATTTGCACATTGTTGTATAAGGAAGAAGACCATTTTGTAGCAATTCAAAGTTTCTATTAGCATGCATCCATTCAGATGAGGCCAGTGACAACGCTGAGAACAGGATTTATCTAGCTAACAGGCTAGTAGAACCACTGACTATCCAGTCACTAGAGCCTGTGATATGCAAGAGAGGGCAGCCTTTATACTAGAGATCAGTGATACTGTATCCCTGAGAATATCGTTTTGGTAGAAGCCAGGGACATCACTTAGAAAGCTGCCTATCCTTTTACCTATAGACTGGTGACAACCCTGGGAAGGCCATCTATAATTTTACTAGAGGCCAGTGACATCCCCTAGAAATCTGCCTATCTTTTTACTAGAGACCAGTGACATCCCTGAGAAGGCCCCCTATCCTTTACTAGAGGCCAGTGACATCCCTGAAAAGGTAACCTATCTATTTACTAGAGGCTGGTGACATCCCTGGGAAGGCCACCTATCCTTTTACTAGAGGCCAGTGACATCTCTGAGAAGATGACCTATCTATTTATTAGAGGCTAGTGACATCCCTGGGAAGGCCACCTATCCTTTTACTAGAAGCCAGTGACATCCCTGAGAAGATGACCTATCCATTTATTAGAGGCTAGTGACATCCCTGGGAAGGCCACCTATCCTTTTACTAGAGGCCAGGGACATCCCTGAGAAGGTGACTTATCTATTTACTAGAGGCTGGTGACATCCCTGGGAAGGCCACCTATCCTTTTACTAGAGGCCAGGGACATCCCTGAGAAGGTGACTTATCTATTTACTAGAGGCTGGTGACATCCCTGGGAAGGCCACCTATCCTTTTACTAGAGGCACAGGCGTCACGAGCCGGGTGCGGGGGGGGCGGGCCGCACCAGGGTGTCCATCGAGGGGGGGTGACACCCAGTGTAAAGTAAAAAGGCTGCCAGACAGTAAAAAAAAAAAAACAGCCTGTCTCAGCCTGTGTCTGTGACACTTGCAGTTCCGGAGCCTGCCTGACGAGTCTCCACTGATCTTTCTGAGTGCTTCTGATGCTTCTTGCACCCTCCCCCTTCTCCAGCGCGCCTTATTTGATCTAAACAGGAAGAGATGCCGGGAGGGGGGAGAAGTGCAGTCTGCAGGGGAGGACGGACTTGTTTAGCCTAGCACTAAGGTAAGCTGCTAGCTAAACTCGGCAATAAACATGTCATGTCCGTAGCTTGTTGTCTAGAGGGAGGGGGGAGAGAATGGGCTCTCTCTAGCAGGCTGCTGTCTGTGTTTTTTTTTTTTTTTTTTTTTTTTTTTTTTTTTGTGTGAGATCTACTCTGCTTCTGAAGGGTGGATATTTTCTACATTCTACCCCCAATGTCTAATACACCTCCCTAGAATCCCTATCCCTTACCTGCTCATCAGTCCAGTTCAGGCACAGACTCCTCTCCTGCATTACCACCTCATGTCTGTGGCACTACAAATCCAAGCATGCCAGGAGAGGGGAGGCAGCAGCAGACAGATCAGGCTGATTTTCAGATTAAATTTGCATAGTGTATATGTACTGTATACTGTATGATCATTATTTATTTATTGTGCTTGGTGGTCTTAAGGTGCTTACCATTCATATACCTATCAGAGTAAGTAGAGAGCACATTTGCAGTGGAAGTGCTCTGGAGCATTTTTATTAGTGTAAAATGGAAAGACAGAGACAGAGTGGTGGAGTGATGGGGGAGGAAGATGGACAGAGAGATGGAAAGAGTGAGGAGTGAGTAAGGGATGGAGGTATAGATTGGGTGACAGATAGAGGAAGGGATGGAGGGATGGTAAGAGACACAGAGAAATGGAACAATGGAGCAAAGGATATAGGGATGGGGTGATGGAGGGATGGAGTTATGGAAAGAGTGTGAGAGACAGACAGAATAATAGGATAAAAGTGATGGTGGGTAGAAAAGGGGGAGGGATATATAGGGCACAAGGATTTTTGGATGGACAGTATGATGGAGAGATGGAGCAAGGGGCAGACAAATGAAGCAAGGGACGGATGGACCAAGAGATAAAACGATGGAGTTATGGAAAAATGAAAATAATGGAGGGTGAAGTGGTGGGAGGGAAGGTTGGATGGACAGGGGGTGATGGAGACAGGAGGTGATGGAGACAGGGGGTGATGGAGGGATGGAGACAGGGGGTGATGGAGGGATGGAGACAGGGGGTGATGGAGGGATGGAGACAGGGGGTGATGGAGGGATGGAGACAGGGGGTGATGGAGGGTTGGAGACAGGGGGTGATGGAGGGTTGAAGACAGGGGGTGATGGAGGGTTGGAGACAGGGGGTGATGGAGGGATGGAGACAGGGGGTGATGGAGGGTTGGAGACAGGGGGTGATGGAGGGTTGGAGACAGGGGGTGATGGAGGGTTGGAGACAGGGGGTGATGGAGGGTTGGAGACAGGGGGTGATGGAGAGATGCAGACAGGGGGTGATGGAGTGATGCAGACAGGGGGTGATGGAGTGATGGAAACGGGGGGATGGAGTCAGAAGATGATGGAGGGATGGAAACAGGAGGTGATGGGGGATGGAGTGATGGAGACAGGAGGTGATGGCGTCAGAAGATGATGGAGACAGGAGGTGATGGAGGGATGGAGTGATGGAGACAGACAGGCGGTCCTTAGAATTGGGGACATAATATTTGGGTGATCCTGGTGGCTTCCAGGGATTTCCCCCCACTTTCTGTGATGGCTATGGAACAGAAATTAAGGGGAAATCTCTCCAGTTTGACATAGGTGACAAAATCTGATGGGTTATAATCTAATCTGGCTTACTATATCAAAAATAACATAAGAAATATGTTATTTTACCTTAATGTCTATCTTAAACCACATTGCTAATTGCATATTGTACTTGTTTGTAGCTTATGCACTGAAATTTGCAATAAACCTGTCATTTTGTAACTTTTGGAAAATGCCAGTAAAAACTTGGCTGTGCCAGTAAATTTTGAGTGTCGTGTCAGTGAATTTCAGTCTGGTAGGTTGGCAACACTGGTGACACCAGTGTACCTGAGGCGGGAGCCGAAGCTGCCAGTCTGTGGCCCCACCACTCGCTGCCTCTGTGTCTCGCGGCCGCCGAAATTGCAGTGTGTTATAATCTATTCAGACCAGCAGCCTCCTCCAGCAGTGTTTGTCACGAACAGATGGTGGGTGTGTTACCTGACCCCACCTCCTCGGCTTGGCTCCTCCTGTGTACTGTACATTGCTGGGGTCCTGGGAGCAGGCAAACGAGACGAGCGGCAAAGGTCTGGAGTGGCCATCAGTGCCATAAAAAAAACATTATTAAAAGGGGTTGGGGTGACACCATGAGTTACCGCACCGGGTGACACCAACCCTAGTGACGCCACTGCTAGAGGCCAGTGACATCCCTGAGAATATGACCTATCCATTTATTAGAGGCTAGTGGCATCCCTGGGAAGGCCACTTATCCTTTTACTAGAGGCCAGGGACATCCCTGAGAAGGTGACTTATCTATTTACTAGAGGCCGGTGACATCCCTGAGAAGGCTGCCTATCCTTTTACTAGAGGCCAGTGACATCCCTGAGAAGGCTACCTATCCTTATAGTAGGGTCCAGTGGCATCACTGAGAAGGTCACCTATCCTTTTGCTAGAGACCGATGACATCACTGAAAATAGCCTATCCTTTTACTAGAGACCAGTGACCTCACTGAGAAGCTCACATATCTTTTTACTACAGGTCAGTGATATCCCTGAGCAGGCGATCTATTCTTTTACTAGAGACCAGTGACATCCGTGAGAGGGCCACCTATCCATTTCCATTCCTAGAAGCCAGTGACATAATTTAGAAAGCCACCTATCCTTTTACTTATAGACTGCAGTGACATCCCTGGGAAGGCCATCTATCAGACTATCTACTAGAGACAACTAACATCCTTGAGAAGGTCACCTGTCATTTTTTAAATTCCTGAGAAGGTCACATATCCTTTTACTAAAGGCCAGTGAAATCCATGAGAAGGCCACATATCCTTTTAATAGAGATCAGCGACATCACTGAGAAGGCAACCTGTAGACAGAACCGTCTTTAACACAGGGCAAAAGGGGCAGCTGCCCTGGACCCAGTCATTGTTTTGGAGTTCAAGGCAGCTTCCCCTTGAGCATGCACTGGCTGCAAATAGTTGATAAGTGGATTTGGGAGGGCACAAGAAAATGTTTGCCCAGGGTCCAATCAATATTAATCAACCAATCAATATTAAAGACGGCCCTGCTTATAGACCAGTGATATCAATGAGAAGGACAGCTAACCTTTTACTAGAGACTTACATCCCTGGGAAGGCCGACTATCTTTTTACTGTGACATCACTTAGAAGCACCTATCCTTTTACCTATAGATCAGTGACATCCCTGAGAAGGTAGCCTATCTTTTTACTAGAGACCAGTTTCATGAATGGGAATGCAGCCTATCCAATCGTTAGAGACAAGTGACTTCACTGAGAATGTAAACTATACATTCACTAGATAGTGGTGACATATATCCTATCTTTTCACTATAAATAATGGCATCACTGATGTACATCTACTCTCATACCGGTGACATCACTGAGAGTGCAGCCTATCAAATCACTAGAGATCAGTAACATAACTAATAATGCAGCCTATCAATTTACCAGGGAAACTGAGAATATAGTCTATTCATTCACAAGAGATTGGTGACATCACTGTGAATGCAGCCTGTTCATTAACTGGAGACCATTGATGTCACTGAAAATGCAGTCCATCCATTCACAAGAGATCAGTGATAACTGTGAATGCAGCATTTCTATATACTAAAGATCACTGACATCACAGAGAATATAACCTATTCACTACCTATTGGTGACATATATCTAAGCTCTTTACTAGATTTTGGTGAAATTCATTACAGACTGGTGTCCCCACTGAGAATACAGTCTGTCCATTCACTAGAGACCAGTGACATCATTGAGTATGTTACCTATTTATTACAGATAAGTTAAACTACAGAGTGTATAGTTATAGCCTATCCATTCTCTTATCAAGAGATCAGCGTTACCAATGGGGATGCAGCCCTTTCATTACTAACATTTTTTCTCTTATATCTTTTTCTTTTCAGGCTCATCAAAGGTAAAACATTTGTCAGATTTTGCTTATGTAATTTTTTTTTTACATGCGATTTAAAGTACAGTAATACCTTGATTTGCAAGCATAATTCGTTCCAGCAGCATGTTTGTAATCCAAAGCATTTGTATATCAAAGCAAATTTTCCCATAAGAAAAAATAGAAACTCAGATGATTCGTTCCACAGCTATTATAAAAAGATATGCTGCTAGCATATATAAAGTACATTACTGTACAGTATACGCATGCCAATCCCTCTGTTAAATTACAATATGTGTCCCTGTGTCTGTACTGTATATAAAGATGCTGGTTTCTACTGTACCAGAGCATCTCCCGGCGCTCACGGGACTCCTCCACACTCTGCTTCTCTCCTCCCCGGATGACCTCAGCGGGAGTGCTCGGCCCCCGTCCGCCGGCGAGAGCAGAGAGAAGAGGAGTCACATAAGCGCCGGGAGAAGCTCTGAAACAGTAGAAATCAGCATCTTTTATAAACAGTACAGGCACAGGGACACATCATGTTATGTAACGAGGGAATGGCATGCTTATACTGTACTAAACTGCTCGTATATCAAGATGGTGCTCGCATATAAAGACAGGTTAGTCGCAAACCAAGGTATTACTGTATTTCTAAACCCACAACAGTAAAATCGGTCTGTATATTCAGTAAGGGGTCATTCCTCTGTATAGTGTAAAAAGGCTGTTTGATTCGGTATGCACAGGTCCTCCTCTTCTTCCACTGACTCCAGAATATGTCCGGATAGGACAGAGTTTTTGGAGTCAGGCTGCACATGCTCAGTTTGGTGTGTATTGCTAGAGAGTTTTTTTTTTTTTCTTGGGAGAATGCATGTGATCAGCACAGGGCCAATCAGCACTGTCCAGAAAGAGGGTCAGGGGTCCTGGAACCTGATAAGACAGCTTAGTGCAGTATGAAAACTCCATTCTTGGGAGAATGCATGTGATCAGCACAGGGCCAATCAGCACTGTCCAGAAAGAGGGTCAGGGGTCCTGGAACCTAATAAGACAGCTTAGTGCAGTATGAAAAGTCCTCCTACAATCTTTAACCAGGAACTGATAGAAGTTACAAGACTGCTATATACTGCTGATGAGAAAAGGTATTTAGCAGTTTATATTTACTAAAATAATTGCATTTCCATGTTCTGTGTACTGTGGGAGACCAGATATAGTGAATGCATGGTCCTGGGTTTAGTAACACTTTAACTATAAAACACAACAACTAATGCAGTATAGAACACAAAAGAAGAACAATGCTTAAAATAAGAAGGAAAATCTTTTTTCCCCTTAAGGTTAGTGGAACGCTATCAGATACATAAAGAAATATTACTGGATGTTTATTCACGCTGGAGAACCTTCTGATTTAGGTTAAATTGCCTTCTTGGAGCCCCTGGATTACACAATGCACGTGTGACATCATTCATAACGTGGATTATATGCTGTGACCCCCTCTAAGCCCTGAGCAGACGTAAAAATGTGCCATTATGATCTACACTCGCTCCCTCATGTCCATCGCTCCCGGCAACACAGCCCAGAATAGCAGAGGGCACATGATTCACTAAAGTGGGACAGCTAAAGCCATTTGAGCTTTCGGAAATATATTATACCTATGAACAGGCTGCTGGCAAAGGGGATTAGTCACTATCCATAAAAAGAGTGTTAGAGTTTAACGCTTAGACTTGAGTAACCGTACACACATTCAATAAATAAAAATCATCTTTCTTTTATCTTGTTTCGGGAAGAAAAATGTCTTTTCTTACCTATAATACTTTGAAATACAAAAGGAAAACATTTTTACTTAAAGTATTGATTTCAAACGTCGTCAACAAATTCCCTAGCACTTTCTACAGTGTGTAGACCATCACTATCAATTCCCGCATGAATGGAACATCAAATCAGGCAGCATGGTGACTAAGCTGTTAACATGCCTTGCAGTGCTGAGATACTGGGTGCAAGGCCACCAGGGGCGCTGGATGGACTTTGTGCATTCTATCCTTTTTGTAGGGGTTTTCGGTGATTGTTTAGATTTATTTCAACAAACCAGAATACACAGGCACAATTCCTGTCGAAGGGTGGCTCCACTCTGGATGGAGGAGCAATGGAAACACCAGCTTTGTCAATCTAGGGAAAAGGGTAGTGTTAGATGCACTTACAAATTTAGATGGATTTGACCAATAAATAAAACCAAACAAAACCCTCTGATCCTTTCAGCCAAGGAAGCTGCCATCTTAGCCTCTGTTTGATCTGACCTTTGCCATGGTGCCACACATGCTGTCACTCATGACACCAGCCATATGTTGGCTTGACAGTTTGGTTGAGAACAAAAGCACCTATGACAGTTATCATCTATGGCATGTCTTGAATTTGATTGTTCTGGGAAACCATTAAATAGATGAGTTTAGTACCTCTTAACCACTTTACCGCTGAGTACCGTAGTACTACTGCGGCAAAGTGGCACGATCCCGTCTGACGACGTAGACCTACGTCGCCAGACTCCTCCCCCTGTAGGCGGCGCTCGCGCGCCGCCGGAGGCGCACTCCCGCTGTTTTCATTCACAGCGGGAGTCAGGCCAGGGGAGGAGCAGCGGCGATCGCCCCGATCGTCTGGGAATCCAGTTTGGAGATCCGCCCGCCTGTGTAAACAGAGCGGGCGGATCTCCTCAGTGACAGGGAGTGACAGATCGGAGTGTTCAGCATAGCTGGACATCCGATCTGTCCCTGTCTCACACAGTTACCTCCCCCCCATACGTCAGTAAGCACCAGGCATACATTAACCCCTCCCTCTCCAATAAAATTAACCCCTTCCCTGCCAGTGTCATTTTTACAGTAACAGTGCATATTTATAGCACTGATTACTGCAGTAATGTCACTGGTACCCCCAAAAGTGTCAAAAATGTCAGTCAAGGGTCCGATCTGTCCGCCGCAATGTCGCAGTCCCGCAAAAAAAATCGCAGATCGCCGCCATTACTCGTTAAAAAAAAAAAACACCAAAAATGACATAAATCTTTCCCTTTGTTAGTAAACGCAATAACTTTTGCGCAAACCAATCAAAATACGCTTATTGCGATTTTTTTTACCAAACATGGGTAGCAGAAAACAAATTGGCCAAAAATTTTAAAAAAAATTGTTTTTTACATCTTTTTTGGGGGGAATTTCATATAAAAAAATTTGAAAAATATTGTTATTTTTTCAAAATAAACGCTCTTTTTTTGTTTATAGCGCAAAAAGTAAAAATCGCACAGGTGATCAAATACCATCAAAAGAAAGCTCTGTTTGTGGGAAAAAAAGGACGTAAATTTTGTTTGGGTACGGCGTTGCATGACCGCGCAATTGTCAGTTAAAGTCGCACAGCGCCGAATCGCAAAAAGTAACCCAGACGTAAGACAGCAAAATGCTCTAGTGGTAAAGTGGTTAAAAGCTAAACTTCAGCTAACACTTTTTAAAGCAAAACTAACCCTTCCTATCGTTTTCACCCAAGAAAGCTGCTATCTTGGGCTTTGTTTGATTTTCAACTATCATGGTGCTGTACACGTGATCAGTTATGACACCAACCAGTTTGGTTGAGAGCACAACCAATGTGACCACGTAACCACATGCCAGGAATATAAAGTTTTTTTTAAACATTTAGGTTTAGCTCCATTTTAAGCAGTTACAGCAACAGTTTTTTTCTTTTGGAATAAATGTTTTACAGAAATAAATAAAAAGTTATCATCATCTGTTAAAGGAGGGAGAAAAATAGACTGGGTCACCAGGTGAACATAAAGGAAAACAAGCTTACAAAATTGAAAAATAAAGTAGTCACCACATCTAAGAATTGGTAATTTGGTAAACTGTAATATATACTTTTTTTTGCTTAATATCGCTTTAGGCTGTACCCTAAAAAATGTACCCCTTTTTCTGGAAAAAAAAAAAAAACAGTGCAATTCCTGGTATATGAGGGTGCCTAAGCCTGCTGTCACAATGGGGGGGGGGGTCTGCAAGAGGTTGTAGAAGTGAGAACATGTTAAATGTAACATGTTTCTAAAGGTGAACTTATCCTTTAATATGGGAAAGTGGCTTGAACATCTTCAACTCTTTTTGGAAAGCTTTCCCCAAGATTTTGAATTGGGTCTATAAAAATCTGTGCCCATTATGAAGGAACATTATTTGTAAAGGGCCGGTATTGATGTAGACCTGGCTTGTAATCAGCATTCTAATTGATTTCAAAAGTGTTCAGTAGGGTTCAGGTCAGGGCTCTGTAAAGGCCACTGGAGTTCCTCCACACCAAACTCATCAAACCATGTCATTATGGAGCTGGCTATGTGTACAGGGGCACAGACATGCTGCAAGGTTGGATGGATTACCAATTGTCAAAAATGTGAGACAAGGAGGTCAGGGCTCCAGTAATGTATAAAAACTGATCTCTTGGCATGCGAGAGGTAGCGGGATCAGTGCCCGCATCCTCCACCAAAAAAACGAACAAAAAAAAACCCGATCTCATAAAGTGTACTTGTCGGAATTATGACACAAAATGATTATCCAGTGATAGAAAAAATGGGTTACCAAATTATATAGAGAAAAGACAACAAAACTCCCATATTATTACAGATAATACTATAGAAATGCCTATGATTTTCCTTCAACCCAGAAGACTGAGGTCATCTTGTGGCAAAGAGGAGTTACTGTAAGGGACAGCTTCAAGTTGAAGAATAGTTTTGCAGCGGGGTGCTGGCCTTTTCTAAAACTTGAGAACACTTAATAAAGATTGCCTGGAGTCCTTTTTTTTTTTATAATAATAACTGGACATATCAAAGGTGAAACAGTACAAAATAAGACAGCATTTAGCATGCTATTATTTCATATAACAGGTTTTTTTAAAGATGTTTGTCAGTATAGCTAAAACTCTAACACTATAAGCAAATCCTACATATCACTATAGTTTAGAAACTACAGAGTCAGTATTTTCTAAAACCGATACAGTTTTGTATTCAACCAATCACAAGTAGCACAGTGTATTTTATGAGTCTCTATGTACAATTTTGTAATCTGTAAGAGTTCTTTGCCCAGGGATTTGTACGGTCTCACACTGCCGAGCTGAAGCCAAAATCCATATCTCGTACTAATGAGCTCTAATAAGACAGGGCTGAAATTTTGGCTGTTCACCCTTGCCTGAGGCTGTACTTCAAAATTGCATAAAGCAGCAGACGCAGATCTCTCTTAGAAGGAACTAAATTATTGAAATGGGGAAAAAAACTCTTACAGAGATGTGCTATTTGCATGTCCCCGCCTATATGCAAATTCTTTTCTTTCCTAGTTGAAGACTTGTGAAGCTGTTTACTGTATGTGGGTATTATAGAAAAAAATATTATTCTTAGTTATTAATTAAAACACTTTGTGGGAACAAATAATTCCAGCTTGAAAATATTTGCCAGGAATATTTAATGCCAATTTCTGTGCCATAGATACTTTCATTGGCCGTTGCACGTACTACATGCAGGTTATAGCAAACAGAGCTGAACAGGTAAGAAAGGATGTTTAATGCCCCCCCTCCTTTTCATAAACACCCCACCCTTACTGCTCAGTTCCGCCATCTGTGTAAACCCAGAACCACTCTAGTTGGAGCTTACACAGGCTGAGAACTCTCCCCCACTGCCATGTAATAGTGCTGAGTTATATGAAAAACTCCTTAAAAAATTATAAACACTCTGCTCAAATTTATTTTACATTTTACTAGTTTTAAAACCATTTTAAAGCTTTTTGATTATATGTATAAAATATTTAACCTGTTGACACCTACATAACAGATATGTGCAGCTGTAATGGGGTGGCTTTAACACCCAAATCTTGCACATATGTGTCACTGGGAGGCCAATGTTTCTGTGCTGAGAGAGCACTCATTGCTCACTCCCAGCACAGAGACCAAGCTGTCAAAGACAGCTCTTGGTCCCCACTAAGGATCAGTAGTAAATGGGACCAAATCCTGATCATATAACCACTTTGATAGTCAATCACAATGATCACATTTTTTAAAAGGATGCAGGGCCAGGCGGGATTGGGTTAAAAAATAGGTATTTAATACAAAAAAACATCTGTAACACACAGTTTGCAAGCAGTGCTGGGCTTTCCAATGAGAAAGTCCAGCATTGGCAGCTATTTTGTTGGTATCTGTGTGTAACACATGAGAAAGGCATTTTCATCAATGTTGAAAGAGGGAGTGTGGTGTGTCCCCTCTCTGAGTCATTCAGTTTCACAGTATATATGGCATTACAAAAAACATCTGTGACACACAGATGGCAAACAGTGCTGGGCTTTCCAATGAGAAAGCCCAGCATTGCCAGTTATTTTTTTGGTAAATGTGTGTAACACATGAGAATGGCATTTTCATCAGTGTTGGAAGAGGGAGCGTGGTGTGTCCCCTCTGTGAGTCATTCAGCTCTACAGTATATTTAGCACTACAAAAAAACCTCTGTGACACACAATCTGAAAACAGTGCTGGGCTTTCCAATGAGAAAGCCCAGCATTGCCAGCAGTTTTGTTGGTAACTGTGTGTAGCACATGAGAAAGGCATTTTCATCCGTGTTGGAAGAGGGAGCGTGGTATGTCCCCTCTAGGAGTCATTCAGCTCTACAGTATATTTAGCACTACAAAAAACATCTGTGACACACAGTTTGCAAACAGTGCTGGGCTTTCCAATGAGAAAGCCCAGCATTGCCAGCTTTTTTGTTGGTAGCTGTGTGTAAAACATGAGAAAGGCATTTTGATCAGTGTTGGAAGAGGGAGCGTGGTGTGTCCCCTCTCTGAGTCATTCAGCTCTACAGTATATTTAGCACTACAAAAAACATCTGTGACACACAGTTTAAAAACAGTGCTAGGCTTTCCAATGAGAAAGCCCAGCATTGCCAGCTTTTTTTTGTTGGTAGCTGTGTGTAAAACATGAGAAAGGCATTTTGATCAGTGTTGGAAGAGGGAGCGTGGTGTGTCCCCTCTCTGAGTCATTCAGCTCTACAGTATATTTAGCACTACAAAAAACATCTGTGACACACAGTTTGAAAACAGTGCTGGGCTTTCCAATGAGAAAGCCCAGCATTGCCAGCTTTTTTTGTTGGTAGCTGTGTGTAAAACATGAGAAACGCATTTTCATCAGTGTTGGAAAAGGGAGTGTGGTGTGTGTCTCTTCTCTGAGTCATTCAGCTCTACAGTAAATTTAGCACTACAAAAAACATCTGTGACACACAGTTTGCAAACAGTACTGGGCTTTCCAATTAGAAAGCTCAGCATTACCAGCTATTTTTTTGGTAGCTGTGTGTAACACAAGAGAAAGGCATTTTCATCAGTGTTGGAAGAGGGAGTGTGGTGTGTCCCCTCTCTGAGTCATTCAGCTCTACAGTTTATTTAGCAATACAGTTGAAATTAAGAGTCTTACAGAAAGCAAAGTGCTTGCACCTGCCCTTCAGCATCAGTATTTAATACATTTAGGTCCTTTAAAAAAAAATTGTAAAAAAGTTTAGAGGGTCTTTAGAGTGGAGTTGACATAGTTTATTTCTTTTTTATGTAGCAGACAAAAACATCCAATTATAGACTGCTGCTGCTTGTTCAGAAAAAAATAACTGTTACTGCAAATAAAAAGTATACATACTATGCAGTTTTGTTGTTGCAACTGCATCAGTATGGCTATAATTACCTAACACATGATGGTAGTTTCCTTTAAAAAAAAATATTATTTATTAATGTATAATAATAAAATAAAGGCAATGTATAAAATATTACCAAGCTGCCTTTAAAACATTTTCAATTTCAGGTGCCTAGAAGTTTATTTTCTTGCTCCTAGCTGATCAGATAAAGCATTCTGTCATGGGATGAGACAATTTATTATATCTCTGATCCATGAATCAGCACACTTCTGTATAGGTTAGCTTATTATTTGCTGTACTGGGAAAAATATGCAGAACAGCATAAGAAGTCAGGAAATACCTCCGACCTGCAGACTCAGTACTACGAGGTAATGGAGCCTAGCAAAGAGTGATCTGTTACACGTGGACATCCATTAAGCATCTGTTGCAAGGGTGACGATTGCAGCATGCGTGTGACATATGACGTGAGGGCCACTTGCTTTTTAAATATAGCATTCATTCCTTAAAATCCCTTTCTTTCCCAGTGAAGTTGAGGAGACTTCTAGTAACAAATGCCTCAGGGGCAGCTGTGAGGTCAGGGGTTAATTAAGAGTGTATTGAAATGACAGTAAACTTGTCAATTAAATCAATGAAAATGTCCTGCGATATCATATCTGAGATGCCTTTAGGGTATCTAAGACCATATATGGTCTTCTCTACTGTGTAGTAATGTAAACCTAATATTTTTGGAAAACAAAAAAAAACCTAATCACTGGAAATAGGCTGTAATCTACAAATGTATTTTAGTGATAATTTTCAATATTTTAAAATCTATAGCTTTTATTAAAATAGTGCCCGGTGATTCTTCCATGAAGGTCTTTGTGCAGTCACTTTCTATTATAGGGTGAGAGCGCTTTTTTCCTGTCCCAATTTTTTTTTCCTGCATTCTCACCCTGTTACATGGAGACTACACTTAGCTATTTTGAACACACATCACAGAGATTAAGGGAGAAGTATGGCCAAAGTTATTTTGGCTATACTTCTCCTGTAGGTCACAGTAGTGCAGTTCGTTCTGCACTCCTGTAACCCATTTTCAGCTGACAGCGGACACCAATCAGCTGGACAAGGCTTAGAAAAGATTCTGACCATATAGTCAGGATCCAGCCAGATGCCTGGACCAGCACCTAGCTCATCCTCTTGCGGATCTGCTAAAAACCTGAGGCAGCCCCTCCCAACCCCTCCACAGCCCAGCGCTCCAGTGGGTGCTAAAGGGGTGAGTAGAGAGCGGTGACTGAAAGTTATGGTTCTCTGCTCAGAGCAAAGGAGGAGAACAGTGTTTGATTGCTCAGTTCTCATTGAGGAGCTGGCAAGGGTTTGATGTTGCATCCATCTATGTGAGTATTATTGTTGTTTTTTTATTTCTTTTGGAAGTCCATACTTGTCTTTTAAGTCCACTGTTGTCCCTATAACAAAACCCTTTGCCATGCAGCCACCGATGGAACAAATGTTTGTAGACAGGGTTGGTATCAACATGTGGTGATGTTCTCCTGTAGTCCAAAGGGCAGGCAGAACATGTGTCAGTGACAAAGAATCTGAAGAATATTGTAAAAAGGTAACTGATGCTAAAAAACGTCAACCACCCGCCCGGCGCTAAAATATATATATAAATCAGTGTAAGGTATAAAGAAATAAATATATCTACTCAAATCATGAATAAATAGTAAATAAAATCATGTAGATAAAATCATGTAAAACATGTCACTCTGTGCATCCTTTTAATGCACTAGCTGCCACTGTAAACGTAAAACTTGCAAAATCAAATGTATAATAATAGCCCAATCTGTGCGTCTCAGTTCGTTATATCATACATTCAGCGGCGCTTCAGCACACACAATGTATGTGTGCAAGTATATTAGTCAGTTCCTGCAGTGCTTCAGAGCCTGCAATTGCAAACTAGTCCCAACTCCACAGGATGTGCAGTCACAGCCAGCAAAAAGATTTCTCCTCTGATGTTCCGCACCAGTGATTGTACACACAGTATCACTAATCCTTCACCACACCGACTGTGCACCCCTATGAAGTGGCCACTCACCAAATTGCCCTTGAAATATCGCCTTTATGCATAAGCTGCATGAGCCCTTGCTTCTAGTCGGTCTGTCGTCTCTTAGGCACGTCCAGATCCTATCCGTCCACCAGGGGTCACTATCAGGCTGTATATCTCCTCAGTGCAATTTGTAAGCAAACGACATGAAGCAAGAGAGTAGTGTAATACTGTTTCGACTTTATTAATTAAATTAAACTTCCCTCCCCTTCAGCGTATATGCTTACATTTCAATCACCCTTTGCACCCATATCATAAACACAGAGGCTTTGAAAGGTACCGCCGCTCGCCGACCGCGAGCTAGTCCCTGCTGTGGATTACATCGCTCCTGCGGCTAACAGGCGAGATCCAGAACAACAGCGGTATCCTCCCTTCGTCTCCTCAGCAGCAGCGTACGTGCATCCTGACCGGTTTCGTCTGGTAGACTTCAACAGAGGACTAACGTGCGCTGCTGCAATCAAGATTAATGTATGCAGCCGGAGGACCTCCCTCCCATCATGATTGGTTTACACCACTGATGGGTTCAAACACCTCTTCATTGCCATTACCTGGCCTGAAGGAAATTCAATATGGACATACCATAGAATCATTTTCTAAATACCGGAAAAACAAGATTAATCGATACAAAACAAAGTTTAATACCGCTATTAACTCTCTTATTACTGCAACCAGTATCTGAATGGGTATTCCCCGGGTTTGAATCACACAGAACCCCAGTTTTTTTCAGATTGGCCATCTTTGCCCGATCTGAGCATGTATGTTCAAAATTTCCAAACCTATCGATTTGTAAAAATTGGTCATGGAGTTCCTTCTACCCCTAATTCTACATGCCATCTTGCCCTATCCGGATGCATACATCTTAAGTACTACTAATATTTAAAACGGTTATGCTAAAATCGATATAACCAAAATTTGACACAAAAATAAACCTACAGCACCTGGTATTCCCAGGTGGTCTCCCATACAGGTACTAACCAGGCCCGACCCTGCTTAGCTTCTGAGATCAGATGAGATCGGGCATGTTCAGGGTGATGTGGCCATAGGTAAAATGTAAAGTGCATTCTAATGGTGAAACCATCATGTATGACCACTGTCCTCAAGATGTCATACTTATTACATAATTAGCACATGTCATGTAATTTCTGATATGTTTTAAAACCAGTAAATGTCAAATCTTAAAAAAATCTAAAATATCTTAGTCCATAACCAATGGTACTAAAGGTTAAAATATATATAAATAAAGGCGTGTTGCCATAAGGAATCAATGGTCGAGGCATAATCGTAAATTCGAGTAAAATTGGAGAAGGATTAAAGTATATATAAAATTTTGTATATAAAAATCTATATATAAAATGGAATCCATAAAACGTCCTGTCTAAAAAATATACTTAATAGTTGCTTAAAAAACAGTTCAGGTCAAGTTCTATATTTAACCCGTTGGGCGCCAAGGAGTTTGTCTTGTAAATCCATTAATTTCCTTTTTGGACAGTTCTCTTACTCTATTGCACCCTCTCCAGTTGCTTGGCATCTTTTCTATACCCCAAAATTTCAGTGCTGAGGGGTCTTTATCATGCTTTTCCCTGAAATGTAGTGGGACACTGTGTTCCTTGAAGCCTTTTGTTATTTTATAAATGTGCTCAGAAATCCTGATGCCCAATTTTCTCTTTGTTCTTCCTATATACAACATACCGCAAGGGCACTCCATTCCGTATACCACGTGGGTCGTGATACACTCCTTTATTTCAAAGGTCTTCCCATTTGCTCCTGAAGTGAACTCCGTTAGACCCCGAAAGTGTGTATTCACTTGTCTGCAAGCCTTACACCTTCTGCATGCGTGAAATCCAGACAAGTCCCAGAACATCTTTGTTGGTCTGGGAGGGTCCAAAACTTTCCTCACCACTCTGTCTCCAATAGTGGGAGCCTTTTTGTATATAAATATTGGGTTATCCGGAATCACGGGGCCCAGAACCTTATCAAGCTTCAATATTCCCCAGTGCTTTTTCATGATAGATTCAAATTCCCTGAACTGGACATTATAATTTGTTATGAAGCCCCATTGGTGCGATTCATTTGGAATCTTATTAGTTGGAGCCAGGCAGGACTCATGTGAAACCGCCAGTACTTCTTTCACTGTCTCCTCCAGTACCTCCGGTCTGTATCCCTTATCGGTAAATTTGTCTGTTATCACGCGTGATTGTTCCAAAAAATCCTCCTCCAAGGTGCAATTCCTCCGTATCCTCAGTAATTGCCCCTTGGGGATGTTCCTTAGCCAGCACGGGTGATGGCCACTGTATACCGGAAGATAGCCGTTTCTATCTGTAGGCTTAAAATACGCCTTAGTGATGATCCGTCTGTTTTCGATCCGCACAGATACATCTAGATAGTTAATTTCTTTTTTGTCCCATGTACATTCTAATTTGATGTTGTGTTTATTTATATTTAAATGCTCAGTGAACTCTGCTAGCGATGTCTCTGTACCAGCCCAAATAAAAAATAGGTTGTCGATGTATCTTTTGTAGAAGACCAGCTGCTCTTTTCTGTGGGCATATATACTCCTATCTTCCCACTCGCCCATAAATAGGTTGGCGAGGCTGGGTGCATATTTTGCACCCATCGCCACACCTTTCTGCTGCGTGAAGAATTGTCCCCCATACCAGAAATAGTTGTGGGTTAAGCAAAAGTCCATAACTATCATAACTCCCTCATGTCTCTGGGTGCTTCCCTGTTCCAGGGTCGACCCCTCCATGGTCTCCCTCCATGGTCTCCCTCCTCGTCGGGGACGAGGAGGGAGACCATGGAGGGGTCGACCCTGGAACAGGGAAGCACCCAGAGACATGAGGGACTAAGGCCCACAACCAACAAACCAGTATATGCCAACAAACAATCAACAAGTAGGGGCTGCCGAGCTGGACGAAAAATCCAAAAAAAGAAGGCTGGGACAGGATTAAAAGGGATTTATAATTTGGCTGAAATAGAGCTGAACCAAAAAGAAATCAATGTATTAAATGCGGGACTCAAATGCGGTATTAAAAAGTCGCTAAACAAATTTGATGTCTACATGGATATTCAAAAATACACATGAAAATTGAATATGAAGAAGTATTTCTTGAATATAAACCCAGGTAAAAATCGGGAGAATATTGTCCCATCGGCAACAACAAGTGTTAATAGTGGACTTAAACAATTAATAACGACAGACTTGGAGAAAATAAAACCAATAAGGAATGCCAATCCTAAATACATACAAGAGGGCATTGAGGCCCTAGAAAACAGAAAAGAGGTCGTGATCAGACCAGCAGATAAAGGAGGGGGAGTGGTTATTTTAAAGAAAGAATTCTATCACGAGCAACTGATAGGCATGCTTAATGATGTCACCACGTACAGGATTTTACCTAAGGACCCCACATTGATGTATAGAAGGGATTTGTGCAATTTGGTTGAATTTGGTTTTAATGAACGCATTTTAACTATGAAGGAGAAAAAATATTTATTCCCTAGTTTTAATCGCGTACCTACCATATATACGCTCCCGAAGATCCACAAAAATCAGTCTTGCCCTCCAGCAAGACCGATAGTAAACAGTATCGGATCAGTGACCTCAAGAATTGGGGAATACTTGGATGTATTCCTTCAAAAAAGTGTGGTTGAATTAAAAGCGTATTTGAAAGATACGAAGGAATTTTTAACCTTGTTGGACAATCTAACTCTGCCTGATGCCCCTGAGATATATCTTGTAACAGCTGATGTAGAATCTCTCTACACGATTATCCAGCACGAGAATGCATTACTAGCCCTCAATTGGGCAATGAGTAAGAGAGAGGACATACCACATACCCAGAAAAAATTCTTGGGGATAGTTATGGACTTTTGCTTAACCCACAACTATTTCTGGTATGGGGGGCAATTCTTCACGCAGCAGAAAGGTGTGGCGATGGGTGCAAAATATGCACCCAGCCTCGCCAACCTATTTATGGGCGAGTGGGAAGATAGGAGTATATATGCCCACAGAAAAGAGCAGCTGGTCTTCTACAAAAGATACATCGATGACCTATTTTTTATTTGGGCTGGTACAGAGACATCGCTAGCAGAGTTCACTGAGCATTTAAATATAAATAAACACAACATCAAATTAGAATGTACATGGGACAAAAAAGAAATTAACTATCTAGATGTATCTGTGCGGATCGAAAACAGACGGATCATCACTAAGGCGTATTTTAAGCCTACAGATAGAAACGGCTATCTTCCGGTATACAGTGGCCATCACCCGTGCTGGCTAAGGAACATCCCCAAGGGGCAATTACTGAGGATACGGAGGAATTGCACCTTGGAGGAGGATTTTTTGGAACAATCACGCGTGATAACAGACAAATTTACCGATAAGGGATACAGACCGGAGGTACTGGAGGAGACAGTGAAAGAAGTACTGGCGGTTTCACATGAGTCCTGCCTGGCTCCAACTAATAAGATTCCAAATGAATCGCACCAATGGGGCTTCATAACAAATTATAATGTCCAGTTCAGGGAATTTGAATCTATCATGAAAAAGCACTGGGGAATATTGAAGCTTGATAAGGTTCTGGGCCCCGTGATTCCGGATAACCCAATATTTATATACAAAAAGGCTCCCACTATTGGAGACAGAGTGGTGAGGAAAGTTTTGGACCCTCCCAGACCACCAAAGATGTTCTGGGACTTGTCTGGATTTCACGCATGCAGAAGGTGTAAGGCTTGCAGACAAGTGAATACACACTTTCGGGGTCTAACGGAGTTCACTTCAGGAGCAAATGGGAAGACCTTTGAAATAAAGGAGTGTATCACGTGTATCACGACCCACGTGGTATACGGAATGGAGTGCCCTTGCGGTATGTTGTATATAGGAAGAACAAAGAGAAAATTGGGCATCAGGATTTCTGAGCACATTTATAAAATAACAAAAGGCTTCAAGGAACACAGTGTCCCACTACATTTCAGGGAAAAGAATGATAAAGACCCCTCAGCACTGAAATTTTGGGGTATAGAAAAGATGCCAAGCAACTGGAGAGGGTGCAATAGAGTAAGAGAACTGTCCAAAAAGGAAATTAATGGATTTACAAGACAAACTCCTTGGCGCCCAACGGGTTAAATATAGAACTTGACCTGAACTGTTTTTTAAGCAACTATTAAGTATATTTTTTAGACAGGACGTTTTATGGATTCCATTATATATATAGATTTTTATATACAAAATTTTATATATACTTTAATCCTTCTCCAATTTTACTCGAATTTACGATTATGCCTCGACCATTGATTCCTTATGGCAACACGCCTTTATTTATATATATTTTAACCTTTAGTACCATTGGTTATGGACTAAGATATTTTAGATTTTTTTAAGATTTGACATTTACTGGTTTTAAAACATATCAGAAATTACATGACAAATTTTGGTTATATCGATTTTAGCATAACCGTTTTAAATATTAGTAGTACTTAAGATGTATGCATCCGGATAGGGCAAGATGGCATGTAGAATTAGGGGTAGAAGGAACTCCATGACCAATTTTTACAAATCGATAGGTTTGGAAATTTTGAACATACATGCTCAGATCGGGCAAAGATGGCCAATCTGAAAAAAACTGGGGTTCTGTGTGATTCAAACCCGGGGAATACCCATTCAGATACTGGTTGCAGTAATAAGAGAGTTAATAGCGGTATTAAACTTTGTTTTGTATCGATTAATCTTGTTTTTCTGGTATTTAGAAAATGATTCTATGGTATGTCCATATTGAATTTCCTTCAGGCCAGGTAATGGCAATGAAGAGGTGTTTGAACCCATCAGTGGTGTAAACCAATCATGATGGGAGGGAGGTCCTCCGGCTGCATACATTAATCTTGATTGCAGCAGCGCACGTTAGTCCTCTGTTGAAGTCTACCAGACGAAACCGGTCAGGATGCACGTACGCTGCTGCTGAGGAGACGAAGGGAGGATACCGCTGTTGTTCTGGATCTCGCCTGTTAGCCGCAGGAGCGCTGTAATCCACAGCAGGGACTAGCTCGCGGTCGGCGAGCGGCGGTACCTTTCAAAGCCTCTGTGTTTATGATATGCGTGCAAAGGGTGATTGAAATGTAAGCATATACGCTGAAGGGGAGGGAAGTTTTATTTAATTAATAAAGTCGAAACAGTATTACACTACTCTCTTGCTTCATGTCGTTTGCTTACAAATTGCACTGAGGAGATATACAGCCTGATAGTGACCCCTGGTGGACGGATAGGATCTGGACGTGCCTAAGAGACGACAGACCGACTAGAAGCAAGGGCTCATGCAGCTTATGCATAAAGGCGATATTTCAAGGGCAATTTGGTGAGTGGCCACTTCATAGGGGTGCACAGTCGGTGTGGTGAAGGATTAGTGATACTGTGTGTACAATCACTGGTGCGGAACATCAGAGGAGAAATCTTTTTGCTGGCTGTGACTGCACATCCTGTGGAGATGGGACTAGTTTGCAATTGCAGGCTCTGAAGCACTGCAGGAACTGACTAATATACTTGCACACATACATTGTGTGTGCTGAAGCGCCGCTGAATGTATGATATAACGAACTGAGACGCACAGATTGGGCTATTATTATACATTTGATTTTGAAAGAATCTGAAGAAGTGTAGATTTTAAAAAGAGTTGTCACTTTCCCTAAAGTGAACCACTGAGAACAGAAATATGGAAGCTGCTATAAGATGAATTTTATCTTTACTGCAGTCCCCCAATACAGAGACATAACAGAGCTTTCCCTTGGAAATCATGCAAATACTGTCTTTGGTACACACATAAGGTTTGGCACCCCCTCCTGCCCCACATATGATAGTGCTTGCACCTACAAATGTTCCGGAACTGAACTTAGAGAAGGCAGTGGCACATGATCCCAACACCTATGAGTGCCAGGCACATAATGGGGCTTTGGTAAGCGTTTGGGCAGTAAGGCTGGCCATACATTATACAATTTTCTTGTACAATTTTCCTTTAGTCTTAACAAAACCATAGAATATGAGGTCAAACCTAAATACTTTTTTGTATGTAATCAAGCAGCCCTTGCACTACATAGTTGAATGTAAATCTAAGAGCCCTTTCACACTGAGGCGCTTCTAAACTGCCAGTAAAACACAGAGCGCTTTTCAGGCACTTTTGAAGAGCTTTTCAGGCGCTTCCTATTAATTTCAATGGAGAGGGGCATGTGCCGGTATTCACCATCACTGGAAGTGAAAAAACAGATACTTAATGGTTTGAATTGCTTCAGATGGGACAGTAATATTTGTCTGCAATATCTTCATATAGAAATATTAAGATTTATTCCCACTTTACACTGGGAGACTTAGACTGTTATAGACCACTGCCATGAAGTCTGCCTCCTAGATAATGTGTATTCTGTGTGCTTGTCTGTGAGAGAGACACAGACTGTCATTGGCAGACTTCCCTATTGTTTGTGTATTGAAATGCAATGTGGATTGTGCCTGTTCCATTGTTAAATGTTAATGACCTCACATTGTTCTGTCCAGATGGCTAGATAATTAGTTTAGGTTAATTGTGTTCCTGTATACACTTTCACCTGCATATGATACTGTAATCAGCCAGAGGGGAGGGATTGTGTACACTGTATGGGAATGACTGAGTGTAAAACCCTGTTTCTATTGGATTGTGAATGTCATGTCCTGTCCCCAACAAGGTCCACCTGGGCGGTCCCCTTGTGGGGGAAAACTGTATAAAAGAGCAGCTGTACCAATAAAGTTTGAGTTCTACTTCACCCTCAATCTAGAGTCCTGTCTCTCATTAGGGGAAGCTGCTACAAGGGATTGCTATGCTCTTCATACTCTCTTGGATAATCACTAAGCTCTTGTAAGAGCTTGTGTAAGAGTTTGTTCCTGCTTCACTCTCGGGGGAAAGAGAGGTTCACCCACTGGAACCTGGAGCCTTGTCGTAGGTCCAGGGTGGGTAGGGGACGGCGACACCCCAACCAAGCTGCGGCGGTTTGTGGGGTCTGCAGTGGATATGGTTTCTGGTGGAGTGCTTGGAGCCCTCGGGAAGCACTAGGAGCATACGTCAACAGAGGTTTCACCTCCCTGCCAGTGCACAGCCCCAGTGGGAAAGTATTCATTGATTTTAATGGGAATAGGATTTTGTGAGCTTTTCAGGCACCTTTTTAGTGCCAAAGCGCTTAAAAAAAGCACTTCAGTGTGAAAGGGGTCTTAAGGTAATGAGTTGAAAAAGGTTGAATAATAAAATTGTATAATGTATGGCCAGCTTCAATGTAAGATCAGACACCTTACCATACTTTACAAAGAACACATAGTACATGTTCATGTAGCAATAAACACAATTTATTATATGTATATTGTTATATGTTTATGTGGAAATGATCCCTACAATGGTGACTACATAGCCTTATTTCATGACAGCTGTCTTGTAAGCCAGTGTCTAAAGTTAATTGCCTATTATTAAGCTTTAGCCCAAAAAACATCTAAACCCATTCAGCACTTGGCTATTACATTCTACTTTCTTTATTGTGCACATAATAGCATTTGAACTCCGGTCTTAAACTAGATGTTTGTCATACAACCTTTTATGTGAAACCATATTAAAAAAACTGTGAAAGCTCTTTTTTTGTGTTCTACGGGTATAGTGGTAATAATCAATTTCTCTGTCCCTGCTAGCATAAAAGGAATAAAATATTTTATTTTATGTATTTAATATTTATGTATATATTTCACAGGAAGGGTAGTTGCATTTTGGTATCAGAGAGGCTTTCAAAATAGCGGATGGACAGTAATTTCATTCTATGGTGCCTAATCTGCTTTTTACAAGAAAAATAATTTAGCCAACCAGCACCACTATATAGGAAAGTATATAATAGCTACAGACGAACCTTTGTTTTTAGTTTTGCATTGAGCAGAAAAGGCGTAAACCCCTCCCAATCCCCTTCACCAAATCCTAGATCTGCACATGGTCATCAAGACTGCCATAAAAGTCTTTCCACCTTACAATGGTTATATTAAAGGAGAGTTCCGGCTATACACCTAACTAGCACTAACCCTGTCCCCTCCCCCCTCCTAATACCTATGCTAACTAATCTGTGAACAGAAGATGTATATACCTACCTATTTTCAGGCCACTTAGGTCTGGCCATGTGATTCGGCTCCCCTGTGTCAGCCAGCGCAGCTTCAGGGGATAGGAGGGATCGTCAACAATAAATGGACCATTGAAACCTATGGGTGATGTCACTGCTCCAGGTTTTACTAGCCTATTGCTGGTCATTCAGTCACTACTGGTGGGTTGGTGAGGGCAGCTGTAGACCTAATCACCAACAGAAGAGCTAGAAGGGCCTGTAAAGTCCAGCAGCTCCTTAGAGGGTTAGTGCTACATATGATACTAACAAAAGTGTCCCAATTCTGATTGTGCCGTATTTTACATTCTCTTGTAAACCATCTTACTCTATGGTGCTGTGACATAATCTCAACTGCTCACCTCTGTACATTGTACTGGATGTAACACAGGGGCGTAACTACAGGGGTTGCAGGGGTTGCAATCGCTACCGGGCCCCATGCTCCAGGGGGCCCGGTAGCAAACCAGTGGGTGAACTTTCAGGATCGCAAAGGTCACACTTGCGACCGGACCCTGGCATTGCACCACTGTGGGGAGGCCCCAACATTGTAGGAAGGGGGCCCACTGCAGAACTTGTGAAAGAATCCTGCTGCGGGACTGAAATAAAAGGCCATGCAACGAGTGTAAAGAGCCCCAGGATTAGTGGGAAGAGCCCTGGGCTTGAAGGTAAGGGCCCCGGCCAGGGGTCTGGGGGGCCCTTCATGGTTTCTTGCATCAGGGCCCTGAAGGTTCTAGTTACGCCTCTGATGTAACATACTCCAGACTGAACCATTATGTACACAGTATAGTGTGTTACATATTCCCCGCTGTCTACTGTGAATACAGGAAAGCTAATCATCACAGTATTGTTATACAGAAGTTATACATGCCATTAGGACTTCCAAATTCCACCCTTTTTAACAGAAGTATTTTAATAGCAAAGTTGAATAAAAATGTAAAATACACACAGAAAAAGGGCCGCCTAAAAAAGGAATATATTAAAGTGACAGGTTTATACACAAGGTAGTTAGGCCCCAGGGACTACGTCACGTTGGACTATATCTGTCCTTGTCACTGTGTCAAGTGCCAAGTCAGGGCTCAGTTCTCTGTCTGTGACCGCCAGGGAATGCAGCAAAGAGAATCTACACTATTCCAAAACTATGGGGTGCAAAGTCACAGGCATGCAGTAAATATCAATGACTTTCTTACTGCTATACTAATTGACCATCTTTACAATTAAAGGGATATTATCACAGATATTTGCAGTACTAACAGTAGATAAAGCATAGCGATAGTGTAATATGCAATGTATAGAGGACAACAGAAACCGATTTACAATCACAACTTTTTACTGTCCTGATTTTAATAAGCTAAGAATGATACTTTTAACCACTTAAGCCCCGGAAGATTTTACCCCCTTCCTGACCAGGGCCTATTTTGAAATTCGGCACTGCGTGATTTTAACAGACAATTGTGCGGTCGTGCGACGCTGTACCTAAACAAAATTGACGTCCTTTTTTTTCCCACAAACAGAGCTTTTTTTTTGGTGGTATTTGATCACCTGTGCGATTTTTTGATCATGCGCTGTAAACAAAAAAAGAGCGTAAATTTTGCAAAAATAACAATATTTTTCAAATTTTTTTATATGAAATTCCCCCCCAAAAAAATGTAAAAATCTAAGTTTTTTTAACAATTTCGGCCAATTTGTTTTATGCTACATATGTTTGGTAAAAAAAATCGCAAAAAGCGTATTGTGATTGGTTTGCGCAAAAGTTATTGCGTTAACTAACAAAGGTAAAGATTTTTGTCATTTTTGTTGTTTTTTTTTTAACGAGTAATGGCGGCGATCTGCGATTTTTTTTGTGGTACTGTGACATTGCGGCGGACAGATCGGACCCTTGACTGACATTTTTGACACTTTTGGGGTTACCAGTGACATTACTGCAGTAATCAGTGCTGTACATATGCACTGTTTCTGTAAAAATGACACTGGCAGTGAAGGGGTTAACTGTATTGGAGAGGGAGGGGTTAAGTGTGTCCTAGGGGCATGCTTCTAACTGTGATTGGACATGGCTACTGGTGTAAGAACAGAGATCAACGGTCCTACATAGTAGAACCGTCTGATCTCCATTCTTACACAGGGAAGAATGACAGGCGGCTTTGTTTACATCAGCCGCCTGCCTTTCTTCCGGTGTCACGGATGATCGCGAGTGCCCGGCGGACATCGGGTCCGCCGGGCACACGCGCGGGGGGGTCCATATCCACGCAGGAGCGCGCCTCCGGCGGCGCGCGCTCGCTCCCTAGAAGCCTCACAGGCTAGCGACATAGACCTACGTCGCTCTGCCTGTGAGGGGCTGACTGCCGCAGTAAATAGTCGTGCGGCGGTCGGCAAGTGGTTAAACAAAACTTCCTGGTGCCCAGCCTGTGATCTGAGAAAATCCTAAGTTGATGGGAATCCCTAAAACAACAAGGCAGGTAGAAACACATTCCGAAGCTGAGATCCCACTACTGGAGATATACACGAGGCAGGGGCATGAACTAGTCCAGCAGACTCTAACTGTAATTAAAAATGTATTTAATGATGGACTGCTCTTTTAAAGTAGATGTAAAAAACAGGCCCCTGTATAACGTCTTGCATCATGTCTCTGTATTCCTTGCCTTCAGCTAGAGTCAGGGTCAATGGTTATTTGTCCCTCCTTTTCCCATAAACAATGGTACCAGACAGGGCTGTTCCTTGTCTCCTCTCCTACACATCCTGACAATGGAACATCTAGCCATAGCTCTGAAACCTAATATCACAGGTGTCACAGTAGGCCCTCTCCACCTAAAATTAGCACCTTTTGAAGATTATTTACTTCTGTATTTGACACAACCTCATACCTCTCTATCATCGACCCTTTTTGAATTGCAGAGGTTTTGCAAATTCAGCAACTTCAAGGTGAAGTACACTAAATCCAAACTCCTGAATATCTCAGTAACCCCTGCTCTCCTGCACCAATTGAAAAACAGTATCCAATTCAAGACTGCATCTGAGTCCATATGCTACTTAGGGATCCATTTTGCATTGACGGCCTCTTGTTTGTTCCCCCTGAATCTCCTTCCATCTCTTATTAGGACCCAATAGGATCTGGATTCTTTTTCGACAGAATGCCTCTTGTGGCTTGATAGAGTTAATATTCTTATACTGAACATCATTCCAGGCTTTCTCTAACTTTTTTTAGATGGTCCCAATTGACCTTCCCTCATCCTTTTTCCAGAAAATTCACCAAATATTCTCTAAGTTCATTTAGAATACTGTACTTCTCATCCATGACTTCACTATAAAATTCTGTCACTCCCAAAACATTGAGTGCCAGAAGCATCTCTCTACCACAAGGTGGCAGTGATCACCAGAATATTGGACTGGTTCCATCACTCTTCCACTAAACTATGAATCCAATTAGAAAGTCATATGAATCCTATTGACTTATGTGCTCTTCCCTGGATACCGCCTACACTTCATTGTGGTCCCCTCTCCCCAATAGACTTTATCCGACAGACGCTTTGATTTTGGGACCGCTCGCTCTCCACTCTACATCTGTCCTATTACTTGAGCCCCTTAACCCCTGTTTTCAGTAACCCAGCTTTTCCGCAGGCTTATTGTTCCTCTACCTTTGGCCCTTGGAACAAATGGGACCATTGACAGCTTTTCCAGGTACTATCATCTAACTCAACATTGACTACAGATAACCCTTCCAACACCCTGCAACGCACTCCTTCAAAGTAGTAACAGAGGCAACAGATTATATCCTATCTTTGATACATTAACAAGCTCTCCAATATCACTGTTGATCCCACTAATCCCACTGATACAGTATCTCTACCTACAGAAAGATCCACTGATAATAACAATCTCTCACCTGTACTCTATTTTTATTGGTGCCGCCATTCCCGATCTCCCTGCCTACGCACTGGCTTGGAGAACAGAATTCCAAACCACTGTTGCTCTTTCAGACTGGGATGAGTGCTTCAATCTGACACACTAATTGACATTAGAAACCAAGATACAAGAAAAATGGTTTAAACCTGTCACCAGGTGGTATAGGTGCCCCTCCATCCTCCACTAGATCAATCATGCAGTCCCTAATACTTGCTGGTGTTGCCACACCGCTAAAGGCACTATGCTCCACATTTGGTGGGAATGCACCGTCCCCCTCCCCCTTAAGCATTCTGGTTGCAAATCCTCACCCTTTACTGTAGAGGTATGGTAACCCACATCTCAATGTTACCCACACTTGCACTCCTCTCCATGATTCAATGACCCAATAAGTCCGCTAAAAAAGATGTCCTTAGACACTTTTTGTCAGCGGCCTTGATGGTCATTCCTTGATATTGGAAAACGACCACCATACTTCTCCTTGTGGAATGGGCTAATTAACTGAACTCTATCAGGGACCTCAAACATCTACTGTTGCAGGAAATTGATCGGGAGCATGGTTTAAAAAAAATTGTACCTTGTTGTCTGTTTTATTTCTTGCTGCATCCCAAGATTAGATTACTGAGGATATCTCCACAGAATCTAGTGAGCCATGATAGAGTACCTACTCTGTCTCTCTGCTTCCCTCCTTATCCTTCCCCATCCGCTCCCTTTCTTTTCTACTCTCCCCATCTCTCTGCGGTTCTCCTATCTAATTTGAGATACTGGCCATAGTCATTCAACTACAACCCATTAGTCAATTAGTGAACTTGTCAGTTGACTGATTGCCTCTGATACTCTGACTCAAGAGGAGGGTGACATCAAATTCACCTGACAACGCCATTAACTTTTTGTTTTGGGCTATCCCCTAGCTCTGAGATGGTGTTGCCCAACTTTCGGTATAATATGTTTCGGTATAATATGTAAGCCGCATGTTTTTATGACAATCTATGTGTATACATTTCAATGTTGTTTAGTGACCTGTTCCCTGATCCTTCTGTATATTTTCTTTTTGTCACAATTGTTATTTTTTTATGCAAAATATGGTAAAATAAGATTGAACTAAATTAGATGTAAACTCTGACTGGTTAACATATCGTTTGCTAATCCACTGTGTATCAAACACTTAAAAATAATTTTTTTTTTCTTTTGGAAAATATTTTACATCTCTTTAAATCATTTTGCTCCAGTGTCAGCTGCTAATCAATTTTATAAGCAGTCTAGCTAATACTGTAGTGACAATGGTGGAACTTGCATAAGTATTGAGTGTTGCCATGGGTGATTGTAATCTCCTCCGCTGGAAGTGAATGCGGCAGGTTCAAAATACAGGAGAGCAACTGGGGGACCGGGGGCAGTGACAGTGGGGAACAGTATTATCACAGGAAGTGCCTGGCCAAAGACCATCAAAGCAGGATCACAAGGCATTATGGAAAAAGGAAAAAATATTTAGAATTTAGAAACAACATAAACATGTTAAAGATTCTATTATATTTTAATCAAATGCTTTACATTATGTTTGCTTTAACAATGGTCTTTCTCAGGCAGGTAAAGTTCTCCAGAAATTTTTCATTCTCTATTGTGGAGATATCTAGCTATTAGACTCCATAGCAAGCCAACATGTGATTTAGCGTGTCAGTAACCACGCCAGTTGTTGATATATCAACATTGATTACAAAAATTGAGACAAAAAGACAATAAGAAAATTACATTTTTCTACTTTGACCAATGTTAGTTTTAAAGTAGTGTTCACACGAATAAAAAGCATACATTTTATTCTAGAATTTGTTCAATTTATCACAATGCTAAACATGACGTTTCTGGTACAAAGTGCGGCAAAGTTTTTAGCGCATGGGAAAAAAAAAGGCAGTTTTGCTCATTTTTTTTCTTGCAACAATTTTAAATAACAAACACAATGAACAAAAGCTAAAAAAAAAGTTTAAATATCAATGGTAAAAAAATAAATCAGCAGAAAAATAATAGCTAAGGGGATAAGGCGAGGAAGTAGTTAATTATCGTAAAGCGCACTGTACAAATCCTGTATAATAATAATAATTAGGGGTGATAATAGTTACTTAACATAGGAATATATTTTATTTTAAAACAATTATTGTAAGGTTGCTTTAACCATTTGCCGACCAGCCGCCATAGTTATACGGCAGCAGGTCAGCTCTGTTACGCAAAACGACGTATATGTACGTTGCTTCGTGTAGCAGTTAGTGTTGGCATGCAAACGCGCCGATTGGCTAGAGGGGGAGCCAATCAGCGAGTCCGATGGTCGCAATGTCGGCCGGGCACCAGCGATCGCTCCCCATGGAGACAGAATGGCGCTCTGCCGATGTAAACACGGCAGACCGCTGTTTTGTCAGTGATGAACACAGGGATCCTGTGTTCCTCCTATTTAGGAACACAGGTCTCTGTGTTCATCCAGTGAGCCCACCCCCCCACACAGTTAGAAAGCACCCCCTAGGCACACATTTTACCCTTTGCTCGCCCCTGGTGTTAACCCCTTCCCTGCCAGTGTCATCAGTACAGTAACAGTGAATATTTTTAGCACTGATTACTGTAGTGATGTCACTGGTCCCCCCAAAAGTTTTAGAAATGTCAGTTAGGTGTCCGATCTGTCTGCCGCAATGTCGCAGTCCAGCTAAAAATCGCTGATAAACGCCATTACTAGTAAAAAAATAAAAATTACATAAATCTTTGCCCTAGTTTGTAGATGCGATGCAAACCGATCAATATGTACTTATTGGGATTTTTTTTACCAAAAATATGTAGCAGAATACAAATTGGCCTAAAATGATGAAAAAAAAATGATTTTTAATTTTTTTTTTATTGGGACTGTTTTATAGCAGAATGTAAAAAATATTGTTTTTTTTTTAGAATCGTCGCTCTTTTTTTGTTTACAGCACAAAAAATAGAAACCGCAGAGGTGATCAAGTACCACTAAAAGAAAGCTCTATTTGTGGGGAAAAAAGGACATCAATTTTATTTGGGTACAGCGTCACACGACCGCGCAATTGTCAGTTAAAGTAACGCAGTGCCGTATTGCAAAAAATGGACCGATCATTAAGGTAAAACCTTCCAGTCCATAAGTGGTTAAAGGTTGAAATAAGCAGCAAGGCTGGATCTAGGGGGCTGCTGTAGAGACTGTGTCCTTCAAAATTTTAGTGGCGCACCCACAGGCTGCTTTGGAGGCTATGCAGGGCTATGGGCCCCTCTTCCTGCTGTGGGATTCCCATACTGCACACAGCGTTTGGGGGAGCAGCATGATCAGAAGGAGAAGCACTTAGCCCCGCACTGTACTCAGAACACTGACAGCCATCAAATCAGATGCAGCAGCCCTCTCGAGTCTTCCCCTGCAATGCATACGCAGTGCATAATACTCATGAGGGCTGCTTCAGCTGTTCTGGGGGCAAGGGCAGTGTGAAGAAAAGGTGTGCTGTCTGGGACCCAGAATGCCCATACCTGACACTCCAGTGTGCTGGATGCAAGGCAAGCACAGACAAGATGGCTGATAGGGGGGTCAGGCAATACACCTGTAAGAAGCTGAATCAACAGGAGGGCATGGCAGGGAATGCCTATGAGTGGCTCAGTTTGGCAACTCCTTCATGCACTGCCTCAACCTCTGCACAGCACTGAATTTTATGGAGTGCCAAGAAAGCACACCACTGCTCATGGAATGTTCACTGATCCATGTGCAGCATGTCTCTCACACAGGCAGCAACAGCAGCCATCCCTCTCTGTATACGCCGTCATTGGGGCTGGGAACACACTGGCACACTGATGGTTTCCCAGCAACCATCCGGAAGTTGCTTCCTATGTCCAGATGAGTGACAGCTGCAATCTGGCTGCTCAAGACAATGTGATACTTCTACTTCTACACACTGTACTTAAAGAGGACTCAGTTAACTGTAAAGAGCAGCCTGCTGCATATACATGTAGGAAATAAATATTCCACTCAGATCTGACCTCCTGACCCATGCACTGTGCATTACATACTACTGACCTCTCTGTTACTTACTCCTGCACTGTGCATTACATACTACTGTCCTCTCTGTTACTTACTCCTGCACTGTGCATTACATACTACTGTCCTCTCCATTACTTACTCCTGGCCTCTGCATAGTGCATTACTTTATACTGACCTCTCCATTACTTACTCCTGACCTCTGCATAGTGCATTACATTATACTGACCTCTCCGTTACTTACTCCTGACCTCTGCATAGTGCATTACATTATACTGACCTCTCCTTTACTTACTCCTGACCTCTGCATAGTGCAGTACATACTACTGACCTCTCCATTACTTACTCCGGACCCCAGCACTGGGCATTACATACTACTGACCTCTCCGTTACTTACTCCTGACCTCTGCATAGTGCATTACATACTACTGACCTCTCCATTGCTTACTCCTGACCTCTGCATAGTCCATTACATTATACTGACCTCTCCTTTACTTACTCCTGACCTCTGCATAGTGCAATAAATACTACTGACCTCTCCATTACTTACTCTGGACCCCAGCACTGTGCATTACATACTACTGACCTGTCCGTTACTTACTCCTGACCTCTGCATTGTGCATTACATACTACTGACCTCTCCATTACTTACTCCTGGCCTCTGCATAGTGCATTAAATTATACTGACCTCTCCTTTACTTACTCCTGACCTCTGCATAGTGCATTACATTATACTGACCTCTCCATTACTTACTGCGGACCCCAGCACTGTGCATTACATACTACTGACCTCTCCGTTACTTACTCCTGACCTCTGCATAGTGCATGACATACTATTGACCTCTCCGCTACTTACTCCTGACCTCTGCATAGTGCATTACATATGACTGACCTTTGCATGTGGGGGTGGAACAAACATCATTTTGTATTCCATCCGGCAAAGCCATCAACACTGGTTGGGAAATCAGAGCAGTAGAGGCTCCATATTATCAGCTTAAACAGGAGGTTAGGTGCACACTGGATTTCCGGCAGATGACCAGTTTTTTTTCTTTACTTTCAGCATTGTTACAGAGATAAAGCATGTACTGGAGAGATGTGCTGAATATGTTTTTTCTTTTACCCAGACATACACTTTAAAAATTACCTAACTTCAGGAGAGAAAAGAATGACTTTTCCTTGTTATCATTAATAATAGAATCTTTCAATGAGAGTTCTAATGATAACTGCCGGCTTCTAGAATACATTCATGTTGGATATGTCCTTGTGTGCCAAATGGGTAATATCTGTCAGATTCATTTAACGCAAATCAGGGTTCGATTTCCTTATTTTACATTTTAATATAAAATTCTCTCTACAGCTAAACACAGAGGGGCACACTGTGCATTTCCTGTAATTGGCAGAGGCTGATTAACTGGCACAACTTTGGCACTTATACAGAAACCTTTGATTTAACCTACATGTTCAGTTTGTGCTTTTATAAAAAAAAATGTAAAAAATCCTCCAAATTAGAATAGTTAATTCTGGATAGGACATTTTTGGAAGTACATGCTTGTTAAATTACATTTCTAAATTTGGTTTTTCTACTTTATTCCCCTACCACAAACTCAAACCCTGTCATGCTTATACAAAATACACAAATTATTGCAACTCTGTATTTTTTAATACATCATTAAAATGCAGCAGTGTAAGTACCTGAATATGACATGGTATCAGCAGTCCCCTGTACAGCAGAGTTTAAGAATAATATGTTACCCCGACATTTCACATTCCTGATGTGGGTCTGCTGTACCATGTACTTGTGTTAAATAGTATTCTGTTCTCTTTGAATTTCGGCCTTTGTGTAAAATAGCTGGTGATCCTGCCAGTTCCTCGCTTTTCTGTTTCAAACTGTCAGTGCTAGGCATGAGAGAACATCCACCCACAGGGTTAATTTTCTGGCTGTGTTGGGAGCACAGCCTGCCTATCCTCCAATGATTGGACTTGTGCTGACATGCCCCCCTACTGCACAGCCATTCACTGGAGTTCAGTGAACTGCTGTTTCTCCACCCCTAGCTCTCTAAGCCCCTATGCAGCTGAAAACAGAGAATATGTGATCACTTATAAAAATAATCTAGTGGTTCCCACTGAACACATATGAAAAAGAAAATAGGCCCAGATAGCCTGTAGTACACATTGTCCAAAAGAGAGGGAAGTACTCACGGAACTTGAGAGGTGAATTCACAGTGAAGATTTAATTTCTAATAATACTTTAACTGTTCATTCATCTCTCAAGACCAGTGAGTACAGCTCTCTTTTGTTATATATATATATATATATATATATATATATATATATATATATACACACAGTAGCTCCCAAAAGTGAGTACACCCCTCACATTTTTGCAAATATTTTATTATATCTTTCCATGGGACAACACTGAAATTACACTTTGCCACAATGTAAAGTAGTGAGTGTATAGCTTGTATAACAGTGTAAATTTGCTGTCCCCTCAAAATAACTCAACACACAGCCATTAATGTCTAAACCGCTGGCATCAAAAGTGAGTACACCCCTAAGTGAAAATGTTCATATTGGGCCCAAAGTGTCAATATTTTGTGTGCCCATTATTATTTTCCAGCACAGGCTTAACCCTCCTGGGCTTCAAGTCGCAGCAACTTCAAAGTAATCCCTGCACTACTTGGTTCGACTTTGATGCGACTTGAGGTCCAAAGACCTCAAGATTACACAGGCATTTCTTCAAGTCACGTCAAAGTGACGCAACGTTCTGGTTGTACAAGTGTGAAAGGGGCCCTAACATATAAATGTTATTTCAAAAAAGTTTCCAATCTTTTTAAATTTGCAGCTTTTCCTAAAGTAGATTCCTAGTTCCAGGCTACACCTAACACCTAACTAATCTTAAAACTATCTCCCTCTTCCTCATTCTAACACCTATGCTGACTAACCTGTGAAAGAAAGATGTATATACTTTCCTATTTTAGGGCCTGCTCTGGTCTGGTCACGTGATCCCATGTGTCAGCCAGTGGCGACTGCAGGGGAGAGGAGGGAACACTGACAGATGCTCCATGGTAAGCCTATGGGTAATAACACTGCTCCCAGGTATTACCAACCATTGTCAAGCGCTCTCTCCTCTCCCCTGCAGCTGCTGCTGGCTGACACAGGGGTGATCATGTGTCTGGACTAAAGCGGCCTGGAAATACGTAAGTATATACATCTTTATTACACAGGTTAGTCGGCATAGGTGTTAAAATACGGGAGATCATTTTTAGGATTTGTTAGGTATAGCCTGGAATTATACTTTAAAATAACTGGTGATCCTGCCACAAACGTCACTGTTCAGATGTTTCCTGTAATGGGCTGTCTCCCAACTGTACAGTTTTACCCTATCACATAGAGGCTATAAGTACCTTTGCCGACACACATTGCACAGGCCTGGTCCACCACTGTCATTGTCAGGAAGTTGGTCTAGAGTAGGGATATGCAAACTGTGGCCCTCCAGCTGTTGCAAAACTACAAGTCCCATCATGCCTCTGCCTTTGGCTGTCATGCTTCGGGCTGTCATAATCTTGCTATGCCTCATGGGTCTTGTAGTTCTGAAACTGCTGGAGGGCCACAGTTTGCATATCCATGGTCTAGAGCAGTGGTCCTCAACTCCGGTCCTCGGGGCCCACTAACAGGCCAGGTTTGCAAGATAACGAAATTACATCACAGGTGATCTCATTTGCTGCTCAGTGATTGCAGTATTGTAGTTTGCATCTCCCCAAGGTTATACTTAAAATCTGGCCTGTTAGTGGGCCCCGAGGACCGGAGTTGAGGACCACTGGTCTAGAGCAAGGGTCTTCAAACTATGGCCCTCCAGTTGTTCAGGAACTACAATTCCCATCATGCCTCGTCATGTCTGTGAATGTCAGAGACTTACAATGCCTCACGGGATGTGTAGTTCCGCAACAGCTGGAGGGCCGTAGTTTGAGGATCCCTGGTCTAGAGCAATTATGTGCAGCCAATATTGGAGTGAGTGCATGTAGCCAGGAAATGGCTAAAAACAGGATGGAGGAGAACAGCAGAAATGAAATGCAAAAGGAATGAAAAAAAGTGATCACAGTTTTTATGAAAAAGTATTCATACCCCTTGAAATTTTCCACATTTTGTCATGTTACAACCAAAAACGTAAATGTATTTTATTGTGATTTTATGTGATAGACCAACACAAAGTGGCACATAATTGTGAAGTGGAAGGAAAATGATACAAGGTTTTCACAATTTTTTACAAATACATTTTTTGAAAAGTGTGGCGTGCATTTGTATTCAGCCCCCCTTACTCTGATACCCCTAACTAGAATCTAGTGGAACCAATTGCCTTCAGAAGTCACCGAATTTGTAAATAGAGTCCACCTGTGTGTAATTTAATCTTAGTATAAATACAGCTGTTCTATGAAGCCATCAGAGGTTTGTTAGAGAACCCCAGTGAACAAACAGCATCTTGAAGGCCAAGGAACACACCAGGGATCAGGGTCAGGGATAAAGTTGTGGAGAAGTTTAAAGCAGGGTAAGTTATGAAAAAATATCCCAAGCTTTGACCTACCAAAACAGGGTCGTCCACCTAAACTGACAGGGCGGGCAAGAAAAGCATAAATCAGAGAAGCAGCCAAGAGGACCATGGTAAATCTGGAGGAGCTGCAGAGATCCACAGCTCAGGTGGGAGAATCTGTCCACAGGACAACTATTAGTCATGCACTACATAAATCTGGCCTTTATGGAAAAGTGGCAAGAAGAAAGCCATTGCTGAAAGAAAGCCAAAAGAATTTCAGTTTGCAAGAAGCCATGTGGAGGACACAGCAAACATGTGGAAGAAGGTGCTCTGGTCAGATGAGACCAAAATTTGACTTTTTGTTCTAAAAAGCAAAACGCTGTGTGGAGGAAAACGAACACTGCACATCACCCTGAACACATCATCCCTTCCATGAAACATGGTGGTGGCAGCATCATGTTGTGGGGATGCTTTTCTTCAGCAGGGACAGGGAAGCTGGTCAGAGTTGGTAGGAAGATGGATGGAGCCAAATACAGGGCAATCTTAGAGAAAACCTTTTAGGGTCTGCAAAAGACTTAAGACTGGGGCAGAGGTTCACCTTCCAGCAGAACAACAACCCTAAACATACAGCCAGAGCTACAATGGAATGGTTTTGATCAAAACATATTCATGTGTTAGAATGGCCCAGTCAAAGTCCAGACCTAAATCCAGTTGTGAATCTGTGGTAAGACTTAAAAATTGCTGTTTACAGATGCTCTCCATCCAATCTGACAGAGCTTGAGCTAGTTTGCGAGGAAGAATAGGCAAAAATGTCACTCTCTAGATGTGCAAAGCTGGTAGAGACATCCCCTAAAAGCCTTGCAGCTGTAATTGCAGTGAAAGGTGGTTCTACAAAGTATTGACTCAGGGGGGCTGAATACAAATGCACGCCACACTTTTCACATATTTTTTTGTAAAAACGTTTGAAAACCATTTATCATTTTCCTTCCACTTCACACTTTGCCACTCTGTGTTGGTCTATCACAGTGTTTCTCAACCTTTTTCCAGTCGGGGCACCCTTGAAAAGTATTTTCAATGCTGAGGCACCCCTGTCCAAGGTCCAGTTCTCGTTACTGTATGTCGCGGAACATGCGCAAAATCGCGCTTGTTCCTGACACACACACACAAATGCTCTGCTCTTTAGGGTTGTCAATAATTGTGCGCCTGACCCGCCTATAGCAACCGAAGACGTCATTGGTTGGCAGCACGCGAGTCTGGAGGCCCGCACAGCTTACCGACTGCCTGTGGCAGCGGAAAGCGAGTATCAGACAGCGAACCGGCACCGCTGGTTGAGAAACCCTGGTCTATCACATAAAATCCCAATAAAATACATTCACGTTTTTGGTTATAACTTGACAAAATGTGGAACATTTCAAGGGGTATGAATACCTCTAAAGGCACTGTATGTGGCAAATGTTTATGACACATAGTGCTTTAGCAATCAGGGTTTATATGTTCGTTAAACAGTTATTCCGAACCAGGAACATTAGAGTGACCTTGCTGCAAGTGCCAAAGGTGTGTGAATCATAAGCATGGCTGAGCAGAACTGAAAATCTTGAGCCAGGCAAAATCACATACAGTAGATGATTTTCAATTGTGTATTTAGCTGTGTTGCTCTAGAGTTTTACTTTAATCTAAAATGTACAAATCCGTGATAGCAAAGCTTGAGTTTCAGCGTATAAATATGGCAGCTCCCTTGGAAATTTGCTGACACAGGCAAAAAAGTGCTGCACAGCAGTATATTAAAAGACGAGCCAATTTAACTTGATTAAAAAAATCCATTCCTTTCATCAAACAGTTATCACAAATACAAACTGTTTCCGACTACCGCCCCAGGATGTATGCTGCTAAAGAAAATGCAATATTACGCGTTCTTAAGTACTTGTCTAAAAAGAAGATGAAATATTTAGTACTGCATTGGGTGGGGGAAGCACCCCGTTGCCGTTGTTATTAAGAATGTCTGCTAAAGTTTCATAAAAGGGAGTATAAAGTATTCAAGGTGGTTGTCTCTCTTGCTTGAGACCATTATTATTGAAAATGATTTCCAAAACAGCTGTGAGTTTAAAAAAGGGAGTCAAGGAAAGGGGTGTGGAACTTTGTTATCAGTCAGCCAGTGATCCTACCTATAGGAGTTAATTGATTGATTGTATATTGCCTACAAGGCAGATATTTTTTTCCCTTTTTTTTTTTTTTTTTTTTTTTACATTTTTTTCTATTTTTAGAAAGCATTTTTTTTTGTATTCTTGTTGGGGGGACCTCAAAAAAAAAAAAACGGAGTTCCGCATTTAATAAATTATCAACATTTTGAGTCTTGACTTATTATTATAATCTTTTATGTAGCATGTACCTCTCCCAGCAATTACTTAGCAAATCAGCTCAATCTGCACCCCCCTTCCCAGCAATGATTCATTATCTCAGCTCCCCCTGCTACTCTTTTCCAGCAGTATCTCAGAAGCTCAGTTGTCCCTGCATCCCCTTCCCAGCAGTGACTCCGCAACCAAACTGTCCCTGGTGCCCCTCAACAGTAATTCTGCATCTCAGTTGCCCCTGTTTACCCCTGATTGCGATGATTCAACAGCTCAGATACTCCCTATCAGCAGTAACTCAGCAGCTCAGCTCCCCTGGCTCAGCACCTTATCTAGCAGGAGCACTGGGAGAGGGGACCTGGATTATTTGAGCTGCTGAGAAAAAGACTTGTGGTCTATGTTCTTTAGTGAATACAGGTTTGCTGGAGGAACCACAGCGGCCATTGCCATGCCATGACATGTTGGATAGCAGCATCACTGGGAGGTTAATTTACTTCCCTTTACTTACTTATTTACTAAAGGCAAAAATACTGTACACTGCAAGTGCACTTTAAAGAGGAAGTAAACCCTCCTCTGCAACTTGTACCTATAGGTAACCCTATGATAAGGTTTACCTATAGGTACTGTAAATATCTCCTAAACATGTACCGTTTAGGAGATATTTACCTTTCATGCAGCCAGTGACATCACTGGCGCATGCGCTCTGAAGGAATGGCCGCTGGTGCCGTTCCTTCAGAGCCCCGTGACCGTCACCGCGGCTTGCCGGATGCCACAATCACGGCAGACGGGCGACTGAACATGTCGCCCGTCATAGAGGTAAGCGGGCGGCACGGCGGGGGCTCGTTCTAAGGTAAGTATTTCATAATGAGGGTATTTTTTGCTAAATTAAGTTTTACCTAATTTACTAAGCTCTGGAGCAACTGCTTTTGCAGTGCACAGTATATTTACCTTTAGTAAATCAACCCCATAGAGTCTTAAAACATTGCCGGCTGGAAAGGTAAGTACTGTATCTCTTCTTTCTTCTTTTGCAGGGTACTTTCAGATTTATTTTCTGCCATGTTAATATGTGTAATTACTGTGTCAATGACAGTTCATTATTTGCAATTAGATTGCAAGCTTCTTTGTAACAGGGAATAATGCACATGATGCATGTACTCCGTCAAAGCATTGCAGAATTTGTCAGCACTCTAAAAATGAACTAAATAAATGAAATATAAGGAGCAGGGAGGATGCTGGTCAAAGGAAACGGTATCTATATTCTAGATAATGCCTGCAACATCTGCAACACCCCTATGAATAAGATTTTCCAGTGTCTACTTTCTTTCTGTCCTCTTGATCTAACTCTATTAAGCACTATATCAAAGGCAACGAGCGTATCTATTACACCAGATGAAGACAGCGCCCAGCCTACATCTCCTCCCAGCTGTCCGGACCTGCATCTCCAGCTTTGTAGTAGAAGTGATCAGAGGGACCGGGTGTGTTAATCCTGTCGTTTGTCTAATAATACCATCATTTAGTAAATCACCCTACATTTGTAGATATTGTTACCTGCCATATGGTGTATGTCAGGCAGCAAGCTATAAACTGATACTAGATTATGTGACTACAGCTCTAGGGAAATGCTTTGTGTGTACGTGGCTTTGATACAGAATGCACTTGGGGAATGAGAAAATTATTTATGTTGGCAATTTTTTTTTTTTTTTATGTTAAAGCAGAACTCCTTGCAGTTGGGTCACCCACAGTACAAGAGTTAAATGCTTGTTGGGGCTTAGCGTAGTGGAATAAACTCTAATACCTTATTCCTCTCTCTTGCTTCCACCATGTGGTGCTCCCTTACTTTGGTGCTCTGGCCTGCAGTTAAACGTTGACCCATCACTTATAATGCAGGACCAGTAGTCATACATTGTAGATGAGGACATCAAGGGCCCACCCAATACCAGAAACATCAGAGAGAAGAGGAGAGCTACGTAAGCCTGTAGGAATGGGGAATAGGACAAGTATGAAAGCTTATTCATCTAACCCCAGACTTAACAAGCAGATAAGCCTTACATTGCATATTATTTTTTTACAAAAAATCCAGAGATAATCTTTAATTTTATAAAGCAACCCTTTCTGATTTTAAGAAAATTATTAATTTCACAAACCATTGTGCAGACTGTGTAGCTGCACAAGGGCCCTTGAGGACTAGGGACTCATTTATATTAGACATGGGTTGGAACAGTGCTGGGACCTCTTCCACTTAGATCTTCTGGGTTGAATGACACTGGCCACCATTCCACCCAGGAGCAAACCAGCAGCCAAATGGCCTAAATGTGAAACCTGCATATATATTTTTTTTATTCGAGTTTTTATAGAAATACAGAAAAAGAAAACACACACAATTAAGAGCAGCCTGACAACCAGGCAACACATTACAAAGAAGACCTCAGCACAAGGCCAACAGTATAGCTCCAAGGCCAATATACAGCTGTGATAACAGTATTTCCACTACAATTTTAACCCATAATTAACTTTTAAAAATTGACTATTATTGACTCCCAATTCAGGTAACAGTCTATGGGTCTTTATTAATAAACAACAGACTCTGGGGACATAAGTACCCAACCCAAGTTAAGGGATGCACTATACATTGTACCAAAATGAGAAATAGCAAACTCTACTGATATACAATATTGTGACTACCAGGAGCCATTATAACATAATTTAGTCAAATTTTGACTAATTTTTTAAACTTAGCCAGACACTGTAGATACACTATTTGTCCACCCACGCCACACTTTATTAAATACATTGGGTACTCCTCTACCTACTAGTATATATGGCTTTATAAAAGGGAAAGGCTTTATTGATAAGTGTCTTCCAGGCCATAGCCTACACATTTCTTTTGTTTTATTTCATAAAGAAAAAAGTAGAAAGCCTTATACTGTACATAAATAACCCCCGCCACAATCGTTAATGTAGCAGAAAGTCAGCCATATGCTCCAAAATGTAAAAATAGTTGTTCACGTCTTACCGGAAGTGACGGTAGATGCCATTGTCTTCTAATGGGATGATATTTGAAGATATGTGCATCCTCATTGTACTCATGTGAGTGTATTTTTAGCAATAAATACGTTTTTTTTTTTTTTTTTTTTGCTTACATATACCTTTATGGAAGCTCTGGATGTCACACGGAAGTTTTTGTAAGGCTGTATCTATCTCTGCTGCAAGGCTGCACACTGAAATGTGGATTTAAAGGGGAAACCCCTAAAGTTTGTTAGACCTGCCTTTAATTAGGGGGTCCTGGCTTTATGGTAAGCGCACATTCTGTCCAAATGTTGGTGGTCGGCCTCTATATTGAAGGGATTCTGATATGTTTCTGATGTGATAAGAAGAATTTTACATTGATTTGTCAATGACTATTTATTTATTGGCACTTGGGACAATGTTATTTACTTCTTTTATCTTTTCATACTTTTTATCATGTTTTTGGTATTTTTTAATGATTTGTAGCGCAGCACTTAATACACATATACACTTTTGATGATCACTATCTCATTTATGTGCTTGCAGCTTAAGGCCCGTACACACGATCTGAAAATCGAATTCAAAATACAGATTTGGAAGCGACTGTACGATAATCTGATAGTACAGTGCTTTTGGGAGCCGATCACAACAGTTCCTCCAAATGTATCCAATCGGACAAGCACAACAGTTTTCTTGTATGATACCAGATTGTACGATTTTCATTTAATCAGTATAGTTGTCATTCGAAAATACAATACAAATAAACTACAAAACATGACATAACTTCCGATTTTTTATTTTCTCGTCCGAGAATTTTCGTAACTTTATTAAACTTTTCATGTTCGATATGCGACTATCATGCAAAAAAAAAAAAAAAAAACGGGCAATCTGTTGTCCGATTTTTAGATCGTGTGTTGCGGGGCTTCAGACACATTTTGTAAGTTAACATTAGCACGGTATTTGGGCCTTTTTTTTTTTTTTTTTTTAGCAGCGGGAACATGTTACATGTTCCACCCTAAAAATGGGTGGAACATGTAACATGTTCCCAAAGGTGAACCTATCCTTTAGGCCCCTTTCACAAATGCTGTCCGTTTGTCTGTTTTTCATCCATCCGTTGAGGGATGAAAAACAGACATCAATGTATTCCTATGGAAAAAATGGATGTAAATGGATGATCATTTATTTACATCCCCTTTCATCTACTTCAGTCAACATCTGTTTTTTTTAACGGATGAAAGCCTTATTTTTCATCCGTTAAAAAAATGGATCCAATGAAAAACAGATGAAAAACGGAAGACAAAGGATGAAAACAGATGAAAACGGTTGAAAATGGATGAAAAACCGATGACAATGGATGAAAACTAATGAAAAACGGATGACAACGGATAAAAAACTGATGCCAAAGGCTGAAAAACGGATAAAAACTGATGACAAAGGATGAAAAACTGATGAAAATGGATGAAAAACGGATGAAAAACGGATGAAAAACTGATTTTGACTGAAAAAAACTGATGACAAAAAAACATGACTGAACTGATGAAATGAACAGTATGTGTGAAAGGGGCCTTAGAGTCCTTTCACACGGGCTCTCCTACCGGCGGACTCCATTTTGCTCAACGGGAATCGATTGATCAGGTGACAGGTCCGTCTCCGCTCACTGTGCTGAGATGGACCTGTAAGATCCCCGCTCTCCACTATGGGAGATTGGATGAAAACGGACCGCCTTAACGAATCCCATCCAATCTGATCCGATCCTCCAGTCGGATGGAAAATAGGGTTTCCATTTGTCTGGATTTCACGGGTGGGATCAGATCGGATAGCAGTGGGTGTCAGCGGACATGTCACCACTGACATCCGCTGCTCCATAGAGGTGCATGGAGAGTCCAATCAGGTCCGCCTGAAAAACTGACCGGTGGACCTGATCGGAAAGCTCGTGTGAAAGGGGCCTTAATCTCTCCTGTTTAAATTGGCCCTAGTAACTGTGCATATGAATTAAAAGACCTTAGATTGTAAGGCATGGACTTACAATCTAAGATCAACAATCTATTCACATCAGTCCATTGAGAGCTTGGACTGATGTAAATGCACAGTATGTAAATCACTGGGTAAATGTCAGTGGTATATAAATATCTGTATTATAAAAAAAAAAAAAAGGGGGGGAGGGGTTAAATTGGACTTTAAATGTAGTTAATAAAATTGAAAGAGGATTAATGAATGGTTGCTGTAAGTGCGCTCTATGCATCACTATTTATCTACATGAGCATAAATTGTTGCGCAATTTAAATCTTTTCAAGTAGTCATTCAAAAAATATGACTATATTTGAGCACATCATGATTGCGACAGAAAAACATTGACAGTCAGGTCATCAGAAGAGATGGAAAATCACCAGGAGAGTCATATCGATCTCTGCTGATTAAGCAGACATAAGCCAGGATGTACCACTCAATGACAAGAGCTTGTCGATCTATCCATTCGCTGTGCAAGCCACATGAACATGGAACGTAATAATCATTCTGATGGTGATCAGAGGACCTTGTGAACTAGTAGTACAAACACGTCTCCGCAATTGGAGATGTGACATGCTGTGCTGTGAGCACGTTGCCTCGGGTACCAAGTATGTAAACTAAGTCATCTGAGGCTCCTGGATTAATCAGATTTAGCGTATCGCAATGCTTTTGCCACATACAGTGCCCTATATCCAGAGACACACCACTATGGAAAAATTCTATGAGAAGATGATCTGTTATACAACATATATATTTCAATAACATATAATATCAGTATCCCTGGAAAAAGTATGCCCACTATTTCTCACTATGTTTATATTAATAGCTTATGGCAGGTCTGATTTAATGTACAGATGAATTGAAATATGGGCATTCAGCAGCTGAAACACAGTTAAAATACATATATGGAAACAGTTTACCTGCCAATTTATTTGAAATGCAGTTCAGCCAGTTTTGTGATCTAGACAGCCCTGCCAGACAGAACAGCCAGATCCTTAACCACCACCGCAGCACAGCTTAGTCAATGACTGATCAAAATACACCCCCAGATTGCTGATTGGACACTGAAGGTGAGAAAGCACAGTGATAAGCTTACTCGTCTGCTCTTCAGTCCCATTCTGTCAGCGTGTCACATGTACATACAGCTGGGCCTGAGTGGCTGCCTCCTATGCTGGTCATCTCTCTCTCCATGTGAGTACAGATGTAAAGAGGCTATCAGAAAGCTTTGACTTAAAGTTCATCTAAAGCTCCGCTGTCACGTACTGTGAGCAGGCAGGTTCTTTATTACAGAAGGGACATGCAATGTCTCTTCTATAATGAAATACACCTACCTGCCTTCTCGCAGCACTCTCTGGCACAGAAACTGAGCTGCGCATGGGCAACTAATCTTACATCACTGGAAATATTCCAGTGTGCCGGAAAGACTGACTCCTGTGCATGTGTAGGAGTGACACCATCAAGCGCTGGCCAATAAAGACTGACACCCAGAAATAGAGGTCAGTGGGACCAAACGGGGACCATTGAAGAAAAGGTTAGTTTAGCTCAGCTTTAACTGGCTGCATACCTGTTCTATGTCAGTGACTTGCTACATAATGAATGTAGGAATAGGATGTAAGGTCCAGAGACTACACTTTTAAAAAACCAAGCAACCTCACCATCAGCATGAAGTAAAAAATCTGGCTCTTCCTCTGAGTCCAGCTACTGCTCTGATAGTGATGCACAGATGGTTGGAGAATGTGGGTTCAAACTTCTATTGCCTAATAGAGCACCCTAGGATTTGGGAAAAAAAGCTGAACTTACCAGGAATCTTCTGGAGGGATCAACCAGCTGAAATGAGCATTCTGCTGCACCCTCTCAAAGGTAACCTAAATGAACACAAAATCAAAGGTTGGGTCGCTATGAGCCCATCAATGAAAGTAGAGTACCGGAGGCTGGAATGATAGGAAGAGTAGGAAGGTGATGGACTAGGGGTGTGAGGATGTCTGTTGTCAGAGGGGCCTTCTGAATTATCAGAGCCAGCTGGGAGTAGTTTCAGTATGGTCTAAATGTCCAAGAAGCAGTGGTCAAACGTTGAAGGGATATAGTGTTGAATTGATGGTGACCACAGCTTTTTATTGTTCAGTATGGTGGTCTTTTTATCATTGGACATTATTCACAAAACTCTGGATGTAACATAAAGTGGGTCCAAACTATTGGATAACCATGTCTTTGCTACAGTCAGTTTGGTCACCATGAAGGTAAATGTCCTTAACTTAAACTGAGAGTGTGTAAGTCCCTCCGGTCGCTTAAGAAGCACTTCTACTTGATCTTCATTAAAATGTGCATTTAACATACTATAGCTGTGTGACCAAAGAGTTTGTGTCACCAAACATGTTGAAATGTGCCAATTTCATTGCATCCCTGGAATTTTTGTGGGGAAGGTGAATTTGGCAACCCAAGTACCAGCAAGAGAATCCACATTCAGATGTTGCTTCTTCCTTCCATCCTTCCATTATTTACCCCTTATTTAAATTTGCTTTCTTGGTCTGGTTCTGACACTTAATTGAGGTTTCAGAAGTCAGAGGTATTTTAAAAACGGACTTCCTGCCTTCCTCATCGCCTGACCTTACACTGTGAAGCTGATTTACTAAAGGAATGGAGGCTTTTCCCTTAAACTGAATGTTCATGTTTCAAAGGGAATGTTATGCCTCGTTTCCACTGAGCGGAACGCTTCGGATCGGTACAGTTTGGAAGGGTTAGAATGGTCCGGCCTATTCAGGTGAGCGTTTCCACTGCAAGTCGGACCACCAGGGGCCATGCAGGATTCACACCAAATGTAAGGTTTGTTTTGTGCTTTCATTTGACGTGAGCATTGACATTTTCCTGTCCACCAATCAGTGGAATGTATCGTGTGACGCCAGTAGCTCTGCCCTAACCGTACCGTACCATTTTCTATGGCCCTACATCTGAAGGAGGACCAGGAATGGTGCGGTTTGGTTCGGTTGTATGGGTCACTTTCATAATGGAAACACTCAAAATAGCGTACCGTACGGAACTGACCCGAACCAATCCGCTCAGTGGAAACGAGGCATTAGTGAATAAGATGAAGCTATGTTCACTTTAATACCCAATCATATACTGGCAAATATCATGTCTGTTTATTTCCCACACACAGGATTGGGTATGCAAAGTGAACACATCTTTACCATATTTACTAATGTTGAATTTATAGCCTTTACTGGTAAGTCAACCCCAGTGTCTGTGACAGTACATAACGGCATCAAACAAGAAAATTCCAGGGTGAAGCAGACAATAGACGGGGCTCTGTGATCTGCTGATGGAGTTGACAGTTGACAAGACAGCAATTATCAGACTTCAGGTGACACCTGACTCCCCCCGAAACTCCACCAAGGTGACAGACTCACCCAAGGTAATTTAACCTATAAAAAAAAAGTGGCAAGCATACCTATTTTATAAGTAAGACTACACAATTAGAGTTATTTAGGACCGATAATTCTGATTCCTGCATTAAGCTCATTTGTGATTGGTATTTTAAAAACCGCTATATAGAACATTTCAGAGCATTCTATAATTAACTTGTTAACTTGCTGTCTCACGTCTGCGTGACTTTTATGTGTCTGCTTGTCTCACACTTAAAGATCAAACAAGCTTTCTGTGTAATCCCTATACCATTTACAATCAAAAGTCTATTTTAACTCCCACACACATCGTTCCCAAGGACTGAGACTTCCTCTACTCCATAACAGTAAACTTGATAAAGAGACCTGGGACTTTTCAGAGCTCGGAGACGCATATTTCACTGTACAGGACACCAGAGTTATAGTAAATAACCTTCTTTACAGCCTGCAATTAATGCACCTCTCAAATACATAATGTGGGAAAATGAATGACCTTATTTCTTGTAGTCACTAGACTTGCAATTTTGACAGTTTAACAGACTTGGTCTAAAAACCTGTTAATTATTTTTATTTTTTTTACCATAGCTCAGTTTTTTATACAACGGCCACTCTGTACAATATGATGGATAATGAGTTAGGCTCCATTTCCACTGCCGCGGCTACGAAGTCGTGCTACTTCTAGCGCGACTTCGTAGCGAAAGTAAACTGCGGCTTTCAGTGCAACTTGTCCCTCATTTTAGAGGGAAGTCGCACTGAAGCCGGCTCAAAAGTAGTGCACGAACTACTTTTGAAGTCGCCGCAACTGAAGTCGCGGCAGTGGAAACGGGCCGAATTGAAATCAATGGCTTTTGACTTGCTGTGCGACTTGACATGTGTCAAGTCGCACAGCAAGTCGCACTAGTGGAAACCGGCACTTAGTGGAAATTAACAGTATTGGGGTAACATAGTTGCAAACCTGAACTGAATGACATTTAGGGGTTGATTTACTAAAACTAGAGTGTGCAAAATCTAGTGCAACTGTGCATGGAATCCAACCAGCATTTTTTCAATTAGGCTTTGAAATAAAAAAAATGGAAGCTGATTGGTTTCTATGCAGAGCTGGACCAGATCTTGCACTCTCCAGTTTTAGTAAATCAACCCCTTAGAGCACTGTGTGTTATATAGATTGTAAGCTCTTATGAGCAGGGCCCTCTGATTCCTCCTGTATTGAGTTGTACTGTAACTGTATTGTCTTCCCCCACATTGTAAAGCGCTGCACAAACTGTTGGCGCTATATAAATCCTGTATAATAATATAAGGGTGGCACAGTGACTTTCCAGTGGTTAGTGTTTATGCTTTGCAGCATGGGAATTCTTGCTTCTAATCTCAGCCAAGCCACTATACGCGTGGAGGTTGCATGTTCTCCCTGTGTTCAGCTGGGGTTCCTTCCATACTCCAAAACCATGCTGCTAGGTCTAACTTGGCCCTAGTACATGTGTAGAAATTGGCTATGCAGTTGTGCTATCATGTTCTGCATGCCAGCCCCAAGGCCATACAATTTGGGTGCTATGACTAAAGGCTTGGAAATACAAGTATAAAATGTTGCCAAGAAGATTGTATGGAAAAAAGGCTTTCAAGTGTATCAAACATGGTGCTCAGAAGGATGGCCAAAACAGCAAGAGTTGGATGTGATTGGATAAATATATAAACACTATATATTAACTAAAACAGCCATTTTTTTCAATTATTTCCATCCTATGTTGCATCTTAGTACTGGAGATCTCTTGCAGCCTCTTTGCAACCACTTTTGGCCAATATGCACTCCAGAGGTGGCTGCATTGCATTTCATAGGGAGGGTTTCTTGATGAAGACAACAGTGTATGATATCTGTGTAAGGTGTGTTGACACAACCACCTGTATTCTTCATCTAAAGCCTGTGTGATGGGGTGACCACAAAGGATCACAATTAAAAGAGTGTTGCCACCATAAAAGAGGAAGTACGTGAACAAAGACATTTTTTGGCAGGATCACCAGGAAATATTTTAATAAAAACATCAGATTTAAAAATAGTAAAAACTTTCACAATTACAATAATATATAAAAAAGAGGCAGAGTAAACTTGCTTGGGCTCCTGAAATTTAATGTCAGAATTTTTAGCTCAGTCTATAAAGAGTTTTGGTGAAATTCTACAATACATTGAAAGGTTGCATAATAAATTCCCGCAATAAATTCTCCAAGACCTATTTTGTTCAGCTGCCTGTCTGCAGACCTGTACCTGGGCCTTACCAGTGTTAAAGCTGATTTATTAATCTCCAGTTATCATTTTTAGTTCCAGCTTCTGGACACGTTTAATATTGGCAATAAAATTACAGATGTGCTTATTTTATGAAGTCACATGGGGAGTCGGGCTTTGTTCTGCTACAGATTGCAAACAGTGTTCTGTTCTGCCAATAACTACACAGAAAAAAAAAACACAAACTGCTCCCCAACAATGTGCTAAGGACTCCACAAAAAAAAAAAAATCTTTGTTCATTAAAGTGTACCTGTCACACAGATAAAAAAGACCAATGTTCTTTAAATGCAACTAGTTTTAACAACTTCCTGCAAACTGACGACCTGTACATCGACTTGAAGGAGTGGTTGTACCGGGGTGATGCCTGCAGCTAGAGGCATCACCCTGGTACCGTTTTTAGAGGCGGCGGTTGGCATTTTGGAGATAAAAACCGATGCGGCTCAGCAGTTGCTCGGCCGTTATACCAGTGAGCAGGAGAGGAATTTCCCCCCCCCCCCTTCCCTGCCTTCTGCCGCTAGAGTCCCGAACGAAGCCGAATTAGGCATCGATCAGGTCTCAGGTCATGTAACCTGGAAGCAATGTCACTTCCGGTCTACACGGCTGCCAATGGCGCAGATTTAAAAAACTGTCAATATTCAAAAATGACAATTTTGGCGTTTTGAATACTTTGAAGTGCCGAGGAGGGGTTCGGGGTCTTTTAGACCCCATATCCCTCCATAAAGAATACCTGTCACTGCCTATTACTGTCACAAGGGATGTTTACATTCCTTGTGACAGCAGTAAAAGTGATCAGATTTTTTATTTTATAAAAAAAACTGTGTGAAAAATAAAAAATAAAATAAATAGGAGAAATTTTTGTTTTTTAAAACACCCCATCCCCCTGAGTTGGCGCACCAAAGAAAACGTATAGGTAAGTCGCGCCCACAAATGTAAACGGTGTTCAAATCACATATGTGTGGTATTGCCGTAATTGCCAGAGCGAGGGCAATAATTCTAGAAAAAGGCCTCCTCTGTAACTCTAAACTGGTAACAGTTAAATGTTTTTAAAGTGTCCCCTATGGAGATTTTGAAGTACCGTAGTTTGTCGCAATTCCACAAGTGTGCGCAATTTTAAACGGTAACATGTTAGGTATCTATTTACTCAGCGTGACATCATCTTTCACAATATATTAGCTAATCAGTCACATTTGTACTTGATCCACTTTTTGTCTCAACCTGCACACAGGTTTATTTATACTTAATAATTGCACTTTATTTTGTACATTGCACTTTTATGATAATATGCAACTTTAGCAAATTTAATAATATAGCTGAGGCAGCGCCACTACTCACTCGCCTAACCAGCACATCTAAACAACCCATTGGAAGATTCCCTACCATTCCTGTTCTGGTGACCACTCAAAAGTTGGGATTTTCTTTCAGAAGAACGATCACCAGAACTAGCAAAAGTGATACTTTTGAAAGCTTTGTCTTCAGTTCCTTTCGTTTTACCTTAAAGTGTTACTAAACCCACAACAGTAAAATCAATCTGTATATGCAGTAAAGTACGCTTGTTATACTCACTGTGGAACCTAAGGGGTTAATCCTGTGCATTGTGTAAAAAGGCTGTTTGATGCTGTCTTCCCTGATCCTCCCCTTCTTCCACTGTCACCAATCCATCTCCTGATAGTAGAGAGCCTTTGGAGTCACCTTGCACATGTTCAGTTTGGTGTGTATTGCTAGAGAGTTTTTTTTCTTTTCTTTCTTTGGAGGGTGCATGTGATCAGCACAGGGCCAATCAGCACTGTCCAGACAGAGGGTCTGGGGTCATGCAGCCTCACAGGAGAGTCAGAGGAGAATGAAAACTCCTCCTACAAGCTTTAACCATACACTGATAGAAGTCACAAGACTGCTATATACTGCTGATGAGAAAAGGTATTTATCATATTTACTAAAATAATTGCATTTCCATGTTCTGTGTACTGTGGGAGACCGGATATAGTGAATGCAGGCTCCTGGGTTTAGTGACACTTTAAGTTTCTCTTCATCCTTGTTCTATAGTCTACAGTAGCCTTCATCATCTTTTACCCATCCTGCTGCACATTACCATTTAGCAGCCGTAACGATTGCATATTGATGGCTGAAAAATTGCTGTTTTCAGTTCCCCCCAGTGCTTACCACATGACTAAACGTCAGCAAGGTATTGGTCATGTGATCACGAAAAGGCTTAGATGCATGTAATCATCGTAGGTGCCCTGGCAAGCGCAAAGTGCACAGAATAACAACATCTACTTTGCACATGTGACAGGTACACTTTGAAACATGTGAGTAGGCTACTGATGAATGATCGAATAACAGCTGGCGAAGCATAGACCCCTTTCATGCCTAAAATAACACATTTATAGCAGCTAATCTTTCATCTGGGAATAAAAATTAAACTGTAAACATTTAATGATGAAGCCTATAAAATGCATCAGTAAAACAGACTTGTTGTTTTAAAAGCAATCTGTCCAGGCAAGACGAAAAACTGATTTACCGTGTTAAAGATGGAGTTTTGCTTATAGCATCTTATTTTCAAACAATAAAAACTGCCAAACACAACTTTACGCCAGTACATACGTTGTAAATTAAATGAAAATGTAAGATATAAAGTCAATTACATGCTGGCTTTTTTTTTTGTGCTTTTATATTTGCAACCTTAGAACAACTCTACTTGACAGTGAAGATCTCTACCCTGTGCGCCACCATCCAGCAACACAATGGGGGGATTTATTCAAACTGGAGAGTGCAAAATCTGGTGCAGCTGTGCATAGAGGCCAATCGGCTTCCAGGTTTTATTGTCAGATTGAACAAGATGAGGTTAGAAGCTGATTGACTACCATGCACTGCTGCACCAGATTCTGAGCTTTAGTAAATGGCCCCAACTATATTCTGCAGCTATGAAAGTGGACATTTCCCTGCCCTGTAGATATTGTGGAAATTGACAGTCAATCTCTCCAAAGTGAGAGGACAGCTATCACCTGAACTAAAGTCCTCACTGGAAGGTTTCTCCCCCATTCCTATTCTAGAGACAGCTCAAAATATTGGGTTTTACTTCACTTTTTGTCTTAGGGTCCATGTACACGGGACGCTGGAAATGGCCGTTTAGGAGCAGTTGGGCGTTTTTTTCAGAAGCTCCTGAACCCATCTACATGTTATCTTATCTGTCCATGTACACCAGGTCGTTTACAGTCGTTTGCAGGCAGTTGCGTTCAGGGACTTTTTTTAGAACGCAATTATTTGCGTTCGAACGTGTGTTTCCCGGCGTTTCAAACGCACAAACGCGTCCGAACGCGTCTGAACGCGATGACCCGCGTTTAGCGTTCGCGTTTTTCCATTTTAAAGGGGAATAGTTTTTTTTGACCTCTAGGAACGGTTCTAAACGCAAACGCCGCTAAACGCCCGCTAAACACGGGTACAAACGCGACTGAACGGACGTTTCAAACGTCCTAAAAATTACAGCATTCAAGGGGACTTTTAACAACGTCCCGTGTACATGGAGCCTTAATCACAATGACCAGATATAGAGGGTAAGTCAAAGCGCATTTATCCTTCTTGCCCCTTTTCCCTGACTTAAACTGACTCTCTCTATCCCTCTACAGGAGTAAACCCATTGCTGTTTTTTACATTCAGTAATGTAAGTCTTCACTTTCCTGGCCCCACCTGCGCATTACAGCCTTAGGTCCCTTTCACACAGGCTTTCCGATCCCTTCCTCATGTCAGTTTTTCAGGCGGATCTGATCGGACGCTCCATTCAGCCCTATAAAGCAGCGGATGTCAGCGAAGACATCTCCACTGACAACCGCTGCTATCCAATCCAATCCTGTCTGTGAAGCCTGGACGGATGGAAACCCTATTTTCCATCCGTCTGGAGGATCGGATCGGATAAAAAAAGGAGAGGCGGTCCGTTTTCATCCGATCTCCCATAGAGGAGAGCGGGGATCTGACAGCTCCGTCTCTGCAAAGAAAGCGTAGAGGGCTGTCATCCGCCTGCAAAACGGAGTCCGTCGGGCGCACCACCCATCTGAAAGGGGTCTTATAGACTTTTATAGGACTGTCTCCAGCCCCACATAAATCTAAAGGACACTATTGTGCAGGCTCAGTTAGGACAGTAAAGACTTGCAGCGCTTGATATAAACATCAAAAACCAAACCGGAGTGTTTTACCCCAATTCCTGCCCACCCTCTTTAATCGTGTCTTCACGTTCCATTATTCGATATCACCCAAATCCTCCTCTCGGCTTCTCCCAAGACCTCCTGCTCTCTAGCTCCCTTGTTACCTCCTCCCATGCTCACCTCCAGGACTTCTCCAGAGCCTCTCCCATCCTCTGAAACTCCCTGCCAGTATGCCCAGTCAGCCCCTACTCTGTCCGCTGACTTACTTATTCAGGGATGCCTACCCCACCTCCACCTAAGAGCTGTACCCAAGCCACCTCCATCATATCACCCCCCCCCCCCCTATTACCTTTTGTACCACCTCCCCCTCTCTTTAGATTGTAAGCTCAACAAGCAGGGCCCTCCTGTCCCTTCTGTATTGAACTGTATTGTAATTGTGCTGTACAATGTAAAGTGCTACGCAAACTGTTGGCGCTCTATAAACAATAACAATAATTAAATGTATGTAAAAACCACAAAACATGTTTTAAAGTGATACTAAAGGTACAATTATTTTTTTTTAAATAGCAAACAAGTCATACATACCTACTCTACTACTGTGCGATAGTTTTGAACAGAGCAGCCCTGATCCTCCTCTTCTCAGGTTCCCCCATTGGCGCTCTGCTCCCCCCCTCCCCACTGAGTGCCCCCACAGCAAGCCGCTTGCTTTGAGGGCACTCATACGTGCTCCCTGCTGAGCCCTGGTCTTTGTCCATAAGGCACACAGAATGGGACTTAGCCCCGCCCCCACTCCTCATTACTGGCTGTGATTGACAGCAGCTGTGTCTTAGCCAATGATTAGGCAGAGATCCAGGAGAGCAGTGGCTCTCGTGCACATTACTGGATCAAGATCGGGCTCAGGTAAGTATTAGGGGGGGTCTGAGGGAAAGATGTACACAAGTTGTTTTTCATTCTGTGCATGAAGGTAAAAAAATCTCCTGCCTTTAGAACTACTTTAAGGTAAAGTGGGGAAGGGTAAAAACTTCTGTCAGTTTATTTTTTGGTCTCTGTATTTCACTGGGGAGATTTTCCTTTACATATAGCCCAGGGGGACACACCAAGAAGAGAGAAGAAATCTCTTAAAATTTAGGTGAATTTCCTTTTTAGGCAGCTGTTACTAGAAAAGGTGTTTCCCAGTAGTAACCCTTACCTTTGGTACTGGTTACACCTTCACAATTTTGGCAGTAATAAAAAAACTGTCAGAGGTTCTGATTCCTTCAATATTGTATCCAAAACTGTTTGGCAATATTTACAATTTGGGCCAGCCATTTTCTACCAGACTTCCATGAAACCCTAGGGTTCCTCCAGAAGTTGGAAGGGGTTCCTTGAGCTGTGGCTTATTGACCTCTAATCTGAGGGTGCCTGCATAGTTTTGGGGATAAGACTATTCATCAGAGCAACGCCAATGTACTTTTTTAGCTGAGTGTTTGGGGGGGCATTTTGACCACCACTGTAAAGGGGGGGTATTCTTTCCATTGACTTCCAATGTACAGTGTATTTTTACCACTGACCCCCAATAAATTGTTTTTATCAGGAATTTCCCTAGACCTGAAAATTTTTCTTTATATGCATATTATGCGCATGGGGTTATACATTATCCTGGGGAATCTTTTCTTTCCTTTCTCCATTCTTGACTTTAATTCCCCATTCTTCTCTTTTATTCCTCTCCTGTGCTCCCTTCCACTTTCCCTACTTTCCTTTTTTTTGGTTCAAGTAGCAGTACCTATTTTCATACCCTTTGTCTTCACAACATTACAACTAAAAACTCTAATTTGCTTTGTGTATATGGCTAATTCCTTAAGGCCCTGTTCACAACTGAGCATATTTCAGCTCGTAAAACGCTCATCTCTAAGGTCTCAAAACGCCCAACAAGCAAAATCCTATTCATTTCAATGGCCCCTGTTCACATATGAGCGTTTTGTCGCCTGAAGCAAAACGCCTGAAGCTCAAAAAAGTACATGAACTTCTTTTTTGGCAGATTACAGGCGTTTTTGTTAGATGTCAATGCCTGCATCCAAACACCTGCAAAAGACACCTGAAATAAGCCAGAAAAAAAGCACAAAAAAACATCTGAAAACGATACGCTTAGGTGTGAATGGAGCCTAATACTCTTTTTAGGCTTATATTCCCAATAATCTCTGCTAACTGACGGCATGATGTTTTGTTATATTTTTCTTGACCACATTGGGTTTTGGTCTTTCTTGAGTACAGTTGGAAAATTTCTTCTGAGTTACTACACCTATGATTAGGTTATACTATGTAAATCATTCTATGTTATATTTGTATACTTCTATTATAACTCGACATGTTATTTTTCTGTTACTGCATTTGAACTTCTGCTTGTGTATTTTGTTAAACCTCAAAAAACAAATTTGACAAGGAAAATTATTTCAATTGTGGGTGTTAAAAAGGTTTATTTTTTGTGCAAAGAGACCGCTTTCACTCTTGTACATGAAAATATTATGTTAGAGGGTAAGATTTCCCAAATTTAAAGGGAACACTATATCTTTGGGCTCTACCCCTCCGCTACAGCAAATAAACATACAGCTTCATTATCAAATATTAATTTTTCCCCGCGCTGGGAAAATAAATGCTGGATCTAAGCAATAAACTGTGATAATTAAATTCAATGAATTCCTCTTATTATGTGATATCTCTGATTAAATTAATGTGAATACATTACATATGAATAAATGTAAACTTTGTGACTGGTTCCTGCTCTAATAATAACCAAACCTACCAATAAAGAGCTCTACCTCATACCGTTTTATTACATAGTTACACTCTATGCAAAGACCACAAATGTAAAATGTGCCAGTGTAAAAGGGATATATATCCCCCAAAATTTGCTCTGGTCAAAAAAAGGTAGAATGCATATACAATAGTTATTTACATATTTTTATTTATTTTTTATATTAGGAAAAGGCATAAATGAAATTCATAAGCGGAAGGAAATCAATCATGTGATACATAATCATTTATAGTCCAGAAAAGTTCTTGTGTTACAGCATCTAATATGCAAAATCCAACATTGAACATTTGGGTGTTTTCCACAGTCAATACGATACAGACTATGTACTGATATCATTCAGCAACATCTTCATGACAGTATCACATGATCCACCTCCTTACAGACAAGTATGAAAGCTGGCCAACTGGCTTTGTATTATAGACTGTATCTTTTCTATAAAGCAGCAGAACCGGGTGCACAATTGGCCACAGGGGCACAATGGAATGATTGACATAGCTTCCCAAAATGAAGAATAAGCCTGCTGCTTTCTTATTTGTATTGGAAATCATAACATGCAAATATCTTTGGTATTAAGAAGGATATGTTAAATTTCATGGCTCTTTAGTGGTTGGCTGTTTCACCTCTTTAAACCCATTACATTTACAACCTCTATGATTGCACTATGTCATTCTCCATGGCCTATGTCATGCCTTGGTTTTAAGTTTGTTCTTAGTGCCAGGCTTTGAGGACACGTCAAAAGTCTGGCAATCCCCTAACAATAAACATACTACTAAATATTCCCTGCAGGAAAGCACCCCCTAGCAATTAAAGAAGAACCCCATGAAAAAAAAACTCTGCGGGGTTACAGATAGGTAAACCTCCAGGATCACTGTCTGTTATTTACAAATGGCACTTTTCTTAGGTAAAGTACCATACTACCGATAGTAGAGCTTTCACTTTACTTCTCTTGCAGATCTCCTACACAGTGGGCACCCCTCCTCTCCTCTTGTCCAATTATAGAACGCTTTGTATTCTGTGAACCCATTCACAAAATACAAATTGTTTTGTGAATGGACAAGAGAGAGAAGGTGAGTACAGTGTGGCTGTGTGTAGGAGAGCCACAAGTCTGCTGTCAGAGCACCAGAAGTATAGCTAAAGCTGTACTATCGGTGGTCAATGAAAGCGTTAATTGTAAATAACTTGCAGAAATCACGTAAATATTTGTGTAGCACCCTACAAAGTAGGTGCTAGGTAAAAGTATAGTGGGCCTTGTCTTGTAACAGCAGGGCCATGTTTTCACTCGGGCTGTCATGGTTTCGAGGTGTGGCTGTTGAGACTGGGGAGTCTCCCCACTGTGCTCGATGAAAGGTCTCTCATTGGGCAGTGGAGGAAACCCGGCCAATGGCACACACAGGCTTGTATCTACCCTAGAAAGGCAGATTCTGCCGCACAGCATTCTGGGAGTGGGTATAAGTTTGAGGGGAGCACATGATGCAGCGTCTTTGGCAGGAAGCAGAGTCCCAGGAGGGAGAGTACGGCTGTCTCTCCTCCTGTCAGAAGGATTGGGCGTCCCAGGTGGCTTGCCTGAGGGGACGGAGAGTAGAGCTGAGCTGAGCTGCAGAGAGGATCTGGTGTGCCAAGGACCAGCGGAGTTGAGGGGGTCCAGTTTCAGGAAAGCATTCCCACTTCCTGAGTACTGCAAACATCCCCTGGGGGTCTGCCTAGCTGAGAGGGGACCACTCCGGTGAAGGTCCAAGGGATCCAGGAGCTAGCTAGCGGTAAAGGGGGTGGCAGTGTTGACCCAGAAGTGCAAAGAGGGTGCCTAGTGAGAGGACCCTGAAGTGTAGAGGGGGTGCCTAGTGAGAGGACCCTGAAGTGTAGATGGTGGGCCTAGTGAGAGGACCCTGAAGTGTAGAGGGGGTGCCTAGTGAGGAGACCCTGAAGTGTAGAGGGGGTGCCTAGTGAGAGGACCCTGAAGTGCAGAGGGGGTGCCTAGTGAGAGGACCCTGAAGTGTAAAGGGGGCGCCAGCGGTTGGGCCCTGAAGTGTTAAAGTGTACAGCATGCAGTGTACAGTGTTAAGAGTTGCAGTAGCACAAGCAGTCACAAGGAGCTACCTCAGTCAGGAAGGACTCAAGGGAGCTCTATCCAGGACTTTTGAGCTACCCAGAGAGTCAAGAGTCAGTTCTTAGTACAGTCCAGGACCTTTTGAGCCAATCAGAGTGTCAAAAGTCAAGTCCAAATACAGTTCAGCAAGTCAGTTTTCAAGCGCCAGCAAGCGTTGATCGGCATCCAGCCGGCGTCAAGACAGCGCTGAAAGTCAATTTTTCTTCAAAGTGTCCCAAGTTGCACCTAATTTTCAGAATTGAGGCCTGCAAGGGTAGTCTTCTCTAATAACAGGTGTTGATCCAAAGTTTTTAACATTTAACATCTACCAACCACTTAACCCCTAAATCAGAACCCCCCAGTATAACATTAACCCAAACCCTAGGGCTGGCCATACATGGGTCGAATTTCAAAAGAATATTCTTTCGAAAATCTTATCTAAGAATTTTCGTTCCAATTTTTCACCATTAGTGGGCCGCAGCAAAGGACGATTTTCGTGCGTTCATCTAATTTGAGTGATCGGGCATGTTGGAACATTTTTGAAAAACAAACGATTTTCTAATCAATAATGGAAGAACCGTGCGAGAAATATAATCAAAAAAGAAACATGCATGATTGCAAGAAAAGAAAATTCCCGGAAATAAAAGAAGATTCCCAGGCCACGAAAATTATTTTCTGTAGCCATATAAGGTGAAATTGAAGGCTTGGTCGGTCGAATTTTGAAATCAATGGTGGCACCATCCAATCACAAAACTCACAAAATTTCTGATTTGCAAAAGAATGTTCTTTCAAAATTTGACACATATATGGCCAGCCTAACACAAAAAAAAAGTCCAATCTTGCTGCATGTTAACCTTGTTCAGGAACCTCTGTGCCTACTGTACACAGGTCCCAAAACACAGAATACCTCTTTTTGCCCATTATTGCTGTACACCTGAGCTACCTGTACCTGTATTATTGTATATATTGCCATAATAAAACTCCTTTAGTACCAGAATATCTTTCTTTATGGTTTTCATTTCTGTCCCCATCATGAAAACAGAATTCACTTTCTTACAGCTAGACTCACAAATGACTTGTTCTACATTATGGGAAATCCATTGGTCTGTGGGGGTGTGGCTAACGCCATAATTTCATTTTGTCATGCCAGTGGTAGTTCTGTAGATATGGTAATTCCAGTTGGATATCTTGCCCTGTGAGTCACATAAATTTGAACAATCCTACTTTGGGGTGTCAAAGACATAGAAGGAGACATAGGTTGACCCACCCAAACTCCACCTACTGTATAGGACAAATATGACTTATTAGCAGGTTGACAATTTAATGTAGGGGTTAAAGATTAACTTCGGGCAGAAATGCTATACAGTTTATTAAAAATTAAATTCATACCTTTGTCAACTATTTGATACAGAGAAATCTCTGCAGAATGATCCCAAGTTTGTTTAGGTGTCAGCTCTCCCCTGCATTTTCTTTTTCTACATCCGGCAAGCGCTATTCCTGCTATTCCCCAGCCATAAAATCTCCTCTGTAGTTCCCAGTCATTTTGAGCAGCAAAATAATGACACCGCTAGTCGCTGTAATGGGTGGAGCTAATGGTGTCCGTCCAGGAGTCTTTTAGTCTGTCATTACCTTCCATTCAATGTGCCGCCTATTCATGACTACATTTCCCATTCCCATTGCATGGTGTGAGTTGCAGTTTCTCATAGCAGCACTGCACAGTGAGCAAACGTCATTTTTATCAGTGGGAGTGATGAGGTCACACAGTTTTCAAAGGTGGGTATCTGCTGAGACCCCGTTCACACTGGGGCGACCTGTCAGGCGACCTGGTCGCCTGACAGGTCGCCGTAGGTCGCCTGCCATAGAGAAGCTGTGGACCCGTTCTAATAGGAGAGACACAAGTCGCTCCGACTTAGAAAAAGGGTCCGGAGCTTCTTTGGGGCGACCCGGAGTGACCTGCATTGACTTCAATGATATGAAGTCCGTGCCGGCCGCTCCGAGGTCGTGGTGCGAGCTGCGCGCCGCGACCTGTGAGGTCGCCCCGGCAAGTCGGATCGCCCCAGTGTGAACGGGGTCTTAAGCTGAAGTTACTTTGTAACAAATTAACAGATTTCTTGTGTACATACCTAACAGCATTCACTTCTAGAGGAAATTAACTTGAATCCTGGATGTCAGCTTACTAAACCCAGGACCCTGCATTATTTTACTGTATATCTGGTCTCCCACAATACACAGAACATAAAAACTCAAACATTTTAGTAAATATAAACTGCTAAGAACCTTTTCTCATCAGCAGTATGTGGCAGTCTTGTAACTTCTATCAGTGTCTGGCTGAGCACTGGTTAAGGCTTGTAGGAGGGGTTTATAATCTGCTCTGACCGTGCTATGAGGTTGTATGACCCCTGACTTTCTGTCTGGAGAGCGCTGATTGGCCCTGTGATGATCACATGCACCCTCCCATGAAAAAAAAAAAAAAACTCTCTAGCAATACACACAACTGAGCATGTGCAGAGTGCCTCCTAGGGCTCTGTTCTATCAGCAGATGGATTGGGGACAGTGGAAGGGGAGGATCAGAGATAACAGGATTAAATTGCCTTTTTACACAATGCAGAGAATTAACCTTTTAGGTTCACAGTGTGTATAACAAGCATGCTTTACTACATATACAGATTGATTTTACTGTTGTGGGTTTAGTAACACTAAAGGCTAGAGAAATAGGAGGTGTAGCCTAAAAATAAGAATAATGTTAGAAGTTAATGGGTGTAGGAGGTCAATTTTCTTTACCGCTGAATCTCTTGCATTGTCACTACCTACCACAAAAGGACAAACCTAGTTTGTTGCTCTGGACAACACAGCAGCTATTTCAGAAGCCAAGTCACATACTCTAAAATTCTCTGATGAACTCATCCCTAGATGCCTTCATTGTTTCTCTAACGTGCTCCAAAAAATATTTTGACTCCGACACATGGGAGGTCCACAGTGTTCCACTGATCAGCCTTTAAATTCAGCTGAAACTAAGCCAGGACAAGCAAACCTTCCTCTGTCTGCAGGGACTCATCCATCAGCATGACTTACTCCGTTGCCATTTCCAATTTTTTTCCCTCATTCTTTCATTTGAGACTTGAGGCTGCAAATTATGAGCGAGCATCACCAAGATTCATGTCAGTCCGACTCTAATTTGTCAGAGTTATACATTTCAGGAAAATTTACACATGCGGATTTTGTTCCAAATAAAATGTAAATGTTAGTGTTTATTAAAGACAAACAACATTCATTTTTTTAACTAGCACAAATTTAGAATTTTTTTTGCAATCTTGCATTGAATATGACTAATCCGAATTTTTTCATGAACAGAGAGATTGATTTACTAAAGGAGTAGAGATTTACTTTGCAAAGCGAATGTGCGCTTACTTTAAAGTGATATTAAAGGCACATTTTTTTATTTTATTTTTTTTAATAAACATGTTCTGAAAAAATGTATGAATACACTCACGCCAAACTATCAACGTTGCAATTCTAGCAGCTGCTGTTCCAAACCTTTTAGTTAACCAATAGTTAATGATCCACAAGAGTATATACTCTGTGAATGAACAGCGCTTGCTTATTATAAATACCAACAATGTGACATATGTGCAAAAAGGTATGTCATTGCATATGTAACATTGTTGATATTTATAATAAGCAACCGTTTATACTCTTGTGGATCATTTACTATTAATAAACAATATACTTACCTGCTCTGTGCAATGGTTTTGCACAGAGCCACCCCAATTCTCCTCTTCTTGAGTCCCCTGCTGGTGCTCCTGGCACCTCCCTCCTGCCAAGTGCCCCCAGAGCGAACAGCTTGCTGTGGGGGCAGTGGCACCCATGCAGGCTTGCTCCTGAGCCGCTGCTCTGCGTGTCCATTCACACACAGAGTCGCGGCTTTGCCCCGCTCCCTTCTCATTGGCACACTGGCCATGATTGACAGCAGTGGGAGAAAATGGCTCCCGATACTGTCTCGGCCAGTCTCCAGAGAGCCGAGGCTCTTGTGCACTTCGCTGGATCATGATGGGGCTCAGGCAAGTATTAGAGGGGCTGTTGCAATGCAAGAAGGTAAACAATCTTGAGCCTTTAGAATCCCTTTAAGGTAATAAGGGGAAGCCATGTTTGCTTCAATTATCTGATCATGCACGTACAGAGATCAGTTTTTTTGTTATTTCCCTTGCATTTGACCTAAGGTCAATAAGGTCAACAAGTCTTTGTTTTATTCACTTAGGTGAGGTCACTTTGCATAGTGAACATTTTCTACATCCTCTGTAAAGCCCACAAAGCTCATGTGTGCCCTTCATAGGACATCTTAAAGTGGATTTTTCACTAATTTAACAAGTGTACATGATAAAACCCCTGATATTTCACAATATAAAGCCACAGTACACTTTAGAAAACCTCTAACTTTTTTCATTAAAAAATCCATTCTTAACGTTTTACTAAAGCCAGGATCCTGCATTCACTATATCTGATCTCCCACAGTACACAGAACATGGAAATGCAATTATTTTAGTAAATATAAACTGCTAAATACTGTTTCTCATCAGCAGTATATAGCAGTCTTGTAACTTCTATTCGTTTCTGGTTAAAGCTTAAAGGAGGAGTATTCATTCTCCTCTGATTACCCTATGAGGCTGCAGAACCCTTGACTCCCTGTCTGGGCAGTGCTGATTGGCCCTATGCTAATCCCATGCACTTTGCCAAGAAAAAAAAAAAAAAACTCTCCAGCAATAAACACCAAACTGAGCATGTGCAGCTTCTCCCTTAGACTCTGTTGTACAGGACATGCATTGGGGACAGTGAAAAAAGAGGAGGATCAAATAGCCTTTTTTACACAATGCAGAGGATTAACCCCTTAGGTTCCACCATGAGTATAACAAGCATGCTTTACCGCATATACAGACTGATTTTACTGTTGTGGGTTTAGTAACACTTTAAGCCCAAATCCAGCGACTTGGCCTAGGCTGAGATGATGCCAGCAGTCTGCTGCAGGCAGAGGGAAGCATTTCCTCAGTGATCAGACTAAAACGCTGTAACCTTGTAGTAACTCCACAATCAACTTTACGCTAATTCTGCAGTCAGAAGCTGCAGCAAGGGCTGATGTGTGTCAGACATTTGTGAATGCCGTCCTGGACTATACAGGTACCAGGATTTACATGACTGTCATCTATGAGTAAGCATTTCAGTCCAGTAATTTAAAGGTGACCCTGGATAAAGGTGATGCCTGTTCAAAGATGGCCTGGTCCTTTGGGAGAGAAAAACAGGTAACTACAGTGAAATCTGTGAGAGGTGATAAAGTGTTACGCTTATACAGTACTTACTCTACATGTACTTAACAAGAAAAGTACATCTAAAGCTAGGTCAACTTTTATAGCTTGCTCATGCCGCCATACTTTTTTCTTTTATAGAAAATGCAAGAGCATTTAGGACAGGTGAAAAATCTCACATGATGAAAAGTACTTCTCTATGTCCAAGTGCAGGTAACACATAGGAAGCTCACACCAAAATGTGTATGAAAGGATCAGCAATCTTTAACCACTTGCCGACTGCCCCACGCAGATTTACTGCGGCAGGGTGGCTCAGCTGCGCATAATCACGTGGATCTAGGTGATTATGTGCACGCGATCTCGGCGCCGCTGAAGCCACGCTCCCGCTGTGATTAGACACAGCTGGAGCCAAACTGCGGGAGGAGTGGGCACAATCACTGTCAGCCTCCTGTGATCTTCACAGAAACTGACAGAGCTGCCTTCCTATGTAAACAAAGCAGGCGGCTCTTCTGTCACACAGGCACAGAGAGATCATGTGTCTCAGCTAAGCTGAAACCCCAATCTCTCTGTGCCCGTCACAGAGCCCCCACAGTTAGTAAGCACAAGTAGGCATACATTTAACCCTTTGATCACCCCCAGTATTAACCCATTCTCTGCCAGTGTCATTTATACAGTAACTGTGCACATTATTTAGCACTGATTACTGTATTATCGTCACTGGTCCCCAAAAAGTGTCAAAAATCTCAGTTAGAGGTCCGATCTGTCTGCCGCAATGTCGCAGTCCCGCTAAAAATCGCTGATTGCCGCCATTATTAATTAAAAAAAAAGAAAAGTCCAAAAATCTATCCCGTAGTTTGTAAACGCTATAACTTTTGCACAAACCAATTAAAATACACTTTTTGGGATTTTTTTTTACCAAAAATATGTAGCAGAAAACAAATTGGCCTAAACTGATAAAAAAAAATTATTTATTTTTATTTTTTTTGGGAATGTTTTATAGCAGAAAGTAAAAAGTATTGTGTTGTTTTCAAAATTGTCGCTCTTTTTTTGTTTATAGCGCAAAATCTAAAAACTGCAGAGGTGATCAAATACCACCAAAAGAAAGCTATATTTGTGGGGAAAAAAGGATATTAATTGTATTTGGATACAGCATCGCACGACCGCGCAATTGTTAAAGTAAAACAGTGCCGAATCTCAAAAAATAGCCAGGTCATTAAGGGGGTAAAACCTTCCGGAGCTGAAGTGGTTAAACGTAAATGACACAGACTGATTGCTACAATGGCAAAGTCTGCTGTTTGCTGTAATGTACACTAATATCTTACATAACCCAGAGCTGTCTTCTCTGCTAACTTCAAAGAGGCAGCAGATACAGAAGATGGTTCAGGAAGTGCTGAAGGGTACATAGTACTCAGAACCGCCAGTAACTGCTATTTAAATCGCAGCTGGTCACAGCCAGAACAGTACACGATGATACTTCATCCCCTCTCTGGATAAACGCAGAGAATCATGCCTTAAGCTCTGTGACGTTCAAGGATGCTGTTTATAACGGGGGCTAATGGACAAATTGTGAACACAAATCCGGGTGGAGGTTTAAGGTCGACTAACTCCACCTTTTGCCCATATTACATGTTTATAGCTCCCAAATGACCGTAATTTGGTGGGCCTTGTTAGTTTGATGTATACATCTCTACACAAAATGTACTATTTTACCACCAAAAGTGTTACGCTACACTAAATTTTCTACCCAATCTCTAGATTATTGCAATTGTTTTTTTTTTTTGAAAAGACAAAATTTAGGAAAAATCTAGATCAAAAAGTACTGATATGGTTATGGCCGGGTTCACATACACTATATTACCAAAGGTCCCTCCTCTTTTATCTGAACCAGGGATGGAGGCATATGACCCTACCCAGTCATTGCCTCATTTAAAGTCCCACATATCCCCCCCTTTTTTTGAATATTACCAAAGGTATTGGGGCGCCTGCCTTTACATGTATATGAACTTTAACGGCATCCTAGTCTTGGTCCATAAAGAAGGCTATCCACAAGGCTTAGGAGTGTGTCTATGGGAATGTTTTCCTGTGCGTCATTGGGTCCAGTTCAGGTTCAAATTCAGGGAAAATTCGGACCTGATTCACACCTGAACTGGTGAACAGGGACGCGCTGGACCCCATGCTGCAGCCACACATACACTATATTACCAAAAGTATTGAGAAGCCTGCCTTTACACGAACATGAACTTTAATGGCATCCAGGTCTGAGTCGAGTAAGTTTCAATGTTGAGTTGGCCCACCCTTTGCAGCTATAACTCTTTTGGGAAAACCTAAAAACCTAAAAAGAAAAGACAGAGTTAACTGGCTCCTAGTGCAACACTGTTTATTGTTTAGAATTAAAAGATAAAAAAGTAGCACTAAACACTCACATTGTGTTCAGAGAAAAAGCAAGTGTATGTAAAACTATAGTGGCTCTCCCATAGGGCTCTGGGCTGGATCCAGGGTAAGCTGACAGCCAACGTTCCCAGTGTAAGCCACCCGCACACAACGAGGATCCTCCAATCACTGGGAGACTCGATCCAGATACATGTCTAATCCTCGAGCAGTGCCAGCTGGTATCTAATAGGGTTGCTATGACAATGCGTTTCAGAGGGCGTGGTCTCCTTCTTCAGGTCTTCCCAATTTTTTTAAGGGGGCCCTTAAGTAGTGTCATTCATATGGTTATTAATCCATTCCATGTCAGAAGATAGGCTTCTCCATAGGCTTCTCCATTCAACATATGGCTACTAATTAATTAGCAAGGCAACTCAGTGTCTAATTGTGGCATGTTTTCAATCATCATTACCATTAACCCCTTCTGTGTTATGTGCTACAAACTGTATTTATTTAAAGCCTTCTTGGATAAGTTCTTCCTTATATCCCTTCTCCATAATTTTTTTGTGTAAAACTGTACATTGCTTCTTATAATCTGAAACATTATTACAGTTCCTACTCAGTCGATGGAATTGACTATAGGGAATATTTTGTTTCCAACTTGATAGATGGCAGCTCCTATAATACACAGTAAATAGGAGTTTCCAGCAGTTTCCTTAAATTGAGTTGCCCTCATTATCCCAGCATAACAGTAAATCCAAGAATACTAAATTCTTGAGATCTGCTACGGGTGATTTTTTAATTTAAAATATTTTTTTTTAATGTTTTAAATGTATGTTCTGTTACACAACAGTCAGTTTAAAGGATAGGTTTGATAGCAAGGTAACCGTTTGTAGCACATAACGTAGGAGGGGTTAATGTTAATGATACTTGAATGCATGCAACAATTGCACACTGAGTTGCCTTGCTAATTAATTAGTAGCCATATGTTCCTTGGTGAAGCCTATCATCTAACATGGAATAGGTTAATAACCATATGAATGACACTAATTAAGGGCCCCCTTGAGAACATTGGGAAGATCTGAAGGAGGCCACGCCCTCTGAAACGCATTGTCATTGCAACCTTAGCATGAGATACCAGCTGGCACTGCTCGAGGATCACTTAGACGTGTATCTGGATTGAGTCTCCTGCTGAACGGAGGATCCTCGTTGTGTGCGGGTGGCTTACAATGAGAACGTTGGCTGTCAGCTTACCCTGGATCCAGCCTGGAGCCCTACACATGGGAGAGCCACTACAGTTTTACATAGACACGCTTGTTCTCTGAACACAATGTGACTGTTTGGTGCTACTTTGTTATCGAAACAATAAACGGTGTTGCACTAGGAGCCGGTGAGCTCTGTCTTTTCTATTTATGTTTTTGCAGTTATCAGGTATCCCACTGGTGGACGGAGCAGCACAGCACATCAAACACCACACCGAGTTAACCCCTTCCTTGGTGAATGTTTTAAGACTTGGTTAAGCACAATTTTGATTGTTTAGGATCAACTCATTTTGTTGGAGTTTTTACTTTGCTCTTACAGACTCATTGGACTCCAGCGCTATGTTGGTATTTTTTGTTTAACTCTTTTGGGAAGGCTGTCCACACGATTTAGGAGTGTGTCAATGGGGACGTTTGACCATTCTTCCAGAAGCGCATTTGTGAGGTCAGGTGCTGATGTGAATGAAAAGGTCTGGCTCACAGTCTCCACTCTAATTTATCCAAAAGATATTCTGTCGGATTGAGGTCAGGACTCTGAGAAAGCCAGTCAAGTTCCTTCACCCCAAACTTGCTCATCCATGTCTTTATGGACCTTGCTTTGTGCACTGGTCCAAATCATTTGGTGTAGAGGGGATTATGGTGTGGGTTTTTTTTTTTTTTTTAGGGGTTGTCCAAATAATTTGGTGAAGAGGGGATCATGGTGTGGCATTGTTTTTTAGGGGTTGGACTTGGCCCCTTAGTTCCAGTGAAGGGAACTCTTAAGGTGTCAGCATACCAAGACATTTGAGACAGAATGTCATGCTCCCAACTTTGTGGGAACAGTTTGGGGATTGCCCCTCCCTGTTCCAACATGACTGCACACCAGTGCACAAAAGCAAGGTCCATAAAGACAAGCATGAGCGAGTTTGGGGTGGAGAAACATGACTGGCCTGCCTCAACCTACGTCCTGACCTCAACCTGAAAGAACGCCTTTGGGTTGAATTATAGAGGAGACTGCTAGCCAGGCCTTTTCGTACACATCAGTGCCTGACCTCACAAATGCGCTTCTTGGAGAATGGTCAAACATTCCCATAGACACACTCCTAAACCTTGTGGACAGCCTTCCCAAAAGAGTTGAAGCTGTTTTAGCTGCAAAGGGTGGGCCAACTCAATATTGAACCCTACGGACTAAGACCGGGATGCCATTAAAGTTCATGTGTGTGTAAAGGCAGAAGTCCCAATACTATTGGTAATATAGTGTATGTGCGGCCGCAGTTCCCAGCATAGGGTCCGGCGCGTCCTTGTTCACCAGCTCAGGTGCAAATCAGGTCTGATACCAAAGACGCACAGGACCCTTATGGAATGCAGACTGCGGCTGCCGCGGACCTGTGTGAACTGACTCCACTGTGAGCCGGGCACACTCACATGTCATGTGAAACCTGCATCCTATTCACACATAAGTGAACCCAGCCGTAGCCAATCATTTTCTGTTTATTAGACCTTTGAGGTCCGTGTACCCAGGGACATGTCCTTACTGTATGCCAAAAGGTTTCCATCTTTGTCATTTCAGGAAGTTGCATGTATTCATGTTGCACCCATATTTAGGATGCAACATGTAACATGGTGCAAATGATAAAAGAGCAAGAGCTAGAGCTGGAGGAAGTGTCAATAGACTACAAGTACAGTGGTGCTGCAGTGGTAAATGGGACTTGTAGTTCATTCATTCACAGATTGCTGTGAATTAATGACGCCGCTGTGCAAGCAGAAGTCATATAGCCACGCCAATTTCAAATCTGACATCTAAATAGGGGTGTAACATGGTCTTAAGGTGAAGTTAGCCTTTAAGTCTATGAATAAAAATCATGTTTTGCATGTTGCCATTGACTGCACAAAAATAAAACATGACTCCCCTTTTCTCAATGCATACCGTCTATCTATTGTCAGGCTATTGCTGGCTTCACAGCCATAAATATACTTTCCATCTAATGGGTACAAATCCTGTGTGCAAGCAACACTGATAATCTGATACTAGATCAAATATGTCAGGTATGAACATTTAACACTGTGAACTTGTCATGAACCTATGCTGCCATGATATATTATAACAGTATTTCCTGAGATTACATTGAATCCATAGTCACTTCAACATTTTTATTGTTAGATATACATGTGAACATGATCAGCTTAAATGAAGCTGTCACCAAGCTATGCTATTTAAAGTAACATTACTGGGTTGTAGCAGGCACAGAAATATGCAAGTACCTCCACTATATGAACAAACGTTTATGGACACCTGAACATGACATCTACCTATATAGATACAAAGACATTTTAGACAACTGTACACTTCCGAACTTGTGGCATCAATTTGGAAGGACCTTTTTTCTGTTCCAGCTTGCTCATGATCCTGTACAAAAAGCCAGCTTCATAAATACACTGTTTGATTGGTTTGGTGTGGAGGAACACAGAGCCCTGACCTCAACCCTTCTAAACGTCTTTGGGATGAATTTAAATACAGATTGCAAGCCAGGTCTTCTCATCCAACATGAGTACCTGATTTTACAAATGTTCTTTTGTATGAATGTATACAAACTTCCACAAAGACATTGCAAAATCTTGGGAAAAACCTTCCCGCAGAGGGGACCAACTCCAAATGATGCCCATGGTTTGGAATATGATATCCAACAATCTTATATAGGTGCAAAGGTCAGGTGTCCAAACACTTTTTGTCTGAATAGATGAATTCTGTTCTCAAAAAGGCATGGTGGTGCCTCCCCCACTTCCCAGAATGCAAAAAAAAAAAAAAAAAGACAAGACACCCATGTTGTTGCGCTTTGCCAATGTTGAGAGCAAACGGATCTCCTTTAGGCAGAGACCTGCTGCCCATCTGTGCAAGCATGGAGTATTCCTGTGCATGTGTGCTTGTGTTCCTGTTTTTTTTGACTGTTTAACCTTGCTGAGTCTCCAGTTCCAATACCTGGCAGAAAGTTGTGTCATGTGTGCACATGTGCTGAGCCTCTCGGCACAATGTGAGCCACAGAAAAACACTGACCCTAGGATGTGTGACGTAGACCTCCCAGGAGGCAGTGGGGGTTGTCTAGGTTAAGGTGGAAGTGGAACTAGAAAAGTACAATACCTTTCTAGAAGGGAAGGAACATTCTCCAATAGTTTGCTTTAAAGCCTAGAGACCAAATTTAGCAGCTTCAGCATGCATCGGTTAATTTAACCATAGATCTATGACTAATGTCCACATAAATACTTTTTACATTCTTTAAAAGTATATGTAAACTCTCACCTTGCAAAAAAACCCATTCAGTTTAAAATAGAAATGAAGGGAAATACATTTGTGTATACATATACCCTCTGTTCTCAGCTGCATAAATGCTGGGGAAGGAGAAACAGCAGTACACCGATTTTCCCAGTTACACTTCATTCACACTTATGCCACTTGTCATGCGACTTTGGACATCAGAGTCCCATGAGAAGTCGTACCCTATGTTTTCCAATGATAACCATTCATACATGTGCAAATTAAAGTAGGTCATTCAACTTTTATGCAACTTGAGGGCCATAGACTTCAATGTTAATCTTTAAAAGTTGCATTAATATCACACCCGAATGTTTTACATGCAACATTGGGTCTGACTTTGCAGAGGGACAACAAGTCAAATCCAAGTCGAACCCATCCAAAGTTGCACCAAAGTTGCACTCCAAAGTTGCCCAACTTTGCAGTCATACAAGTGTAGCAGGTTTTCCAGGCATTGGGCCTGATGTGGTTCTGCCATGGACCGGTGAAACCTTCAGCCCATTTAAGCTGAATACCGAAGTGTGAGATTGGAGACAATGACCATTCCGTCATCTTTTGTTTGTTTAGTTTATTTGATAATGGGGATAGGAGGAGGGAATGAGTGGGATACTCCTCTGGCTCAACTAGATACAACTTGGGACACTCTGGAGAAAAAATGCCTTTCAGCGCTGTCTTGACGCCGGCTGGATGCCGACCAACGCTTGCTGGCGCTTGAAAAGTACTGACTTGTTGAACTGTACTTGGACATGACTTTTGTCACTCTGGTTAGCTCAAAAGGTCCTAGACTGTACTGAGAACTGACTCTTGACACTGTACACTACACGTTGTACACTTTAACACTTCAGGGCCCAACCGCTAGCGCCCCCTTTACACTTCAGGGTCCTCTCACTAGGCACCCCCTCTACACTTCAGGGTCAACACTGGCACCCCCTTTACCGCTAGCTAGCTCCTGGATCCCCTGGACCTTCACCGGAGTGGCCCCCCTCAGCTAGGCAGACCCCCAGGGGCAGTTTGCAGTACTCATGAACTGGCTATGCTTTCCTGAAACTGGACCCCCTCTGATCCGCTGGTCCTCAGCACACCGAATCCTCTCTGCAGCTCAGCTCAGCTCTAATCTCTGTCCCCTCAGGCAAGCCACCCGGGACGCACGATCCTTCTGACAGCCGTACTCTCCCTGCTGGGACTCTGATTCCCACCAAAGACGCTGCGTCATGTGCTCCCCTCAAACTTATACCCACTCCCAGAATCCTGTGTGGCAGAATCTGCCTTTCTGGGGTAGATACAGGCCTGAATATGCCTCTGAGTGGGTTTCCTCCACTGCCAATGAGAGCCCTCTCATAGAGCACAGTGGGAGGCTCCCCAGTCTCAACAGCCACACCTGGGAGACATGACAGGCCAGCTGAAAATCATGGCCCTGCTGTTAGGCAGCCAAGACCCACTATACTTTACCTAGCACCTACCTTGTAGGGTGCTACACAAGTATGAGTGGACAAAAAGTACCCTGTGTGAACACAGGAAAAGGAAGCTATATGGTAGACAAAAATTACAGGCTTCTTTTTTTCTATATGCGTTAAGCTAGGGAGACATACACCATATTGGTGAAGACAGAGTGGATTCACACTTTCCAATTTGAGCCTATTCTTGCCTATTTTTCATATATACAAGTATGAGTGGAACTTTAATGACTGTGAAAAGGGCAGGGGAGTGTGTCAGGACAAGTCTGATCATTGGAGGAGAGTACACTGATTTCCCAGCATAGCTAGAGGACTGACCAGGGTGTGCTCTCCTGCTTAGTGTGGTCAGTTTTTAATAGAAAAACAGGGGGACTGGCAGGAACACTAGGAATTTCACACAAAGGAAGTAATACAAAGAGAACAAAATACTTGTTCATACAAGTACATGGTACAGGAGACACATATCAGGACTATGCAATTTTAGGTTGACATATTCTTTAAGGCTTCCATTTAGTGTTTTAATAAAAAGCCTGCAGATGAGTAAAAACGCAAAATAAAAACAGAAAAATCAGTCAACTTCAGCAGATAAGGGAAGGCATATCAAACTATGCACTTCAAAGAGGCTCTGATGTGAGTTTAAAAAGAAAAAGATTGCAAAAGAAGACCATTTACGCCTACCTATGCCATCAACTGATCCTGCACTCTTCACTCTCTTGTAGAGCAAAGCTGACAGCAGAATATTTAACAAAAATCCGTTCTGGATGTGTATAATATGTCTGCATTCATGCCTGCTGGAACCACATCAAGTGGCTTGAACTACAGCAGGGGTGTCAAACTCGAAGAACTTAATCGAGGGCCGCATCAACATTATGATTGCCCTCAAAGGGCTGGCTGTATCTGTAATGCTAGATGTCCAGAGTATCCCAACCCCCTGAGATCAGATGTCGAGAGTTCCCCCCTACCTTACATGAAAGTGCACCCCTTATCTTATGTTTCTGCTGGGAAGAAGCTGGGGGCAGAGTTGGGAAGTAGTAAGTGCAGGGTCATGATGAGGTCCAAAGGAGGGCTGGAGCTCTACTGCAGCTCTGGGAGAGGTGCAAGGGTCACATGAAATGTCCTTGAGGGCCTGATTCGGCCCGCGGGCCTTGTGTTTGACACATGTGAACTACAGCATGCAATGGGGAACGCAGGCATCTGACACATCCGGGTTGCCAACTTTGTCCCCTTTTTTTTTTTTTTTTTTTTTAATCTGCGACAGAGTCTCTTTAAAATTACGAATGGCCCCTAAATACATTCTGCCTGGTTACCTACCAATAAAATCTGGGACATTTCAATGTAAAGACTAGACAGTCAGCAGGAGTCTACTGTAATATCAGTTTGTGTCAAGGCAAATTATGAACTAACCCGCGGAGTGGTTAGGTAACGGTGCTTGAAAACTCACATTATACAGTATAAATCAATTTAATTTGTGGTCACTACGGCCTTCATGCAATTATCTTAAAATACTTCACCTTGATCCTTCTTCTAGAGCAAATTAATTACAATGCAGTTGGCTGTGATAGCACAGTTGGATGCCTCAATTAATAACATCGGTGAGCAACCCAGCTGGAAGGCAAGCGGGGAGTTCAGTGTGTATCGAGGTTTTCATAAAGACGAACAGGCAAAGGATGACCATTATCTAATCATCGTAAAGGTTTTAGATTTTCAAGTACATTTTTTTACATGCATATTTTCTTTATATTTATTAGTTAATTAAATAATAAAGGAGTAAAAAAAAAAAAAAAAGTTCACATAGCAAAGGGAATGTTCACTTAGTTTAGGTAATAAAATGAAGCATTGTTTGCTTTGAATAGCCAATTACGAGCAGGGGGAATGTAAGGGTTAGGCCAGTGTTCTATCAGAATACCGCTACCCATCAGAAAATGCAATGGAAGTGATGTTACAAACAAAATTGCTTATTGCACATGCTCTATGCGTTCCAACATGGCCGCTATGCGTTTCAAAAGGTTTCCTAATCTGACAGAATTAGACATCTTCTTACACCCAAGCAAGTCTTGAATGTCACACTTATTTTAGCAGTAAACTCACCTTATATAGTAAAATAGACTATTTACCTGCGAACGAGTGAAATAGTCTATACCAGTGATGGCGAACCTTGGCACCCCAGATGTTTTGGAACTACATTTCCAATGATGCTCAACTACACTGCAGAGTGCTTGAGCATCATGGGAAATATAGTTCCAAAACATCTGGGGTGCCAAGGTTCGCCATCACTGGTCTATACTATATAATCAGTTTGGGGTGTACCAAGATGGCCGTCACCACCTTATGCATGCAGGCTTGTCGCTGTATATACTATAATAGTAATAATAGTATAATAATACAATTTGAATCTTGTATTTGAGGAAATAAGGTGAGTTTAGTGCTAAAATATGTGTGAAACTGAAGACTTGCCTGGGTAGAAGATGTCCGCTGCTGCCTTCCTGTTCTGTCAGATTAGGAAACCTGCTGGAATGCATGGCGCATGCGCATTAAGCATTTTTGGCTAACTTTCCTTAAATTTTCTGATGAGTAGTGGTACTTTGACAGGACACCAGCCATACACGGTGCAAATTTCTTTCCTGCAACCTGTATTTGCATTATTCCCCCATCAGCACAGTCAGTGCAATTGTCTGCTCCCGGCGGGGGCAGGGGAGAGAGGGGAAGACAGTGATAATCGCTAGCCGCCGCTACCGATAATCATAAGAGAATCTGGCAGGCTAATTGTACCCGAGTTGATTGATCGATCAACTTGGTACATTCAGCCTGCCCATTACCGATTCAAATCTCGGCCAGTTCAGCAGGAACCGGCCAAGATTCAAACCGTGTATGGCCAGCCTTAGTTTACCTTTGACAAAAACTGACTATGCAGGTAAGGGGCATCTATACATAAAAACAAGCTGCAAAGCTTTGACTAAAATTGAATAATGCCCTTGCTATAGGTGAAGCCCATTTCCGTACCTCAGGAACCCTGACTGGAAAACTCCCAGGACATTGTTAGGCCTCTTTCACACGGGCGTTCCATATGTCCGTATATCACCCCATCCGTTTGCGGATGATATACGGACATAATGCATGTCAATAGGATTGCGGATGTCAGCGGATGACCATCCGCTGACATCCGATTTGCGTCCTTTCAGTTCTGTTCCGTTTTTTGGAACGGAACAGAACCCTATTTTTCTTCCATTTAAAAAATGGAAAGGACGCAAAATCGGATGTCAGTGGTGTCATCCGCTGACATCCGCATTCCCATAGACATGCATTATGTCCGTATATCATCCGCAAACGGATGGGATGATATGCGGACATATGGACCGGATAACACAAGTGTTATCCGTGTCCGTAAAAAAAGTGACTGAACGGAAGAAAAAAACGGAACGCCCGTGTGAAAGGACCCTTAGGGACTTTAAGGGCTGTTACTGTTCACCTTCACCATCACAGGAGTGAGCTCTCAAATGCTGAACTCAGAGCTACTGCATCAGGGGAGAGAATGCGCATTTGCAGGGGTTTGAATCAGAAAAATAACTGTTGTTTTAGGGTCAGTTCACGCAATAGAAACGCAGTCTTTTCTGCATGCGTTTTTTTTTACGTGTTCCACTGCATATTTGATGCGTTTTTGATGCAGTCCAGTGCATTTTCCCCCCTCATTTTTCTTAACCTTAAATAAGAACATGTGTATTCCAGTGCATTTTTGGTGCATTATGGTGCATTTCAGTGTGTTTTTGATCTTTGTTTTACAGCGTTCCAGTGCAGGAAAAATCCAGCATGTTCTACTTTTTTTTCTGGAACCGGAACGCACTGGAACTGCAAGCACTGGTGTGAACAATGCCATTGGAAACCATATAACCTACTTTTCATGTGTTTTTGATGCAGAAAAAAAACACACTGGACTACATGTGGTGTGAACAGCACTTAAAGCTTAACTACAGGTAGTTATAAAATTCACAAATCAATGTTCTGAATGCATTATTTCATTATTAAATGTATTTTTTAAATGCCAGCAGCCTAAGTACCTGAATTTGACCCGGTATTTAGTTCATATACAGCAGAGCTCAGACTGGGGGGGGGGAAGCAGAAAGCGGATGAGGTGTGCAGCAGAATTATTCTGAAAGGAGAGAGCAGAGTGACAGAGATGAGCTTATCCCCGTGCTTTCTTATTTCAGTGGCTGAGGAAGGGGCAAAATCGATAAAGCTGTACAAACATGCATCAAATTTCTCCCGATTCCTGCTGAATCAGCTAAAATTGCTTAGTGGGTTGGTCAACAACCCCCTGATTGACAAAAATCAAGCTTTCAATCAAATTGTCAGCCCAAAAGAGCATCTATCCAATCAGATGCAGGCACTATTAGGGTATTCTGACAACCAACATCACCAGCTGTCAGACTACAAAAGCCTGCAGCAGAAAATTCATCTCTGTCCATGGTCTTTAATAATGGAATCCGTTAGATTTTTTTTTAATCAGTCCGTGTATTGCCAGCTTTAATGTTACCGAACTACAGAAAAGGACAAATAAGGTGCCAAATCCTTTGGCAGGTAAAACAGCCCCTCTATATTTATTTCATCTGTTTAATTAGCAGTTTGCTTGGAAGTTCAGTTAAAAAAAATAGGATTTTGCATCTACTTAATGATTAAAGTGTTTACGGCTTCACTTTACTCATTAAGCCTTTCTTGAATAAACGTCAGATTTAGGGTTCTGAGGATGCAAGCTTTCCAATATAATTATTTTTGTCCCTTGATGGAAGTCTATGGACAAGCAAAGATTTTTAAAAACATTTAAAATGGTAAAACATCAGCATTTAACCCCCTCCTTTAACCACTTTAAGACCGGAAGGATTTGCCCCCCTTCCTGACCAGGCCCTATTTTGCGATTCGGAACTGCGTTATTTTAACAGACAATTCCGTGGTCATGCGACGCTGTACCCAAATAAAAAAAATTTCCCCACAAATAGAGCTTTCTTTTGGTGGTATTTGATCATCTGTGCAATTTTTATTTTTTGCGCTATAAACAAAAAAAGAGCGACAATTTTGAAAAAAAAAAAAAAAAAAAACAATATTTTTTCACATCCTGCTATATGACATTCTCAAAAAAAAAATTTAAAAATCAAAATTATTTAACATTTTAGGCCAATTTGTTTTCTGCTACAGATTTTTGGTAAAATAAATCACACTAAGCGTATTTTGATCGGTTTGCGCAAAAGTTATTGCATCTACTAACTACGGGGAAAGATTTATGTAATTTGTATTGCTCTTTTTTTTTTTTTTTTACTAGTAATGGCGGCAATCTGCGATTTTTTGCTGGACTGCAACATTGCGGCAAACAGATCAGACCCCTAACTGACATTTTTGACACTTTTGGGGGTACCAGTGACATTACGACATTACTACAGTAATCAGTGCTAAAAAATATGCAGTTACTGTAATAATTACACTGGCAGGGAAGGGGTTAACCCTGTGGGTGATCAAGGGGTTAAATGTGAGCCTAGGGGAGTGATTCTAACTGTGGGGGGGGGCGTGGCTTCTGAAATTACCATAGAGACATGTGATCCTATATAGAAGGATCACATGGGCTCTATGATCATTCCAGGGAGAAGAACGGTCCTTCTCTCTCAGCAGGGAACGATCGTTGCTCCAGAGCTTAATAAATGAGGAGGAGCTCTGCTTCCATCGTCCAATCATGTGCAAGCAAATATGCAGTTTTTTTTATTTTTTCTATGAATGTGATTGGGTATTCTTTGCAAAGGGAAGCTTTAGCTCATTTACTAAGCTCTGGAGCAACTGCACTTTGCAAAGTGCACAATCTATTTGCCTTTACTAAATCAACTCCATAGTCTGTTCCTCAACACTGTACAAAATTTGAGTCAAGGCACCGCTGACTTAGCAGTTCATTTGTGAATGGTTTGAATATATATTTTGTACCAGGCTTTGCGTACTTGCTGCGCCCTGGCTAGGCCTACTGTACTTATTGTGACCTGTTAATAGCACTTACCACTTTCTTGGCCCTTCTTCCTTTCCTATGCCCTAGAGCAGTGATGGTGAACCTTGGCAACCCAGATGTTTTGGAACTACATTTCCCATGATGCTCAACTATACTGCAGAGTGCATGAGCATAATGGGGAATGTAGTTCCAAAACATCTGGGGTGCCAAGGTACGCCATCACTGCTCTAGAGGAGTTTAAAAAGGTTCACTTTACTGACATAGCACTCCTGGTAAAGTAAGCTGCATGGAGGCAGGAATAAATGTTTCTTCATGTCTGGACCCTAAAGTAAAGCCAAATTCCAACAATATACTGTATATCAGTTTATAGACACATTTTTTGCAATTTCCTCTTGCTGGCTGTCTGCTGAAACCATGAAGGCCATTGAAGTCTCCACATGTCAACAACAGCGCCATCTTGGAACCCAATTCTGGATTTCTTCCTGTGACAGGAAAATCTTATATATGTGCAGCATGGAGACACACTCTTATTATGTCAGCATAATAACTGCAGCTTTTGGAGGCTGAGTGATTTTTACTTCATCCATGCTGAGTAAACAGCAAAATATGGCATCTCTGAAAATACAGAACAGGAACAACACATGGAATGGCTGTCTTACAAATGTGCTGCATGTGTCTCTGGAAGATTTACAAGGAACATTACATTGCATGCTGGGAATTTGTAATGGTCAGCTGCCATATGAGGGGAACCTATATTGGTAACGAAGGTTCTTCTTTAGGTTTTCAATCGATAGGCAGCAGCAAGAGACAATCATATGCATAAAACAGCCAGTTTTCAACCAGTGTGCCTTGAGGTTTCTTCAGGTGTGCCTTGGCAAAATGCCTAAAAATTGCCTAAAAGTTGTATACAAGCTGGCATGTGGATGAAGCCTGCCTTTTAGTTACACCAAGCCACAGGTTTTCATTGTGCACCATTACAACCTTCTAGCTGCGTCCTAATGACCAATGGCATCATCAGTTAATATGGAGGATGTCAGTCGCCTGCACAGCATCCTTGTATGCCCATCTCCTGCTCCACTCCATGAGTGCTGGGATCACATTAGCTGAAAACTGAGGGAGAAGAGAAATACTGAAATACCAGTCAGTACCAGTTTGCAAAAGCGTATTGGCTTTGGAAGAATAAATTTCCTCTAACGCTGGGTGTCCTAATTTGTGTGAATGTTGCTGCATCATGTAATTATGTGTCCATCATTTTTAACCGGTTGCCGACCGCCGCACTATACTATATACTGCGGCGGTCAGCCCCGGCCAGGCAGAGTGACGTATCGGTACGTCACTTGCCTGTCACTTCCTTGTGAGCCAATAACGGGCGAGCACGCGCCCGCGGAGGCGCGCGCCCGACGCGGCTCGTTCACAGGGAAGTTAGTGCGTGTGACCGGCGGACCCGATGTCCGCCGGTAACTCGCCGATCGTCGGTACAGAGGGAGAAAGTCAGGCGGCTAATGTAAACAAGCCGTCTGTCCTTCTCCCCTGTGTAGAAACAGTGATCAGACGGTTCTACTATGTAGGACCGTTGATCACTGTTCCTACACTAGTAGCCACAGCCAATCACAGTAGAAAGCACGCCCCTAGGGAAACACTTAACCCCTCCCTCCCCAATAAAGTTAACCCCTTCCCTGCCAGTGTCATTTTGCAGTAACAGTGCATATGTATAGCACTGATTACTGCAGTAATGTCACTGGTAACCCCAAAAGTGTCAAAAATGTCAGTCAAGGGTCCGATATGTCCGCCGCAATGTCGCAGTACCACAAAAAAAAATCGCAGATCTGCTATACATATGCACTGTTACTGTAAAAATACACTGGTAGTGAAGGGGTTAACTTTATTTGAGAGGGAGGGGCTGTGTGTGTCCCTAGGGGCGTGATTCTAACTGTGATTGGCTGTGGCTTCAACTGTATGCAGAGTGATCAATGGATCTACATAGTAGATCCATGTGATCATCTCTCATACAGAGAGGAGAATGACAGGCAGCTTGTTTACACAAGCTGCCTGACTTTCTCCCTCTCCCCCGCCGATCGCAGAGTGGCCGGCGGCGATCGGGTCCGCCGGTCACACGCGCGGGGGGGTCCGTGACCACGCGGGAGCGGGAGCGCGCCTCCGGCGGCGCGCGCTCGCTCCCTAAACCCTCACAGGCGAGCGACGTAGACCTACGTCACTTTGCCTGTGAGGGGCTGACCGCCGCCGTAGATAGTCGTGCGGCGGTCGGCAAGTGGCTAGAGTGATCATCTCATTCCAATTAGCACGTTGAGTCCCAATAGGAGCACTTTACTGTCACTTGAATGTTTTGGATTATTATCTTGAAATAAAATATTGTTGTACTTCTACTTCTTCTACACTTCCTGGATATCTTCTGGAGGTGTCCATTTGAGGCCTTTTTGGGATTGATAGCTGTCCAACCAGAGGCATGTCACTCTACATCCCCGATTTTGTCCTACACTGTAAAACCAAACAGATCCTGCACTACCAACATACTCCTTCCACAAACATAAAGCCCCGTACACACGATAAGAAATTCGGAAGGGAAATTTCGTCCGACGACCGATCTGCCGATTTTCGGCTTGTTAGTATGGTGCTTTCGACAGCCGACTCCGACTTTTCGGCTGACAAAATCCTGATGTGCAGGCTATAAAATTTTTGTCCTTCGTCAACACACATCCGATTTTCGTCTCATTAGTACAGATTTCGACGGGGAAAAATCTTATGAGCAAGACTGGGCATGCTCAGAGATGAAAGAACACATACAAAGCAATCCAACACATGACATCACTTCTGAAGTAGAATTCTGTCGTACGGGAAAATTCGTGTGCAGTCTAGGCACATTCCAACCAACAGACACCACTCTGGACAAAAGAGCGGAAATTTGTAGCGTGTGTACGGGGCTTTAGACTACCTTCTCCTGTTTTGGTGGGATTAAAAGCTTTGTGGGCACCTCATGATCCCCACCCAGGCATTCTCTAGCAGACCCTTCTTGTGGGAAAATTGGTTAATTCCAGAATAAATTGCCTATGTTAATCTGAATGTATGTGTCTAGGAAAAGGTCTTTCTGTAAGATAACTGACAGTAGTCCAATTCATAGCATATGCAAGGTGTCCTTAAATGATAACTCTACTTTCATAGGGGAAAAATCAGCAAATAAAGAAAAAACAATATAGCGTATACAATTGCGACACAAATCATATTGTAATTGAATGTTAATAAAAAATGACCTTTCCTTTTCAATCTGCAACTGTTGTAATTCTCGGAAAATGCAATGCAATATGGCTACCTGGAGCTGCTCTGTACACAGAATGTGTACTGACCACACCCCAGAAACATCGTTTCCTCCTTGTGTGATTGGCTCACCAATTTTCCCAGAAGTCTGCCTAAGTTACAAGTCAGATTTCTGGCATTCCCTACTACAAAAATGTCATTTTTGGTGAACTACTCCCAATAGAAACATGTCTAAAGGGATGCAGGTTCAACAACTTTCCTCATTAGAGCCCTGCAGCTGCCACAGCTGATTGATAATAATGAAACCACTCCCAGTTGACCCACTCAGCCCAGAGGAACAAACAATGATTTCTTCAGAATAACAAAAGGTAGGAATCTGCAACAAAGCTTGTTAAAACCCTTGTAATGTACACAGATCACCCAGAGGGGAAATGTTTTTTTTTCTCAACACAAGTGGAGTTACGCTTTAACCACTTCCCCACTGCTCACTGTGCTGCTACTGCGGCACAGTGGCTCGTTATCGTCTGGCGACGTAGGTCTACATCACCAGACATTCCCCTCTCTCGGTGGCCCGCATGCGCCGCCGGAGGCTCGCTCCCGCTGCTCTTCCCCGATCGTCAGGGAATCTAGTTTGGAGATCCGCCCGCTTGTGTAAACAGAGCGGGCGGATCTCCTAAGTGACAAGGAGTGACAGATTGCAGTGTTCAGCATAGCTGACCATGCGATCTGTCCTTGTGTCACTCAGTCACCTCCCCCCCACACGTTAGTAAGCACTAGGCATACATTAACCCCTCCCTCTCCAATAAAATTAACCCCTTCCCTGCCAGTGTAATTTTTACAGTAACAGTGAATATATATAGCACTGATTACTGCAGTAATGTCACTGGTACCCCCAAAAGTGTCAAAAATGTCAGTCAAGGGTCCGATCTGTCCGCTGCAATGTCGCAGTCCCGCAAAAAAAATCGCAGATTACCGCCATTACGCGTTAAAAAAAAACACCAAAAATGACAGAAATCTTTCCCTTTGTTAGTAAACGCAATAACTTTTGCGCAAACCAATCAAAATACGCTTATTGTGATTTTTTTTTACCAAACATAGGTAGCAGAAAACAAATTGGCCAAAAATGTAAAAAAAAAATTGATTTTTACATTTTTTTTTGGGGGGGGGGGGGAATTTCATATAAAAAAATGTTAAAAATATTATTTTTTCAAAATAAACGCTCTTTTTTTGTTTATAGCGCAAAAAGTAAAAATCGCACAGGTGATCAAATACCACCAAAGAAAGCTCTGTTTGTGGGGAAAAAAGGACGTAAATTTCGTTTGGGTACGGCGTTGCACGACCGCGCAATTGTCCGTTAAAGTCACGCAGTGCCGAATCGCAAAATACCCCCTGGTCAGGAAGGGGGGAAAATCTTCCGGGGCTTAAGTGGTTTAAACCCTTGTAATGTACAGAGATCACCCAGGGGGGAAATGTTTTTTTTTCTCAACACAAGTGGAGTTACACTTTAAAGTTGCAAATATCTCATTATCTATATTAATCCCAACCTGAATTTTTTTTTCTATTTGCATCATTTGCAAAAAATTTAACCATACAGATACTACCAATCTCTGCCCGCCATTAGATCTTAATTTTTACCGCAGAGGGATAATATGTGAAGCCAATGGGTGGAGATACAGAATACTTTAATATTCTGCAGGAAATAAGAAGGAGCGGGGGGAAGGCTTTTCAGAAAACCTCTACCACCTAAATGTAACCATACCATTCCCACAGAAATAGGTACTCCACCCAAAACAAACAACATTCCTGAAGGCAGTATTTATAATTTCTATAGAGCTTTGTCATGGGTGCATATCAAAATAAAATAAAAATAAAAATAAAATAAAATAAAGTCAAATAAAATAAAGAGTACCAAATAAAGTAGAAAGTGCTGACCCAAACCAACATGGAATAAAAAAAAAAAAGCAGATACCATATAAGTTTTCTGCTTATTATTGTCCAGATTGAAAGCCCCCTTTAATATTCATTTGTATCAATTGTTACTTCATTCTTGGCGTAAACTGCTGCTAGGACTGACTAATAAAGTAACTGATGTGAGATTTCCCACATAGCTGACTGGCTTCAACAGGTGGACTTAAAGAACAAATGCTTCCTCCGACAACTGCATGGAGTTGAACAATGGAAGAGGTGTAAAATAACCACTGATGGGATCTCAGGGATTACAGAGTAGCTATGCTCATCCTATACAGAATGTATAGTTAAGTATGAGCATACTTTCTATGCCTTATTCAAAGAATCAGAGAAATTAATTTCGTGCAATGGAAAATGTATTCTGATGGTTTCCAAATGATTGACTCTGGTCAACAACTGACCAAATAGTACAGCATGAACAGCATTTAAAGCGGAGTTCCGGGCACAGAAATGATTTTTTGCTGAACATACCCCCAGGACAGTCAGGGCTAGCACATTCCACAATGGCTAGCCTCTGATCTGTCCCGGTTCGCACTTACCTTTTGGAAGAAATACTTACTTAGAAAATTTCTTCCACAGCGTTTCCATCTCTGTTGTGGGCAGCTGAAGCCGGCGCGGTCCTCTTCTCTGTCTTCTTCCGCGTCTTCGTGTCCCAGAATGCACTGCACCAGCCCCTCTCGTCACTTCCGGTGCGGCGCCGCATTCCTAAACAGCTTCTGGGCATGCCCAGAAGCTGTTTAGCAGGGGAATGCGGCGTCGCCCGGAAATGACGAGCGGGGCCGGTGCCGTCGCATTGATTCCTGGGAGCTATGACGTTTAGCTCCCAGGAATCATCGCGAGGCAGGAAGTGACGGGGTGAGCCGCGGCTCCGAGGGAGGAAGCAGTCAGAGGTGAGTATTTACGATCTTCAATAAAAAGGTGAGTAAACAAAAAAAATAAAAATAACTATCCAATTCCTTTTCAGGTGAGCTCTACCTAGCGGAGGGGCACAAAAAAAAAAAATCGTTTTTGTGCCCGGAACTCCGCTTTAACAGTGCCATAAGTGATATAAATGTCGGATTATTTTTCAGCCTCCTGACTCCTTACGCCTGCCTAAAGCCTAGAGATTTTTTTTTGCATGCTAATCTCCATATCGAAAATGAATCGGTTACTAAAGTACAAAAATTCTCATATGACAGAATATAAATTCGGAAGTGATATAATGTATTTGTATTGTTTTTTCGGATGAAAACTGTACTGATTAAACAAAAATCGAACGATCTTGTATCGTACGAGAATTTTTTATTTTTCTTGTCCCTTTGTAAAATTTTGGACGACAGCTGTATACTAACAATCAGATTATCGTATGGTCGCATTTTTTGTACAATATTCTGATCGTGTGTACAGAGCTTGAGGGTTGGGTGGGGGTAAGAAGACCAGAGCCACTGCCTGATTCTAAGTGCTTAGGAAGGAAAGGTTTTCTGTCAGGACAGAAAGTAATATTAAAGTGGTTCTAAAGGCAGAATTTTTTTATTTTTACGCATTCTATGCATTAAAATAACAAACCTTCTGTATGCAGCAGCCCCCCTCAGCCCCTCTAATACTTACCTGAGTCATATCTAGATCCAGCGATGTTGCAGCAGTGTCTTAAGCCCCGTACACACGCACCGATTGTTGGCCGTAAATTTTCGGCCAACGTCCGATCGGCCGATTGTTGGCTTGTTAGTATGATGCTTCCGACAACCGACTGCGACTTTTCGGCCGAACAAAATTTGGTGTGCATGCTATAAAATTTTTGTTGGCCGTCACCAGAACTGCCGATTGTTCGTCAGTCAGTACAGATTTCGGCTGACAAAAGTCAGATGAGCAAGACTGGGCATGCTCAGAGAAGAAAAAACACACGAAAAGTAGACCAGAACATGACATCACTTCTGCAATTGGTTGTTGTTGGCCGACAAAATTCGTGTGCAGTCTAGAGCACATTTCAACCAACACAACAACACTGGACAAAAGACGGCCGATCGTTTGGCCGACAATCGGTGCGTGTGTACGAGGCATTACGCTGCTCGGGGCTCCCGTCCTCATTGACTGCGACAGCAGTGCGGCGCCATTGGTTCCCGCTGCTGTCAATAAAATTCAGTCAGCCAATGAGAAGAGAAAGGGGGCAGGGGAGTGGACACAGGGAGCTGTGACTCTGCTCGGGTGCCCCCATAGCAAGCTGTTTGCTGTGGGGGCACCCAACAGGAGGGAGGGGCCAGGAGAGCAGAAGAGGGACCAGAGAAGAGGAGGATCGGGGTTGCTTTGTGCAAAACCACTGCATATAACAGGTAAGTATAACATGTTTGTTATTTTTAACTAAAAAAAAACAAGATTTAACACTCACTTTAACTCTCTCCAATAAAGACACGTACAAAAACACAACTTGAGGAAGAGCTTGATTGTCACATTTTTTTTATTGCTTTCTGTGCCATCTTGTCATGGGGATGACCATACCCATGGCCACTGATAAGGCAGTACAACTGGTCCTGTTGTACTGGGCCCAGGCTTCATCAACTAAACAGGGGGGCCCAGGGCAGCACTATCTTTCATTTTACTAGATTTTACTAGACCACACCTCCGTTCCTTCCTGCTTACCAGGGCTTATATTATATTTCCCTGGGCCCCATCATGTCAACGGAGGTGCCCAGGAGGTGAGAGCATATGAGGGACTTTTTTTTTTCATTTTCGGGGAATAGGCAGATGCTGCTGTTCCGCTTCACCTTGGGGGGCTAGGTGGGTTTTGGGGGCCTTGTCAGGAAGGCTGTACAGGGCCCCGTGATTTCTAACAGCAGCCCTAACCATAGCCTCATTTCTTGTATGAGTGTCATGAGGACAGGAAATTTAGAAGAATCCCCCTATTGAGGGTCACACACAAAAATAAAAACCAGACAAAAACTTGAACGCTTCTTCCATCTTCAAAACTAAGAGTAAATCTTTAAAGTTGAATTCTGGGATCAGCAAATATTGTCTAAATAAAAAAAGTAATGTGTATTCTTACTTGATCTTGGTGTGCTTTATGTATTTCTTTCAGATCTGTGTAGTAATCCAATGTGAAACTTTGCCTATGAGTAGGAGCTTCCTGTAATAGAGACCGGTCACGCTGTTCTCTCTCCTTATGTAATGATGACTAGTCTTGTCCCCGCCCCTCCTGTGATTTGCTGCAGGCAGCCTGTAGTGGGCGGGCATGCTGGGCCCCTCCCACAGCTCTGCTCTCTGTACAGGCTATGTACAGCACAGTGATGATGTCACTGCTACTTTTACACGGCAATAACTGGGTTAGCAAAGGCATCTGCTGCACGCAAACTAAATATATATAATTTGTGTATTTTTGGAATGTATTTCTATAAAAGAGTTAGTGGCTGGTGTTAAGCTTTTAATAATATTTTCACTGAAAGTTTTTTTCTTGTCTAACTGCCGGTTCACACTGATCCGACTTGTGACAAGTAGCTTCCAATGCTGTGCAATGGAACCGTTCTAATCAGAGTGACTCAAGTCGCTCCGACTTAGAAAAAGGTTCCTGCACTATTTTTTTGCAAAGTCGGAGCGACTTGCATTGACTTCTATTATGAGAAGTCGTTTCAAGCCGCGCTGAAGTCGTGCTGCACGGGCGACTTCATTAGTCGCCCGAAGTCGGGGCGATTTGAGTCGAATTAGTGTGAACCGACTCTAAGTAGACCTTTGTAAAAAAAAAAAGTCGGCCTGGGCAAGGCCAAATTTTATTATAAAAACGCATTTTTCCTCGTAGCGATGTAAAAATATAATATCAGGTTAGATTCCATCTATGTAAAGAAGTGAATATTGAAAATTACATACAATGTCATGTAAGGATAAGGTGTTATACCGTATTCCATAGCAGTGTAGTTCAGAACAAGGTCAGAGTGTTAAGTGTTCATACTCGACATTCTTGATCTAGTATCAAATATCTGCGTAACGGTGACACTATTTACATTCTCTGTAACTCTAACCTCCGTGCAAATAGAATTTCAACGTACATATCGGCTGTGGGGTCTCCAATGTCACAGGAGTTATCAGAATGCACGTATCATTAACCCCTTGAAGCCTGTGTCACTCATCAATGATTCCGTGGAGTCATAGTACCAGGGCATAACGTTCCTGCTTATACAGTAATGTAGGGCCGTCAAAAATTCATCCAGTTGCCATTACCATCAAATATCCATTTTTTCGGCTGTAATTTTGAAAACGTTGCAAGGTTCCACTATTACTTGTTATGATAGGGATTTGTCAACTGTTATTTATAGCAAGAATATTTAACTCTTTTTGTGCAAGGGACCCAGAGGTTGGTGTGCCATTTTTCTGGGACAATAAATAGTTAGTTTGTCGATGTTCATAGTTTCCTGTAGTGACCAGTTTAGGGGCATGTAGGGGAAACCCCAGAACTCATGGGTTTCAGTAACATTTTCACTATTGAAGCCAGATCAATAGGCATAAAGGCTGTATTTAAACAGTCAATGCCCTTAAATCAGATATTTTAGTTTTGGTAGATTCTGGGGAGTATACTTCACTCCTTTATTCCTTGATAATGTTCTTTTGAATGAAACTAGTCGGGAGAAGCTACAGCAGTGACTTTATAACACCCACTGGGGTGTCTGCATGTGATTAATAGTTTTATAAGCAATTTTATACTCCTGCCTTCTTGTAAGTAGTTTTAACCTTCATTAAAAAGTCTGGGTTTTTTTTTTTTTTTTTACTACACAAGGAGTTCCTCCTTTGTCTCTCCCTTTTGCTGAGCCCACTGTTAAACATTCTGCTCACTTCGTAATCCATCCTGGAATCTTGGCTCCTGATATCTAGCCATCCAACTATTGAACATCCTGGTTGTATGGTAACCCATCCTGGAATCTTGGCTCCTGATATCCATCCATCCATGGGGATACTGGGATAAAGTGCAGCCAGACCCCCATCTTGGGGTCAGAGTAGCTGAGTCCACTGTTGAACATCCTGGTCATATAGTAATCCATCCTAGAATCTTGGCTCCTGATATCTATCCATCCAACTTTTGAACATCCTGGTTGTATGGTAACCCATCCTGGAATCTTGGCTCCTGATATCCATTCATCCCATGGGGATACTGGGATAAAGTGCAGCCAGACCCCCATCTTGGGGTCAGAGTAGCTGAGCCCACTGTTGAACATCCTGGCCATATAGTAATCCATCCTGGAATCTTGGCTCCTGATATTCATCCATCCCATGGAGATGTACTGGGATAAATTGCAGCCAGACCCCCATCTTGGGGTCAGAGTAGCTGAGCCCACTGTTGAACATTCTGCTCACGTCGTAATCCATCCTGGAATCTTGGCTCCTGATATCTATCCATCCCATGGGGATATTGGCATAAAGTGCAGCCAGACCCCTATCTTCGGGTCAGAGTAGCTGAGTTCACTGTTGAACATCCTGGTCATATAGTAATCCATCCTAAAATCTTGGCTCCTGATATCCATCCATCCCACTATTGAACATCCTGGTTGTATGGTAACCCATCCTGGAATCTTGGCTCCTGATATCCATCCATCCCATGGGGATACTGGGATAAAGTGCAGCCAGACCCCCATCTTGGGGTCAGAGTAGCTGAGCCCACTGTTGAACATCCTGGTCATATAGTAATCCATCCTGGAATCCTGGCTCCTGATATCCATCCATCCCATGGGGATGTACTGGGATAAAGTGCAGCCAGACCCCCATCATGGGGTCAGAGTAGCTGAGCCCACTGTTGAACATCCTAGTCATATCGTAATCTATCCTGGAATTTTGGCTCCTGATATCCATCCAGCCCATGGAATAATACTGGGATAAAGTGCAGCCAGACCCCCATCTTGGGGTCAGCGTAGCTGAGCCCACTGTTGAACATCCTGGTCATATAGTAATCCATCCTGGAATCCTGGCTCCTGATATCCATCCATCCCATGGGGATGTACTGGGATAAAGTGCAGCCAGACCCCCATCTTGGGGTCAGAGTAGCTGAGCCCACTGTTGAACATCCTGGTCATATAGTAATCCATTCTGGAATCTTGGCTCCGGATATCCATCCATCCCATGGGGATGTACTGGGATAAAGTGCAGCCAGACCCCTATCTTGGGGTCAGAGTAGCTGAGCCCACTGTTGAACATCCTTGTTGTATGGTAACCCATCCTGGAATCTCAGCTCCTGATATCCATCCATTCAATGGGGATACTGGGATAAAGTGCAGCCCCATCTTGGGACCAGAGTAGCTAGTAAACGGCTTGTGAATTGGGTGTGCACTTTTGGGTGTGAAGATTTTGCGATTCACACTGAAATATACATTTTTGTTGATACACAAGTATATGTAAACTTTTTGCACAAGAGCTCTTCTTGTCTTCTTTTTTCCTGATGGGCTTTACTGGATTATTTATGAATGTTTTGGTTACACAGTTTTTGACATACACTAATTTCTTACTTGATTGAATTTATGCACTTTACACGTTTTTTATTATTATTAATATGTATAATGTTTATGTGGAAATTTTGTGAGTGCAGCTATCACTGAGAAATTATAATTTTTTACTATTTGGTGACACTTATTGTGCAACTTATTTTTTTGGTTTAGATGCTGGGGAGTAACTACCTGACAGTTGCTCATAACTCTGCACATCACACTAGCATTGTGGTGTGAACAACTGTTTTCTATTTGCCCTTGCAGTGACCAGCTGGTGTGAAAATTTAGCAGTCACCGGACGTTGTGTTAATGGGCCATCAGGGACACCATTGGTGAGATCTCTGCTCCGGGGTCTGTACTTGCTGTGGCCATTCTAATAGGGTTTTAACATGTACTCATGCATTTGATTAAGATATAACTAGTTTTCAACATATATTAATGTATACTTTCAGTTTTTTTTCTCTCCTTTTGGCCTGATTAATTTTTTTTTTTTTAATTCTTTATTTTCAGTCTCCATCAAACCAGAGTAAACAGTTACAAATGTCATTTCAGTACAATGTACAGATCAAACATGTTCCATAAGCCCTGGTTCACACTGAATCCGACTTTGAAATTGCGTGACTTTATTTGAAATTTCATGGTTTTAAAGCTGCATGTCAGTGCAATTTTAGGTGCGACTTGGCTTGACATTTGTGCGACTTCATGCACAGATGTCTATGCAAGTCGCACCTGAAATCACTATCACAGTGCAGGAACTACTTTTTCAAATTGGTTTGGCACAGCATCGCACCGATTTGAATAGTTCCATTGCCGACAATAGGGTGCAACTTTTCATGTGCTTTGGACCTGTCAAATAGCATGATAAGTCGCACCGGTGTGAACGGGGGCTTAAAAAGTTAAAAGAGTTGCAAAAGCAATTAAGCATTCAAGGACAACTAAATCTGAAACAGTACTGAAAAAGTATAGGTTCTTGCAGTGGTAAGCAAACCCTGCTCTGTTTCACATTTTCCTATTACTGGAGGGAGAAGAGGAGGTTGGGGGAGCGAGGAGAGAGAGATGGAACAGGGAAGGGGAGTGGAAGAAGATATCCCACACTGGAGGGGGGGGGGGGGCAGTCTATGTATTTATTTCCGAGGATCCACAATCCCTGTAAAGATTTTAAAGCGTTTTTCGGTTTGTTTTCTCATATTTGAAAGTCAACTGCTTCATCAATTTTATATCAGCTACAAGATCCAATCATTGTTCTGTAGTAGATAGAGAAGATTTCTTCCACATGGCGGGTATACAGGCTGTGTTGCGATGTTTTAAAAGGGAGTGTTGGTAGCGTTTAACAGACATCAGAGTAAAGCCCCGTACACACGTACCGATCGTCGGCCGAACGATCGGCCGTCTTTTGTCCAGGGCTGTCCTGTCCGCTGAAAAGTGCAAAAGACTGCACACGAATTTTGTTGGCCAACAACAGCCGACTGCAGAAGTGATGTCATGTGATGGTTAACTTTCCGTGTGTTTTTTCTTCTCTGAGCATGCCCAGTCTTGCAAATCTGCTGATTGTCGGCCGAAATCTGTACTGACTGACGCACAATCGGCCGTTCTGTTGTCGGCGTACAAAAATTTTAATGCCTGCAGGACAGATTCTGTTCGGCCGAAAATGCGCTGTCGGCTGTCGGAAGCATCATACTAACAAGCCGACAATCGGCCGATCGTTTGGCGGCCGACAATCGGTACGTGTGTACGGGGCTTAACATGTATTATGCCTCGTACACACGCAACGATTGTTGACCGTGAATTTTCGGCCAACTTCCGATCGGCCGATTGTCGGCTTGTTAGTATGATGCTTCCGACAACCGACTGCGACTTTTCGGCCGAACAAAATCTGGTGTGCATGCTATAAAATTTTTGTTGGCCGTCACCACAACGGCCGATGTTTCGTCAGTCAGTACAGATTTCGGCAGACAAAAATCTGATGAGCAAGACTGGGCATGCTCAGAGAAGAAAAAACACACGGAAAGTAAACCAGCGCATGACATCACTTCTGAAGTTGGTTTTTGTTGGCCAACAAAAGTCCAGTGCAAGTCTAGAGCACATTTCAACCAACACAACAACACTGGACAAAAGACGGCCGATCGGTCGGCCAACAATCGTTGCGTGTGTACGAGGCTTTAGGCAGGCTGCTGGATTTCCCGATAGAGCCACATCCATCACCCTATGTATCGTTTGGAGCACTGCAGTCCAGAAGCCCTGTAAGGCCGGACAAACCCAGAATATATGGAGTAGTGTAGATTTCACTTGATTACATTGATTTTAGACAGAAGACAGGTGAGCTTTTCAGCCTGACACTGAGCTGACATCTTTGCTCTGGCAGGGGGAGAATTCAAGTAAATAACAGCACACATAGCCTTCACTGAGATATAAGGCTGCACTAATACAGCAACTTTAGAGGGAAGACTCATGCGTACAAGAGTCCATTCCTGTCTTGTTCTTTTTAAATATAGCTTTGAACATAAAGAATGCACTGCAAGTATGATACAGTTACAGAAAGAAAGTTACAGTTACAGCTGAAAGGAACCCTAGTTTTTAATCATGTGTGCTTTTAGCACATATACTTGAAGAACAAATCAAAATCCTACTACTAACATATGGTGTAATAGCAATTTTTAAGTGGATTATTCCGTTCAATGATGATCCTCCAATAATGTCACCAGCAAACCTCTTTATTATCAGATCTCTCCACATGCAGCCGCCAGTGACCAGTCATAGGTCATGTGTTCCTGATAATACATAATTTCTGCACTTTGCAAAGTTAATTGCTTACTTGCTAATTAATTAGGGTCAGTGGCCCCTTAGAGAGATAATTACTACTAATATACATCAATATAAAATTGTGGCCAGCTTTGTATAATGTTATAATTAGCATAATTTTCCACCTAGATTTTCCATTTCATTTCATGGCAACATTTTCCCATCACTGATTTTTTAATTGTACATTATGTGATTTAAAAATTATTATTGACCTTATCCAATAAGGAAGTATAAAAAGTAATTATACTGGGAAAAAAAATGCCATATCCAACATGAACAGTTATTGCTTCAATGGCTACAATGAACAAGTCAATTGTTTGCCAGCTGCTCTTTAAACAGTCTTAACGTATACCCGTCATTAGAGGAACATGTGGGCAAGATATTGCTGACCTCCTGAAAATGTTAGTTCTGTTTGCCTGTCTTTATTAGTTAGGAGTAAGTGATCTGGAACAGGTATGTAGCAAATTCAAAAGGGTATTTAAAAGCCAAACCTTTTTTTTTCATTTTTGATAGAGCAGAGAATGTTTAAAACTCCTGATATTTTTTTTATTTTATATATATATATATATATATGTGTCCTAATGGGAATAGTTTTCCTTCATTTCCTATCCAGGACACACAATAGGAAATCTATTCAAAGTAAAAAGAAATTTGTTCTAAGATGCTGTCACTGCAGGTTTTCCCATTGGAAGATCTTCTAATTTCCTATTCTGGTGGCAACTAGCACATTCGTATTTCAACCTAATTTCAGTTCTAGTGACTAGGACAAGAAGAGCTGGTAAATCTCACCAGAAAAGACAAAGACAGCAAAAAATCCCCAGACAGATGTTTTGGCCCTTTCTTAGGCCCCTTTCACACATACAGTCCGTTCAGTTCATCAGTTCAGTCACGTCAAATGAATCAGTTTTTCATCCGTTTTTCATCCGTTTTTCGTCAGTTGTCATCCATTTTTCGTCAGTTGTTATCCGTTTTTCATCCGTTTTCATCAGTTGTTATCCGTTTTTCATCCGTTTTTCATCCGTTGTCGTCCGTTTTTCATCCGTTGTCATCCGTTGTCATCAGTTGACATCAGTTTTTCCTTCCGTTGTCATCCGTTGTCATCAGTTGACATCAGTTTTTCATTCGTTGTCATCCGTTTTTCCTCCGATCCATTTTTTTTGACGGATGAAAAATAGGGCATTCATCCGTTCAAAAAAACGGACATTGACGGAAGTGGATGAAAACGGATGTTAACTGATGATCATCAGTTGTCATCCGTTTTTACATAGAGATACATTGATGTCCGTTTTTCATCTGTCAACGGATGGATGAAAAATGGACAAACGGACAGCATGTGTGAAAGGAGCCTTACTCTTATCCAAAACTGAGTATTCTGGGTTAGTAACTCAAAAGCTATTGGAGCTAAAAAAAAACAAAAAAACAGCCGAGCACCTGGAACTTTAATGGTCAAAAAGTTAAGAAAGGCTGAAAAAATCAACAAAACTAGGAAACCCCTTTGAACCCCCAATTCCTAACCTTTATAAAGGGATCCATTGGATTTTTATTTTATATGGAGCATGTAATGCCTCTTTCACACGGGCGTTCCGTATGTCCGTATATCACCCCATCCGTTTGCGGGTGATATACGGACATAATGCATGTCAATGGGATTGCGGATGTCAGCGGATGACCATCCGCTGACATCCGATTTGCGTCCTTTCAGTTCTGTTCTGTTTTTTGGAACGGAACAGAACCCTATTTTTCTTCCACTTAAAAAACGGAAAGGACGCAAAATTGGATGTCAGCGGTGTCATCCGCTGACATCCGCAATCCCATAGACATACATTATGTCCGTATATCATCCGCAAACGGATGGGATGATATGCGGACATACGGACCGGATGACAAAAAAAAAAAAGTGCCGGAGCGGATCGAAATACGGTCCGCTTCATGTGAAAGAGGCCTAACAAGTAGAGCTAGAACACCTCAAGTTGGGTGGGAACTCCTAAAACATCAGTGTTATCAGGTACAATGCCTGAAACTTTGGAATGAAGATTCACCAAGAGATATAAGAAGAAAGTGCTTGACTGTGGTTCTTATCCCCCACTAATACCTTAAAGTGGAAGAAGTTAAGCCCCATACACACACGCAGATCGTCGTCATACAAACGTCGGCGGACGAAAGATCTGCCGATTGTATGCGTGTTAGTATGGTGCCTCCGACAGCTGTCTGCACACAATCCGCGGACAAGAGTCTTTCTTGCAAACATGAAAATTTTTGTCTGCGGACACCAGAACGGACAATTGTTTGCCTGTCAGTACAGAAATCAGCCGACAGACCGCAGATTTGCAAGACTGGGCATGCTCAGAAAATAAAAAACACAGGGAAAGTTAACCATTACATGACATCACTTCTGCAGTCAGCTGAAGTCTGCGGACAAAATTCTTGTGCTGCCCTTGTGCTGTCTTTGCACTTTTCAACAGACACCGACATCCCGGGGAGAAAAGACGAACATTTGTATGACGACGATCTGCGTGTGTGTATGGGGCTTAAGTTTACAATCCGCGGGGCCAGACTATCAAACCATAACCACTTGTATTGTGCGTGGTTGCAAAGCAGTTGCAGTACATCCCCATTCACTTTCAAAAGTTGTGTTTGGCGGGTAGTAGTGCCCACCAAGTAGGACAGGGGGTATAATTCCTGGTGTGGCATATGCACACCCCTAGCCGCTAAAGTAGGTGCTATTGAAGGGCGTAAAAACATAGCTTTAACGCAAATAAAACTTAGTCCTAAAGGTCCCCATAGACAGCAAAAAACGTTGTGCTATGGGTGGCCCCACAAGTACCCCCTGACTTACCATATCAGTGTAAAATTATTGGTTGAACAATCACTGCATCCTATCAGCTGCAGTTACTGTTTGCCAATACCTTGTATTCAGGCAGCACCAAACCTTGGTACCTGTGTTAAACATCGGGTCTACAAACACTGCGTGTAAGCAACAGGTTCTCTTAACCACAGACCTCTCCTGACATGACTGTGACATAGGCATACATGGGTTAAAAGCCTGAATGTCACCTTTGACAAATAGCGGCAGAAGAAATGGTTCAGACAAATGATCTTTCATAAAACGTTTATTACTCACAATATAATTAAGCGTTAGGCCTTGAGCATGCATGCCTATTTTCCAGACACCACAATTATTACAGAGCATCTGTCAAATATACTAACAGTAATTGATATTAAAATACATTTAACCATGTGATAGCAGACTCGAACAGCGTGATACACAATCCGGTCCACGCTGCCATCTGCAAGTGTTGGCGCCATTAAGCATGGGGCGCAGATTCTACCGTTCTGTTGAATGCATTGTAAAAATTCAATATTCAGAATACTAAGTACTGTCACACTTCCTTTTATGACACTCAGGGGCTAATTTATGAAAAGCCGTGAAAACAAATGCGTTTGCAAACCAATAAAACCATAATGGAGACAAGGTCCAGTAAATTAAACGCCTCGGATAAGAAAAACACATGGCATAATGCCCTCCCACACTTATTCACAGAGGCCTTTTCTTGCTTACAAATCAGATCATTTTTTTCCTACTGTTAAAATAAATATAGAAGCAGACATCATGTCACTACAGATTTTTACACTTCGTAGAATATCTCAGAGGAGATGTACAGGTAGACAATTGTGGTTTTCCTGCTGACAAGGATGGGTTGACAGCTCCTATAATTGCCCCAGATGTACGGGATGGTAGTTTTTGCATGTCAACATAAAAAGAATGGGGCTTAGCAGATGAGGGGAGAGCAGAACAGAACTGAGTGGTTAGCACGCCTTGCATTCAGTGCCATATTGGGACACACCTTACATATAGTTACATAGTTAAAGAATATGTAAACCCAACATTTCACAGAACCACGGGACCCCTGTCGCCCCAAAAAAGTTATTTTGGGCGACAGGCGCTCCGCAATTCTGTTTGCGCGTTTTAAGCGCGATTCATCAGGCAAAAGCGCACCGCGATCTTGCTGAAATTGGAAGTGATTGGGATAGCACGAGTGTCCCGCAGTTTGCCGTGATTCAGGATCTCCAAGATGTGAACGGAGCCTAATACCATAAATAATAACATGGAGTATATAATGAGTTTGGAAATTCTGGATAAATGCTTAAATAATGCATTACAATTTACCTAAACCTATTAGATTTTAGTCGACTAAAATACAACTAAAACAATTCAGGTTACTAAAATATGACTAAAACTAAATCGAAATTTGATGTCAAAATTAACACTGCTAACATGGAAATCATAATACCCCAAGGCAAACAGATATTCCCCAAATCAACTGTGTTTTTTCTAATCAATCTTTTTTGTACATATAGAAACACATCTTTGAAGCAGATCTTATTCTTATGAAAGGCTATTTTACCTTTTCACAGCTGTTAGTGTTAAGAATCATTTTCATAGGCAAAAGTTAAAGTGTATGTACAGCCAAATTTAGTTTTTATTGTAGTTTGGATAGAGTATGAAGGGATTTTTTTTTTTTTTTATATGGTCCTTGCACACAGGCTGACCGATCAGGTCTGCCTGTCAGTTTTTCAGGCGGACCTGATCGAACCCTCCAATCTCCCCTATGGAGCAGCAGATGTCAGTGGTGACATGTCTGCTAACACCCCCCACTATCACACCCGCCACCGGATAGTGGTCCGATTTTTCATCCATCTGGCGGATCGTATTGGATAGTATCGGATGAAAGAGGACAGGCAGTCCATTTTCACCCAACCTCCCCATAGATGAGAGCGGGGATCTGTCGGTCTCCGCTCTGCACACTGTGCACAGAGGGACCTGTCATCCATCTGCTCAGCTGGGATCAGCGGAGCAGAGGTGCCCGTGTGAAAGGGGCTTTACTGTCTTCGTCTCCGCTGTGGAGATTCACCCTCTCTACACTGGAACTGAAAATAAGGTGAAGTCCTATAATGGCAGACAATCTTTGCAGTGACAATTAATTAAAACGGGATCTTCATCAATGTATAAAGATTTCTTCCCACTTACTGATGTGTCTACGAAACAGGACGTGAAAGGAAATCTACCCAAATCTGACGCATATGTAATAAATTCAAACATGAGAGAGGTTCTAACCTTTTCCTACTCTATCCAAAAACTAAAACAAAAAAGTGGTCACTTTATATATGCTTCAAATATCTTTTTAATGATCTTGGGAACCATTCACTCTTATGGCAACAAACGCTAAAATGCACCATGCCACAATGCATGGCAATGCACCTGCTCTATGTGTAGGGTGGCACCATTCACTGTGAATGGTACTCAGTGCGGTGCCTACTGTTTTCATACCAGTTCCTATGTGTTTTGAGAGGTCCCTTAAGCCAGCCATATGCTGGATTTTGAAGGATTCCTGATGTTCGGGAACAAAATGATTGATGGCAGAGAAAGCTCATAGCTGGAGAGGGGGGCCAGGTCAGAAAAGATCAGGAGGAGAGGAGACTGATGATGACTGAAGTTTTTCAGACAGAAAATGAAAGCAGGCTTCATATAGCTGTTGCAGATACAAAGGGATTGATTTACTAAAGGGAAGAAGACTATGCACTTTGTAAAGTGCAGTTGCACTCTGCAGGTGCGGTTGCTCCAGAGCTTAGTAAATGAGCAGAAGCTCTGCTGACTTCCATCATTCAATCATATGCAAGCAAAAATGCAGGTTTTTTTTTCCTTGCACGTGATTAGGTATTCTTTGCAAAGTGAAGCCTTACCTCATTAACTAAGCTTTGGGTGCAGCTGCACTTTGCAAAGTGCACAGTCTATTTGCCCTTAGAAAATCAACCCCAAAGAGTTATAATTTGGTGGTGCAAGTTTGTAAAGTAATCAGTTCCAACACAGGAATTGACTAGCTGCTACAAGTGTGAGGAAAAAAGGTAAGGCTGGAGTGCAACTTTAAACATGCTCATGAATTAATTTAACAGTGATAGTTAAAATTTAATAGCGAGTGTCAACATATGTTGTTCTCCCTGTTTAGTATAGCTAAAAAAACAAATATTTACATCAATATTTAATTTGTACAAACATGCATTTATTTGTGTTCATCTAAGGGCTCTTTCACACGGGCGGTCCGATCAGATCCGCCTGTCAGTTTTTTAGGCGGATCTGATCGGATCCTCCAAGCAGCTCTATGGGGCAGCAGATGTCAGCGGAGACACCTCCGCTGACACCCGCTGCCATCCATATCCAATCCTGTCCGTGAAATCTGGACGGATGGAAACCCTATTTTTCCATCCGTTCAGTAATCGGATCGGATCGGATGAGAGCGGACAGGCGGTCCGCTCTCATCCGATCCCCCATAGAGGGCAGCGGGGGCTGAGACACCTCCCTCTCCGCACTGCAACCGGAGACGGAGCTGTCATCCGCCGGCTCAGCGGGGATCGCGGATCGATCCCCGCTGAGCAACACGGATCCGCCTACAGAGGCGGATCATGTGAAAGAGGCCTAAGGCCCCTTTCTCCTGGGGCGGATCTGCTCGGCGGACTCCTCTAGCTCAGCAGGGATCCGTTGATCCCCGCTGAGCAGGCAAATGACAGGTCCATCTCTGCTCAGTGTGAAGAGTGGAGATGGACATAGTCCCGCTCTCCTCTATGGGGAGATCGGGTGAAAACGGGCCACCTGATCTGTTTTTATCCGATCCTTTCCGATACAATCGGCCAGACAGATGGACCTGTCAGAGTCCCGCTCTCCTCTATAGGGAGATCAGATGAAAACGGATAGCATGTCCCATCTGATCCGATCCCCTGGACAGATGGCGAAAGTATCACCATCCGTCTGTTTTAAGTGGATCTTGTCGGATCGGATGACAGATGGGTGTCAGTGGACACATCTCCGCTAACACCCGCTTTTCCATGTAGTAGTAGAATGGGTGACCCGATCAGGTCCGCCTAAAAAACGGACAGGCGGACCTGATTGGTCCGATCGTGTAAAAGGGGCCTAATTATGTGGCTAGATTTCAAAATGTTTTTCTTCCTCCAGTAGAAGCCATGATGGATATGATGGACATGATGGATATGGCGTAACACATAGAGGTACCAAGCGGTGGGCAGTTTTGACGTTACATATGTGATCATCTTGGATCTGTGAATTTTAGGCTGTTTTTTAATATAATAAATGTGAGTTTAATATTTGAAGCTGGGATTTGTCTTATTGCTTCATAAACATTTGGGTACTGCACCATTGGAGATTCTCTTTTTTTTATCTCTACATGTGTTTATTTGGAGACACATCTAGTATTGTGGAGTGATCTAGAGAGCGGACAGCAGTGTGTGTCTGTCTTATAATTGCCTTAGACCCCTAGTGGTTCAATCGTGGAGGTGAGCAGACACTTCACCTGGTGATTGCAGCACAAGATATAAGTAGTGGACACACATGGAATAATTTACAGATTGCACTTCTTAGGCCCCTTTCACATGGGCTTTTCGATCCGATCCACCTGTCAGTTTTTCAGGTGGACCGGATAGGATGCTCCATGCAGCCCTATGGAGCGGCGGACGTCAGTGGAGAAATCTTCGCTGACACCCGCTGCTATCCGATCCGATCCTGTCCATGAAATCCAGATGGATGAAAACCCTATTTTCCATCCGTTTGGAGGATCGGATCACATAGGATCAGATAAGAATGGTCATCCGTTCTCATCCGATCTCCCCATAGAGGAGAGCGGGGATCTGACAGGTCTGTCTCTGCACACAGAGTGGAGACGGAGCTTTCATCCGCCTGCTCAGCGGGGATCGGCAGAACGGACTCCGTCGGGCGCACCACCCGTGTGAAAGGAGCCTTACAGAAACTGTTTTTGGACTTTTTTATTGCACATTTGCACTTTGGAGTGCTTCTTCCATTTTTTGTTAGCACTTCAGGACTTATTGCTTCACTTGCACTTTATTCAATCAGAGACGGCGTCTCTGCACTATTATTGCACTTCACTAGGTGTTCATTGTTTGAATTGCCCAATATTTATAATTTATTTATTTATTATATGTTATGTCATTGTATGTTTAGCACTGTTTTAAAATTTATTTAACTAATTTACTATTTTTTCTAGCAGCGCTATCACATAGATTAATATATATGTGGGTGTGATTCTTGCACTGTCCTGTAGGCGAATAAATTTATGTACCCTCGATGCCGCTGGTACTATTGCTGTTAACCACACAGTTACAGATATGAGATAAGGGGGGGGGGGGGGGGGAGAAGTACCTCACTTCAAAGGCTATGTGTAGTATAAGGTGACTCAGTAATAAATAATAAATAAATAAATTAATAGATGATTCCACTGATTTCTAATGTGTTAATTAAATATAATAAAATAAATCATATAATCAAAAATTAAAGTGCTAGTATTGGTGAATGTCTAAAATCATATAAAATTACAAATTGTATATGAATTTTATGATATAGAATTTTATATGATTTTACACATTCACCAATACTAGCACTTTAATTTTTGATTATATGATTTATTTTATTATATTTAATTAACACATTAGAAATCAGTGGAATCATCTATTAATTAATTTATTTATTATTTATTACTGAATCACCTTATACTACACATAACCTTTGAAGCACGGTACTTCTCCCAAACCCCCCCCCCCCCCCCCTATCACATAGATTAAGCTCTAGATTTCAAAATGTGCCTTTTATTGGTTAGTAAATACATAGATGACTAGAGTAAATTTTCGAGAACAAATTAGCAAATGAAATTAGAGTGTGCCTGGAAGAAATATCACAAGCTGTGCAGAAGAACAAAAACAAACACTTGATTCTTTTTTTTTTTTTTTTGTCTTCTTTCTTTTTTTTTAAACACAATGCACTTATTTTATCGACCATTAGTATACAAGGAACATTACAGCATGGTATAATGACGTTAGAGCGGTGTTTCTCCAATAAACATTTGGAGTGGCTATCACTAACTTTAATTAAAGTGTATCTAAAGCCAAAACCACTTTCTTTTTAAGTTTTGGATAGTGTGCACTGTTTTGTACTCTAAAGGATGAGTACAGAGATTTAAAGTAGTTGTAAACCTCATACATGACATATAAACAAAGCATATCCCTCAATAGAGTGTACTGGTCTCAATCCAAAGAACTAAGGGGTTAATTTACTAAAATCAGGTGCTGCTGTGCATGGTAGCCAATCAGCTTCTAACTTCAGCTTGTTCAATTAAGCTTTGACAATATAACTTGGAAGCTGATTGGTTTCTATGAAGAGCTGTAACAGATTTTGCACTCTCTAGTTTTAGTAAATCAACCCCTAATGCCTGGTACAAACAATGAGATTATCAGACAAATGATCCTCCATTTTTTTATTTTTTTTTGCATTCTAATCTTTTAATCGAAAATAAAGAGTTTATTAAAGTTACAAAAATTCTCATCCGACAGAATATGCATTTGGAAGTGATTTAATGTATTGTAGTGTATTTGTATTGTATTATATTTGAATGAAAACTATACTGATTAAACGAAAATCAGACGATCTGGTATTATACAAAAAAGTTTTCATGCTTGTCCAATCGGATAATATTGGATGAACTGTCGTGATTAATTCTCGAAAGCTGTGTACTAACAATCAGATTATCGTACGATTGATTCAAAGCGGTATTTTTCTTATGATTTTCTAATCATGTGTACAGCCCTTAACCGCTTAACTGCGGCGGTCAGCCCCTCACAGGCAGAGTGACGTATCGGTACGTCACTAGCCTGTGAGGCTCTGAGAGCGAGCGCGCGCCGCCGGCAGCGCGCTCCCGCTCCCGCGCGGTCACGGGCCCCCCCGCGCGTGTGACCGGCGGACTCGATGTCCGCCGGTCACTCAGCGATCGTCGGGGGAGAGGGAGAAAGGCAGGCAGGCTGTGTAAACAAGCCGCCTGTCATTCTCCCCTGTGTAGAAACAATGATCATACGGTTCTAGTATGTAGGACCGTTGATCATTGTTCCTACAGCTCAAGCCACAGCCAATCACAGTTAGAATCACGCCCCTAGGGACACACACAGCCCCTCCCTCTCAAATAAAGTTAACCCCTTCACTGCCAGTGTAATTTTACAGTAACAGTGCATATATATAGCACTGATTACTGTAGAAATGTCACTGGTAACCCCAAAAGTGTCAAAAATGTCAGTCAAGGGTCCGATCTGTCCTCCGCAATGTCGCAGATCGCCGCCGTTCCGCGTTAAAAAAAAAAAAACAACAAAAATGACAAAAATCTTTCCCTTTGTTAGTAAACGCGATAACTTTTGCGCAAACCAATCAAAATACGCTTTTTGCGATTTTTTTTACCAAACATAGGTAGCATAAAACAAATTGGCCGAAAAAGTAAAAAAATTTTGATTGTGCTTGTGCTGTGTAATTTGGCCCCCTGTATCATATAAAATACCTGGTTGATCCTGTCTGGTTCCGCCCTCCCTCCTGTAAACTGACCATGGTTTATTATGGCTGCTGAACCCTGACACCGTGGTCAGTTAACATGCCTCCCTCATCCATAGCTCTCCTCTCTGCTCTCCCTCGTCCTCCTCCCCCTCCCCTCCGTGCCTGTCTGCTCATGACAGTGCCCACCTCTTCCCCTCCTGCTGCCTTAACCACCTAGGCGGTAATCCCGAGCGTGACTCGGGGTTGAATTTTCATATCAGGATCGGTAACCCCGAGTCACGCTCGGGGTGGATGTGCAGAGAGCGCAGCGGTGTTCTCTTACCTTATCCTGGCGATCCAGCGATGATCTCTCATTGCTGCGACCGCCAGCCGAGAGTCCCGCCGCTCCTCCGTCCCTCCGTCGGTGTGATCACTTCCTTGTTCCGTTCCCTGCAGCAGCAATGCTGCATGGGAGCGGAACTAGGGAGGGAAATTAAAAAAAAATAAAAATAAAAACGTTGCACAAAACACATTTTATATTATATATATATATATATATATGCACACACACACACATATATATATATATATATAAAATTATTTTATTGATTCAATTATAATTCATGCGTTATATATTATATATATATATATGTGTGTGTGTGTATATATATATATATATATGTGTGTGTATATATATATATATATATATATATATATATATATATATACACACACATATATCTATATATAATATATAATGCATGAATTATAATCTAATTAATAATATAATTTTATTATATATATTATATATTAAATAATAAAATAATATTATTGATTCGATTATAATTCATGCGTTTGTGTTTCAAATTTATCACATCTGGGATGTCTACTAGAGTCTTGTTTTGGTCAGGTTTAAGTCAGTAATTACTAAGAATTGTAGGCCTATAATACATAACGCCAAATTTCCATGAAAAGAATTGTACCGCTTTTGGTATGTAATTCCTGACATAATCGTACCGCCAGGGAGGTTAATAATTGTTATATGTTTATACAATCCCCTCTGTTTAATAACCATATGTACCCCAGTGTCTGTTCTATATGAAAAAAAGGCACATTTCTACCTTTTTTACAGCATCTCACTGCGCTTACGTGACTCCTCGGCTCTCTCCTCCCCGGCTGACATCAGCGGGAGTTCTCGACCCCTCCCACGGTAGATGTCAGCCTGGGAGAGGACAGAACCAAGGAGTCACGTGAGACGCTGTAAAATAAGGTATTTTGTTTCCCATATAGCACTGACACTGGGGAAAATATTGTTAATAAACAGAGGGGATTGTATAAACATAAACATGTGGCTTAGCAACCACTTTAAGTGTAATTTCTGTCTGCTGCTTCATTCCTCTGCTATCAGCATGAATCACTTCTGACAAGTTTTCCTGACACCAAGAGAAAAAAAGGTGACAAGGAAGAGATCTCCAGCAGAATGACAGCCTCAGCTCTATTTCTGTGTGGTGTGTGAAGGGGGGGGGGGTCACTTCCCTCTAATTAGCTCTCAGAGCTCTCCTCACTGATCTCTGCAGAGTGTAACTTCAGTTCTCCGCACTTTTTTTCGGACAGCTCAGACAGGCTTTAAAAATTCTGGACTTTGAACAGATGAAAAGACTGCAGATGTCATCTTATGGTACAACCTATGCTGGAGGATTTTTCATCTCTGTGTATCATCTGAGGCCAGTCACTTGACTGGGTATAAGAAAGGGATGACAACCACTTTAAGGCCAATAATCAGGCAAGCACCTTAAAGTGGACCTTTCAATAACTTTTCAAGTCTACATGGAAAAATTCCTGCCACAATACAAAAAAAAAAAAAATTTTTTTAAAAATAAAAAAGCCATCCCTGAACTTTAGCATAGTGGTTTTGCCTAGGCTGGCTTTGCCCCTGGACTGTTAGCCCTAGTTCACATTTGTGCGATTGCGGAGATCGCATGTAATTCGGAGCGCACTGCTCCTAAATTACATGCGATCTCATGTGCGGCGTGAATTTCAGCCATACACTTTGTAGCGCGATATGCGATCGCAACTGGGGGTGTCGTTAACCTTTAATTGACACCCCCAGCATATCGCATATGGCAGTGTGAACTGCCAGAGGTGCGAATGCTATGCGGGAACAGGCTGCATATTCGCAGCGTTCCCGCATCGCACAAATGTGAACGGGCACTTAATGTCCTTGGTTCATCAGCAGTGAAATTTCCCTGTCATATTTTTAGTCTCTGCTCCTGTCCACTAAGCCCCCGTTCACACAGGGGCGACGCTACTTCGGACCGCGACCTCCGAGGTCGCGGTGCGAGCAGCGCGCCGCGACCTCGGAGCGGCCGCCACGGACTTCATAACATTGAAGTCTATGGCGGTCGCCTCCTGGTCGCCCCAAAGAAGCTCCGGACCCTTTTTCTGAGTCGGAGCGACTTGTGTCGCTCCTATCAGAACGGGTCCGCAGCTTCCCTATGGGAGGCGACCTGCGGCGACCTGTGAGGCGACCAGGTCGCCTCACAGGTCGCCCCAGTGTGAACGGGGGCTAAGAGATATGCGTGTCCCCCACCCACCTTTGCGCGTTTTATCTCCTCCAGTTGAATTCTTAATAATATAAAATAATGGATCCAGCAGGAATGGTGGGGGCCCCTCATTTTTGTCGTAGTAGGTTTGCAGACTAGGGAACTCGGAGCAGAGATCTCACAGACACATAACAAATGGAAGACACTGCCGATGTTAACCTATTCTGTGTCTACATAAATGAAATATCAGTTCGGAATGGACTAACCCTTTAAATTAACCTCTGGTTTATAATTTTCCGGAGTTATGGCATTGAAGCAATCCCAGATCCTCCCACCTGCATTAGCCTGAGCCTGACCCAACAGTGATGTGGAACCACACTGGTGGCCATACATTATACAATTTTCTTATTCAATTTCCCCTAGTTTTACCTTCAACTATGTAGTGCCAGGGCCTGCCTGATTGCATACAAATTGAAAGTGTTTAGGTTTGCTTGTATTATATGGTTTTAGTCAATCTAAAGGAAAATTATACAATGTATGGCCAGCCTTTGGTAGATCTTGCCAGTAGAGTTCTGGAGAGAGAAAAAAAATCCCTGACAGATTTAGCTTCTCGGCATACAGATTTAAATGAAAAAACATTTTTCGGTTGACTTCCCCCTTTTTCTTTTCCAGCACTATCTGACTGAGACCAGAAATGAAATGCTGTATTTCTATAACTCTCAGCATAGAAAGGGTTAGTGCACAGCTCAGAATGCCAATATTATGACATGTAAAATATCTGGAATGACTGAATTGCAAAGCCGTTACCACTAGCTGTCATCACACTGGTGAAATCTATTGCTAAAATTGAAGCAATCCCAGAAATATCCAGTGTGACCATCTCGCTGTGTAATCAGCCATGATCTAGCGATGAGACAAACACTTGCTGAAGCAGCTGTGGCTGTCGAGGACGAGGACACACATTGTAACTGGAGGGTCTGCAGGCACCAAGCGGGAGATGAATCTTCAGCAGACTAGAAACTTGTAAAATACCAAGAGGACCTGTCATCTGAGCCCATGTCTGATAAGATGGATAATAGAAGTTTGTTTCAGTTACAGGCATCCTTCACATTTTCATGGGCTCCCCTTGCACCTGCATTGTGAACATTCGAATATAAAGACAAAAGTTTCAATGCCTATATCATTTATCTGGTCATTGAAATATCATTTAATAACTAACAGCTGTTACAGGCACATACCCCTGACCCTGCACAAATATCTCTCTATCTGACCCGTGTCTCCCAGCTTTACCAAGGAAGGAAGCCTTGACTTTTCTGTCTTCTGTCTCTAAGCTATGGGATACTTGACCATGCTTCCATTAATAAACTTTATTGATCAAGATAGACAAGACTCTAATTGGACGCGGGGCAAAAGAGGCAGCTTCCCTGGGCCCATTAATTGATGTGGGGCCCAAAGCAGCTGCCCGGGGGCCACCAAGAAAATGTTTACCCAAGGTCCAATCAAAATTAAAGATGGCCCTGTCTCTACCTGATGCAATTCACTCAGCATGTGGGCTTTAAACTTAGATAAACCCAAACGCAAAAAATACGTTCATTATGATATTATTTTCAATGTGATTGATGTATACTGTTATTTAAGTATTTTGCACATCAATAAAATCTATTCTTTTTTATATATGCTCACCTTCTTTGATAGTCCTATATCCTTAAAAGTCCTTCAATTAGGCAGTATCACAACTGGGTCTCAGAACCGTGTGATTACATGCCTGTATCACTTCTTTAGTTCATATATACAGGGCTTTTTTTCAGCAGGAACGCGGGGGAACGCATTTCCGGCACCTCCAGCACTGAATGTATGTAATAGCAAGTGGTGTGGGGTGTGTTGGAGGGTCTCTTGATGCTGGCTGCTTGGGGATCTATTGTCACTAGTAGGGATCTGGTATTGTGTGAGGGTCTATTGTTGCTGCTGGGTGATCTATTGTTGCTGGGGGTGTCTTATGTTGTTGGTAGGGATTTCCTGTTGAGGTAGAGGTCTATTGTTGGCTTATCTATTGATATTGGTTGCTGGGAGAGCGGTTGTTGCTACTGGAGGGGGTCTAATGTTGCTGGGGTGGATCTTTTTGCTGGGTGAGGTGTTTTGTTGTTCGTGGGAGCTGGGTAGGGGGTGGAGACAAGGGGTGACTCAAAAGGGGGGAGTTCCTGCACCTATTCTCAGAGAAAAAAAGTCCTGCATATATATATATATATATACAGGGCTTTTTTTCTCAGAGAATAGGTGCAGGAACTCCCCCTTTCCAAGTCACCCCTTTTCTCTGCCCCCTACCCACCTCCGAGTAACAATAGGGCCCCCTGTCAGCAACAATAGATCCCCCTAACAACAACGGACAACCCGCAACAATATTTCCCCCCTAGAATCAGTAAACTCTCTGTTAGCTAGCAACAATAGACCCCTCTCTCAAAAGTAGATCTCTCCCAACAACTCATCCGCAATATAAGACCTACCCCCAGCAACAGTAGGTCCCCCATAGCAATAATAGACCCCCTCAGCAACAATAGACCCCCCCCTGCAAAAAAAGATCCCCTCCAGCTAGAATGGATCCTTCAATCAATAGATCCTGCAGCATTCCCCAGCACCCCTTGCAACTACAAACAGTCAGTGCTGGAGGTGCCGGAACTGCGTTCCCTCGCGTTCTCACTGAAAAAAAGCCCTGTATATATATATATATATATATTGCAGCCTATCAGTCTCCTGAGATGTGGTGGATGCATTAGGATTTTTTGAAGCATCTTTTACTTTTTTTTCACCTGGTGATCCTGCTAGTAACACACTTCCTGTCCTAGGGTGACAACGCTCACTGTATTGTATCTAAGAAGGAGCAGCGTTGTCAGCCTTGGCTGCTCTTCTGAATGCAAACATCTCCCACTCTCTCTTAAAAGATGAAAGCTTGGAAAGGTGATACTTTTATCTGAGATCTCAATTCAGCACACAGGAATTTAAAAAGATAATAGATTTTTGGCAGGAACAATAGGCACTTTTCTGTACTTGCAGAAAATATACTTAGCTTGAAGAGAGAAAATGAATGCAGCAACCCCATCTAAGGGGTTCTAAACTGCTAAATATTCCTTTTTATACTTTTCATATTCTTCAATTATAGAGCTCTCTATGATTTATCCCACCTGTTGGTGAAATCCACCAGAGTAGTAAGTGCCAGAAAAAGAAACTTTACTTTTTTAAACCAGAGCATAGGTATGCAATAAAATGAACCAGTACTTCACTTATATAAGCAAGGCAACAGGTTCACCTTAATGCTGACTTGCAGCACCTTCCTTTGAGATCCTTTAAAATACCGTATTCTCTCCGTAAAAATGCTGCTTCTTGCCATCACACTGCAGTGCTCTATGCTGGCAGAGCTTAGTAACAGAAACACCCCTCACACAGACTTGTATTGCAGAGGAAGAAAGGGGGCATGTCTGACTAGTTCTGTTACGGAGTGCTGATTATTGAGTGCACTAGGTTTAATTGTGGATTGTAGTAGACCGCAAAGTCATATTTAAAATACCCGTCACAGCTGCTGTAACAGAAAAGAGAAGGAAGGACTATGAAAATTAAGGTTGTTTCTACAACATCTACCTGACTGCATATTTCTGTAAAGGCCCGTACACACGTACCGATCGTCGTCATACAAACGTCGGCGGACGAAAGATTTGCCGATTGTACGCTTGTTAGTATGGTGCCTCCGACAGCTGTCTGCGCACATTCTGCGGACAAGAGTCTTTCTTGCAAACATAAAAATTTTTGTATGCCGACACCAGAACGGACGATTGTTCGCCTGTCAGTACAGAAATCAGCCGACAGACCGCAGATTTGCAAGACTGGGCATGCTCAGAAAAGAAAAAACACAGGGAAAGTTAACCATTACATGACATCACTTCTGCAGTCAGCTGAAGTCGGCGGACAAAATTCTTGTGCTGTCTTTGCACTTTTCAACAGACATCGACATCCCGGGGAGAAAAGACGAACGTTTGTATGACGACGATCGGTACGTGTGTACGGGCCTTAAGTTTAATTGGGTTTTGAAGTGAATCCATTGCTTTGTCCTGCATACACAAAGCACAGGTTCACCGTAAGTTGAGTCTTATGAGTGTTCAAAAGCATGAATATTTTAAGGAACTAAGATCTTCCAGATCAACTTTAAAACCTGGGACTTTAGATATCTAGGACGGTGTAAACTTGACCTTACAAGTAAGCAGATTGTGTGTATATTCACCTAACTCTTCCACTATGCCTAAACCATCTATTCATTTTTACTGTAGCTCCGCTCACGACAGGGGGTAGAGGATAATGAAACACATATGTGTAAATAATGTATTACTTCCCAGCATGAAAGCCCTGTCCTTCCTTTCTCCATTCTGCAAAAATGTCCCACATTAAACAGACATACCTACTGAACACGATCCCTTCCCTCGCTCGATGTAAAAGGAGATTTTATATGATGCCATTTGGTGATGTAGGGGATTTACGATGGGACGGAATGCAATGGAAAACCAAGAACTTACCCCTTGATGGGGTCACTGTGACTTCAGAGCAACTGAAAATCTTTTGTTAATTTCATCGCTAAAGGATGGTTCTCATGAGTTAACGACACGTTGGGGGATATTGAGTTGCCAGCTCTCCTTGTGGACTGAGAGGTTTTATATAGGCTTATGGATTACCAAGAAAGCAGCGCTGAATATCTGAGTTTTTACTTGATGATGGGACATGTTTTCTTCTCCTGTATATGGGAAGAGTTTCAGGCAAATGTAAAAGCTCCCATTTAGTCATGGGGATTTATTAAAATCTGCTGCTTGAAGCAACATTTGACTATTTTCAGAAGAACATCATCCACATATTTATGATTAAAAGGACACTGTCACTTTGCCCAATCAAGTGCCTACCCACCAGCTCAGTTATACTTGCTAATTTTTGCCCCTTCACCGCCTCCTTGCTCTGTTAGAGCTCTTGCTTCATTGCTATAATAGGGCATACGCATTGGAAGAAAAAGTGACCTCTGTTATGTGACAGTGCTTGGCCCTGATTGGCCAATACCCAGGCGTAAATCTGTTGTGTGTGAATGGTGAAGCTTACCCAAGGTGGACTCCTGGATTGGGGAGTATAGATCAGTTGGTATCCTAGGCTAACAACGCTGGGGCTGGGGGAGCGAATAGAAGACACAGTCACTTGCAAATGCAATACGTAAATACCGTAACAGCCCTGACTGTGGCATATATTGTCAGTTTCCAGCTAAACACACCTCCTCCTATAGGGATGAATGGTAATGCATGTGAAACATGTGCTTTATGCATTAATAACACACCACAAAAAAGGGCAAAGGTGTTAATGTAGTCTAATTATCTATAACTGCCTATTAGTAAGCATTAAAAAAGATATGAGTATTGGATACTCACGTGATCGCGCCTGGGTATTTTACCAATATAAATACAAACGTGAGAAAAAAAGGGTAAAAATGAGCTGCTGGTCAAAAACAACAGGGTTGTGGGAAATGTGATGATGGGGAGACAGCACTCAAATTGTTGTAACAAATATTAAATATGAGAATCAATTCAATCACTTTAGGTGAATAAAATAATTATTAAAACAAAATCACTTAATAAACATGCCTAAAACACGATCTGGTGAACCAGTGGGTTAACCCTAAAGTGCTCAAATCTTAAAGTGATTGTGCTTATAACCACAAATTATAATACATATACAGTCCTTGTAACTTTAAAGGTGCAGGTGCAAAGGTGCGACAAACAATTCTGAGTGATTGTTTTTAAGGTGCTTGGTGCTCAGTAAAGATGGATTTCCACATGCAAGATGAGGGAAGGGAATCCGTCACGCCCAAGACCCTCTTTTTTCCTTACTAGGTATGACTGACAATATGGTATATACCTGCTATGTTAAACTGGTCATATTTTATTCGGCATTCTATGCAAGGCAAACCCTTTTGGTCAAATGGAAAGTCCCTCAGCCCCCCCACTGTGGCGAATTGGAAGGCAGCTAATAAAGTGGCTCTCCGGCTCTATAAGTTGACCTATACTAGTCACACCTGCCCAAGAAAATCCAACAAAATCTGGTCCAATTGGGTAGATGCCAAATGTCTCACTGTTTGATAACAACCATGCCTAGCCCACCAATGGTATTTTGGGGCCACGGCTTGGAATGGAATTAGTTCCTCTAGGCAATTACGGGATATTACTGGGTGTTGTCATTTGCTTTCTTTTATACCCCCGCCCCGGCTTCCTTTCTCCTAAGAAATTTGCTTGATTCCCCCATCAACACAGATAGTGTTGATGCAGGAATCCTTCCTGCCAGGCCATTGTCTTCTCTTGGTGGGGCAAGCCATCACCGTCGGAAAAGGACAATGATTTTCGCTAGAGGCTACCGATAATCGCAAGACAATCCAGCAGGCTGGGCTTGTACCAAAGTTGATCAATCTAGGCAATAACGGTTTGAATTTCGGGATTTGAACCGCATATGGCCGGCCTTACATCATTGTACTTCATTGTTCTTCAATGCTACTACAGTTGCCTTTTGTGAATGTAAACAGGATATATGCAACTATCTCAATGTATATCCAACCTGTTGATACCGCAGTGCCTTTTTCATGTTCGTTCAATGTATTCTGTTATGCAGGGCCTATCCCGTGTAATACAGTATATCAATAGATATTCTTACTGGCTAAAAATAATAAGAAGTTCATTGTTAGGATTTATACACAGGAAAAAATTATACCACAGGTTACACCAGCTATTACTGGGATTTGAAAAAAGCTCATTGCTGAAACAAAATGATAAAGTCCTTTATATTATATTTCTTATGCTGGACAGGGATACGCAATACCCTCCTTTTCATTCCTCCCAGAACTCTATTTAATCAGTAATTTAGGTATAATTAGAAAGCGGTTTGTGATACATGAAAAGGTGCAATAGAATATGATACAACATCTGGTCTTGCTGTATTTTCGTTTGCACATTGTATAAAAGGCTATATAGGTCACAGGAGACAATAAATAGAAATATCTTCACAGAGAATATAGATACACTTATTACCAGGATTAGATCTGATTAGAATAGAAAATCTTTGTAGTTATATTATCAATTTAAACAGCAATTTCAAGTCAAGCCTATCTCTGTATACTGCTGATGGAACCCGCAGAGCTCCTTACCTTTGGAATAGGTGTGCTTATTTCTGCTTGTGGTGCTACTACAATCTAAACCAGGCTGGATTCTGATTGGCTGATGTGAGGAATAGCTTAGCACTGACACTTTGAATTTTGTATGTCAGAGACAGTACATAGAATGCAGTAGTTTTCGATTTTGACTGAAATATACCTTTTAAGTGGTGTTAAACCCAAAACAAAAAATGTATTACCTTACAGCTTACCCATAATTTGAGGAGGCTTTTTTTTTAGGCTTTTTTCCCTCTGTTTTCACCTGGTGATCTGCCCAGTAGCATACCTTATGTAATAGTAGAGTGCCTCCACTGAGAATAAAGGAGCACAGGGGGCACCTTTGGACAGCAGAATTGTCAGTCTGGGGGAAGGGGGGGGGGGAGAGGGAGCGTTAAGTGTACTGGCAGATTTAAATACACTAACACACTGAAGCCAAACTGCATCTCACACTTTAAAATCAGCTACCGATAACATTTTTTCCTTTCAGGATAAAGATTTTAATAACTGATTATTGTAAGCACCTCTGCCAGTGGTAAATGGTTTGTCTCATCCCTGTAAACTGATACACCTGGAAGAGAGCGTGTTCTTTTTTAAAAACAACAGACTTACTGGTCAGATCACCAGTGAAAATAAAAGAATGAGAGCCTAAAAAAAGAAAATAAATGCAGCCACCGCATCTAAGAATCGGTAAGCTGCAATATAATACATTTTTGCATTTGGGTTTAGTGCTGCTTTAAGGGTACTTTGCAATGAAAGTTGGCAGTTAATAAACAACTTCATTAAAAAAAATTAATTTTTTTAAGCTCTTCTCATACCCCCTAAGTCAGTGACGGCGAACCTTGGCACCCCAGATGTTTTGGGACTATATTTCCCATGATGCTCCTGTACTCTGCAGTGTAGGTGAGCATCATGGGAAATGTAGTTCCATGTAGTTCCATAACATCTGGGGTGCCATGGTTCGCAATCACTAAGTTGACACCCAACATCTCTGAGCCAACTTCCAGTGAAGACAGGTCATCAAGCTGCCTTGGGATCACAGAAGAAAGATGCAGAGAATTGTTTTCATTACATTACAAGTTGCTGTCCACTGCATCACTGAGTACTGGCCACCACAGGAAGAAGGAGGGTCTGCAGTGGAGGGATAGGACCAAGGTCTGCCCAACTTGGAGTTGGCCTTAAAACACCGGGAAAAAGTACCAAGCCAAACCAATGACATAAAAACGCCCTGCTGCTGGTAATCTGGGAACACTTCTGTGCTATTCCCTGCCTTTTGTTTCTGATTCCTGCTCCTTAATTCTGCTTGGGCCCTTCGGTTGAAGCTTGAAGCTGCAGTGCCGGGCAGAGACAACAATTCTGGCTAAGGTACCGTGAGGGATCTCACTTGCAATCATCTGCAATCTTCCTTGTACATCATTAGCAGCGTACTAAAGCTGTCAGCCCCAGACTGCACCATATCACTGAACTCAGAAATATATAGAAAATAACTTTCCTATAATTGGCTAATATTTATGGATTTCCTTAAATAACAGAAAGGTTCAAGCATTTTTCTAATATACTATCCATACTATTTAACCATGACAACTGCATGCTCCATGGCCCTTGTACTACATGGTACCTTTGTGATCTACAATGAAATTCTGCAGACAAATAATAGTTTGTTTTATTATAACATAGCTAATGATGTGGTTAAAGCTATAGATTGGCAGAGGTGCTGGGAGCCTGATGGTCACGTGGGGAAAACCATTTCGACACCCCCTGTCACCCAACCAATGTATGGCAAATGTGCAGCGCATTTCAGCAAAATCTGTGGGCGTGGGTTTAGGGACACGAAAGGCTTGTCAGCAGACCTTTTATACTGTGGCTTCACGCATCAGCAAGATCTCACCTACCACTGACCTCAGAATAATGGCCTATTGACCAGAGAGCTACCACTGGTAGTCTAGAATATCATGGTTTTCAACGCTATAAATACGTTTTTTTTTAACATATTATCTAAGTAGGGAGACAATTGTTTGTCTATGATTATGGTTGGGAAAATCTACTACTGAAGTCAGCAGCATGCATCATGGCACACGGTTGACCTTAGACACTGGGCCCTGGGGCTCTGGTCTCCCCACCTCTCCTCAGGCCTGTAGATTAAAGTATAACTGAACTTCTTATTTAAGACCTTATTTTAAGATCTAAACACGAAAAATTGATTTTCAATGGACCACTAGAAATTTACACCATTTTACATGAGAACCATCTAGCCCTTGATAGAGTCACGAGGTGTGTGACACAACGCGTCGGGAGGAGCCGGGTGACGCCACTTCCTGGTCTACAGCCGTGACCGGAAGTTAATCTTTGAATCGTATCGCGCAATTTGTGGCTGAGATACTACTCGTTCCTAGATGTAAGTTACTATTTTTTTGTTCAATAAATATTTTTATATGCTGCACAATGAGCCCCCTTCTTGTTATTAAACCTACATAAGGGAGAACCACGAGTGGATATCTGTGGGGCCTGTTTCATATAGTTTCCTCTGCTGTGTGATCAAGGCTTGTCAGGAGACATAGCGGATTAACCACTTCATCTGTCCCCTTGGGTGTCTTTGATCGAGACCTGTCTGGTGAGGCAGTCTTTACACTACGCTTGAAATTATTCTCTTTAAGGTGAGCGGCCATTTTTTCCAGCACTCGGATTCACTGTGGATTTTGACCACATTGGTGATAACCTTGGAATTGAGTGTACATTGTGTCACTCACATCACCTTCACAAAGCTGTGGCTTTTTGCATTTTTGCATAGACTTTTTTTGATCCAAGCACTATCACTCCATGCACTTTATTTGTCACTTATATGTTATTTACCAGCTATTCAATGCTTCGCACTGGTGCACATTATATTGCTGATTAGCATTTATTTTGCACATGTATTGACACCTTATTGTCACTATTACTTTCTCTTCATTTTATATATATTTCTGCCATCACATGTGTCTTTTTAATATTATGGATGTCTGATATATTTATTTATCGTATTTGCATTATTTTTAGTATGTTTATTCCACATTTTTTTCACTCCTTTGAAACACCACCATTATATTTATGATATTTATATGACACTAAACGCCATCTGTTTCTTTCTACATTACTACATGTTGGACACATCATAGATGTGATATTTATGAATACAGCGCCGATTCATTTGATTATTTATACATAAATAGTTTAAAGTGGTTCTAAAGCAGGGGTGGGGAACCTTTTTTCTGCCAAGGGCCATTTGGGTATTTATAAAATCATTCAGGGGCCGTACAAAATTATCAATTTAAAAATGTGCCTATTATATTTGGTCAAACATTTAATTAACTCACCCCTAATGTGATGGCTGCAACTGCTTATCTTTGGTGAGGTGTGTGATGTTAGCTGGTATTGATGATGTTGCTACTTGCAACTGGTTTTCCAGGTTTGCGTCGGTTAGTCTGGAGAGCAGTCGACTCTTTGTGGTGGTAAGTTTTGAAAAGAACTGCTGGCGGGTACTGCTGGTGGGTACAGCTGGCTGGCACTGCTGTGAGTACTGCTGGTTCTGGCTGGTACTGCTGTGTGTGCTGCTGGCGGGAAATCCTGGCTAGCAGCGGCGCCGCACTGGAGGAAGAGGCGATGTTACCTGTATTGGTCACAGGCGGAGTGCATTTGCTAGCACTCCGCCTGTGACTCACTCAGACTATCAGAGTCTAACGGAGCCAAAACTACAAAAGAAGCATCGGCTCCATTCTGACAGATCAGCTGAGAGACAGACTCAGTTACTCGGGGGGCTGGACCAAATGACTTTGAGGGCTGCATACGGCCCCCTGGCCATAGGTTCCCCACCCCTGTTCTAAAGCCTAAATATTTTTTTTTATCTTAATAAATTCCTTGCATTATGGTAAAAAATGTTAGGTAGTTGTATCCCCCCTCACCCCCCTTCCCCTTACACTTACCTGAGCCCTCATTCAAACCAGCATTGTGTCCGTCTGCAACAGTTCTCACCCCTCACTTCCTGGTCTCACAGGCTTTGCTGATGTAGAAGAAGCCATTGGCTCCCGCTGCTGTCAATCAAAGCCAGTGTGAAGGATGCTGGGAATGGCGCCGAGCTCTGCTATCTGTGTCTATAGAGGCAGACAGCAAGGCTTGGAAGCGAGCCCACATTGAGTGCCCCCAAAGGAAGTAGCTTCCTATGGGGGCACTCACCAGGGAGGAGGAGCCACAGAAGCGGGTGGGGGACCCGAGAAGAGGAATTTCAGGGCCGCTCTGGTCCTGGTAAGTATAAACCTCTTTGTTTTTGTTTTTTTATTTGCATTTGCAAACACTTTAACGTCTATAGTCTGGGCACAGGTGCACTTTAAACTAGACTTGTTAATTTGCCCTGCATAGGTGCACTTTAAGGGCCAGAGGGGAACATAGCAAGCGACTGAGCTGCAGTTTTACAGCCCTGCTACCAAATTCTTACTTTGTAGCCTGACAGGACTGTACACATGTTGTGGTGCTTTGCTTGGTTGGTGGCATTTTGTAAATTGGCTGCAATGTTTGATAGGCACCCCATGAATCAGTGGGGCTGCTTCACAACCTTGAGAAAAATGCTTGGCTTAAAGCTGTACTGTGGTGCCTCAATGTAAAAACCATAAAAACAAAACAAAAAAAACAGGCATCAGTAAAGACCCCTGAATACTTGCCAGTCGCTGCTATTTTCAGAGGGCGGTAAGTATTACTGTGAATGTGAAAGATCCTCATGGTAAACCAAGTGGTATTTGTAGCTTTAAAGCGTAACTCCACTTTTGTTGAGAAAAAAACATTCCCCTCTGGGTGATCTCTGTACATTACAAGGATTTTACCAAACTTTGTTGCTGATTCCTACCTTTTGTTATTCTGAAGAAATCATTGTTTGTTCCTCTGTGCCTCTGTGCTGAGTGGGTTAACTGGGAGTGGTTTCATAATTATCTATCAGCTGTGGCAGCTGCAGAGCACTAATGAGGAAATCCGCTGGGCCTGCATCCCTTTAGACGTGTTCCTATTGGGAGTATCTCACCAAAAATTACATTTTTGTTGCAGGGGATGCCAGAAATCTGACTTGTATCTTAGGCAGACTTCTAGGAAAAGTGGTGAGTCAATCACACAAGCAGGAAATGATTTTTCTGGGGTGTGGTCAGTATACATTCTGTGTACAGAACACCTCCAGGTAGCCATATCACATTGCATTTTCAGGAAATTAAAACAGCTGCAGATTGAAAAGGAAAGGTCATTTTTAATAACATTCAATTACAATATGACTCGCAATTGTATACGCTATATTGTTTTTTCCTTATTTGCTATTTTTTTTCCACACGAAAGTGGAGTTACCCTTTAACCATTTGAACTTTTAGGGTAGCATATATTTCTAAATAAACTATCAACTGTTATGGCTCTTGTAAAATGACAAATCAAGGCGGGTATTTGAAGCCATCAAAACACATACACTGAGGTGCCCAACCAACCGCATACAACCAGGGCAGAACCCCTATGACTGTATTTTGTTTCATCCTCTACAATCCTTCTATATATTAAAGACTGAAATACACACCGCAATACACACTCCAGCCAGTGAGGCTTAAAGGTAAATAGGATTCTAATCTATTTTTAATGATACATCCAATTTAAAAGGATGTACAAAGCTAATTTTCTAAAAATAATACTCCTCCGGGTTGAAGGATGCCCCTTTAATCAGTTATTTTATTTGGCACTGCAGTAATTAGAGATGAAAATGGCTGCAGGGGAGAGATCATTAGACAGCAGGCCTGAAGCAAAGGTACATAAGCAAAAGCAATAAAGTCCACTTGCTACATGTTATACATATATAAAAAACATGATATAAATAAATCAGATTACTGCAGCCATTCATGAATATTAATGTTTTTAAACAACAAATTAAAAAATAGGAATTTGGCCTGAGCAAAATATATTTGCAATGAGGTGCAGATTTTTTAAAATATTTTCCTAAACTCAGGCGACTTCTTGTTAGCAATCAAATTAAAGTAGACCTCAGTGCAAGAGTTCATAGAAAGCAATTGTTTTCTATGCGTCCTGTTCATACCATACAGCTGCTGCAGCAGTGCACAGCATGAAAATGCAGCATGTCTGCATTTGTACGCAACGCACCTCACTGCAGTGCATAGAATGAAATACCATTTTTGGACATTTAAAAAAAAAAAAAAAAACGGTAAGCAAGTGCTAAGCTTTGTAACACCACATTGTATTGCCCAGGGGCAGACTGGCAGCTTTCCGCCCAGGGGGCAAGTACAAACCAGAGGCCCATAGTGCAGCGACTCGGCCCCCTCCCACTCTCCCTCTTCCCGTCCTCCTACTGACCCCCATTCCAGGCTGAAGCCCTGCTTCAGATACTCTCTACTTAATAACTGAATCCGGGTTCCCGACCTGGCCAGCAGGGGGTGTTTGGGGGGAGCTGGGACAGCTCGGTCGGGGCTTGCCGGGGGAGAAGAGTCTCCAGTGGGGCATGGAAGCGGCCTTTGCTCAGACACAGTTTACACCATCTATGCTGGGGGAGAGGCCTGCGCTCTGTCCTTGTCTTAAACCCACACTCAGTAGGTCAGTGGCAGGGACTTTTTACTTCTCTTTACTAGGAATCCTTTAGGCATGTCTGTGGCAGAAGCAGTGCAGCATTTTTACAGAGCATCAGAGTGGCCCAGGGGGCAATTGTCCCCCTGCCCCCCGACCCAGTCCCCCCCTGGTATTGCCCATTTACACAGCATAAAGCATGGCCCCCAGTGTGAACGAGCCATTAATTATTGGCCTTTAGATGACTAAAGCACTGTATTTTATATGGAATTGGAAGTTGCTCATAAAATACTCTCTTTTCATTTTATTGATATTTGTCCCACCTCTTGTTCTGCTATTGTGTGCCAGCCGTTTTCTGCCACTTCCTTCCCTATATATGCACTAGCCACAGCATTGGCTGCACATCACGCCTCCAGACCGGCTTCATGACAGTGACAATGGAGAACCATGCCTTCGCAATGAGTGTTGGCACAGTGGGTTGTAGTCCCATTCAAGGACACATGAAAGGACATGGCCGGATTACTATGTATTCTTTTAAAGAAAGTTGCAGATTTTAAAAGATTGAAAACATTTTTTAAAATTACAATAAAGAAAACAAATGTGCAGCTCGGTGTACATTCTCTGCACAGTCTGGTCTTGGAATTAATGAACTTCTGTGTACATGTGTGTGAGTTATGGCATCCCTTGGCCTGCCAAGCAAGGAGGCTGAAGAGCCGGCCCCTGGATGAAGCCTGGGAGATGATGTTATCTCCGGAGAGTGAGGTTACTTACATTGCATCACTGTAGCGGAGGTATTTGCGGACTGCGGTTTCACTTTAAGGGCATAGAAACAGTGGTTGCACATAGCCCAACCCCCAGGTATGTGCACACAACTAGTTCGACACCCCCCCCCCCCCCGTGCCATCTTAAGAGCATTAAAGGGCCCGGGCAATGCAGTGCAATGGGGCCCTGCCTACACAATCACCCAGGAGAAAAAAAATGCAAATTATCTATGAGGCGATATTTATTGGTACAGCAGTGCCAGGCTAATGACAGCTTCCAAGTTCGGCGGCTGGGTCTGGTGAACACACACACGGACTGGAGTCAGATTTGACTGTCCTGTGTGTGCCTGTTCCCGTGGAGGCGGACAGGCATTCTTGCAGTTGTGGGCTCCCCCTCCATGGCCCAAGTGGCCTGACAGCAGCACAGGGCCGACAGGCGCTTGCCACCTGCTAAAATTGGCAGCGGGATGCACACAGGAACCAGGACTAATGCTTGACTGCTGGATTGCTGGGCAGATGGGGCCCCCTGGGCAAGTGGGACCTCCGGGCAACTGCCCAGCATGCCAATTTGGTAAGATGGCCCTGCCTCTCCCCTTTCCTAGCACTTCCAGGAGTCGCCAAAGGCTTAGGGGTATGGGTAAACTCATACCCATGTAACAGTGCTCAGGACTGAATGGCCAATCACTAGGCAGTATTGATAATGCCCAAAACATTGCCTATTAATAATGCCCAGAACTAGTATTATTATTTTAGGAGTTGGATTTTTATGTTTTTTATGCCTGTTTGTTATAGTGACCCTCACTTTGTTTTCTTATTATCATCAATTTAGCTTAAGTGCCGGTTCACACTAATACGACTTGTCAGGCGACTTGGTCAGCCTGGCAAGTCGTGCACCGTCGCGGTCATTGAGTAGTACAGGACCGGTTCTAATAGGAGCGACAAAAGTCGCTCTGACTTAGAAAAAGGGTCCTGTACTACTTCGGGGCGGCCTGGAGGCGACTTGCATTGACATTCATTTTATGAAGTCTGTGCAAGTCTGCACGCGACTTCACAGGTCGCCCCCTAAGTCGGAGCGACCTAGTGTGAAACGGCACTTACTACTTTCATTATACTTAATTCTATAGATATTCAGACAATTTTTAGAATTATATTACATAAAGATCTTTTTTTTTTTCAAAATTGTTATTTTAGCCCCAATGAAGAGGGTGGAGTTTAGCCACCCAAAATACGTTTGCTTTTATATACAATTTATGTTTGGAATATTACAGCTTGATGCTTCAATTCCAGAGTTACCTGTTCTAATAGGAAAGCTTATTGTGAAAATTGTTTGGTATGCAGAAGCTGCCAACCTAATATTCATAACCTCCATAATCACACCACCATCATACCATTGGATGACATCCTTCAACCGAACCTCAGGGTTCCAGTGCCTCCAACCCATATTTTGAACTACCAGGATCTAACACTGTTAAGTGGTGGTGGTGGGATGTTGGGGGTGCCAGGTGCTGACCTCACCAACAGGCAGAAGGCAAGAGGGAATGTTGGGTAAATATACATGGGGAGGTGGGCTATTTGTAAGACTGCATGGGCACAGTGACAGTGTAAACCTTAAAGAGTAACTCCACTTTCAGTGTAAAAAAACATCATTCCCCTCTGGGTGATCTGTGTAATCTGCAGGGATTTTACCAAACTTTGTCGCAGATTCCTATGTTTTGTTACTCTGAAGGAATAGCTGTTTGTCTGTGCCCATGTGCAGAGTGAATCTGTATAGGAGTAATTTTATAATTATCAATCATCTGCTACACCTGCAGGACTCTAATGAGAAAAGTGGCAAGGTCTGCATCCCTTTAGATGTGTTTTCACTTTGAAAGTATTTCACCAAAAATGAAATTTTTGTTGCAGGGGATGCTCAAAATCTGACTTGTATCTTAGTGCCGACTTCGGGGAAAATCAGTGAGCCAATCACACAAGCATTTCTGGGAGGCATTGTGAACACCATCCGTGTTCAGAAAACCTCCAGGTAGCCATTTTGCATTGCATTTTAGAGAATCACAGTGCTGCAGACTGAAAGGGAAAGGTCATTTTATATAACATTCAATTTCAATATGATGCAATTATGCTATATTATTATTTTTTTATTGGCTATTTTTTTCCCACAAAAGTGGAGTTATCCTTTAACATGTTACAGTCAGCTACAATCAGGCAGCCAGATAAGGTTGGGCTTTCTAATTAGCAAGTCCAGCACCAAGCATGCGCTCTGCATAAAATGCTTATTTGATTGTTTATGTTAATAATTATTTATACAAATAATTTTACACATATTATACAAAATATCACAACAAAACACCTTAATGGAACAGTTTTTTATGTGTTATTCTTTGTATCGCACAATGCATTCTGTGTTAGGTATAATTTATCACGGTCAAGGTAATGTGTTATTTTACACAGGAACCCAATGAATCTATTTGTGATCCTATTGTTAGTGGAAGTGGACCTGTCTATATGACAGCTGAGGCATATCAGCCCTGGCATTACTCCCAAGCTGTCACTGCAAATTCTGCATGCAGATTAAATGAATTGTGATTTGCTTCATTAACTCAGAGCTGATATACTGCACATTTTAAATCAGTGATTGCTTCACTCTCTTAGCATTTTTTACTATAAAAAAAATGAATTTCATGCTGTTATTTTCAGACTATAAAAACACTTTTTCTTTTTTTTTTTTGTAAAAGCTAATTGGAATGTACATGGGTACACTGTCATAATTGGAGAGACTTATTTATACCAACATCAAGCATAACAATTTGAAACTGCTTGAACAGGCAATTCTTGAAAATGAGAGAATAGCAAGGGAGGTGTCTAAGTTTAAAGCGCCATCTAGTGATTTTAAGGGGAACTGCACATGCTCAGACTGCAGACTGTCATTACTCATTAATGGCTAGTTGTTCTATGATAAAATTTCATTAAAGCCAGCTGAAATTACACAAAAAGATAAAAAAAAAAAAAAAAAAGAGATGTGAGAAGTACACGGTAACGTATGTTACCATTAACTGCACTTTGCTGAAAACCCCAAAATATGCAAAAACCTGCATTTTTCCTATGCATTGCACTAATGCAAAAATATGTAAATATAGCCTAAGTTCTCTTGCTATAGGAAGAGTTATTTCACAACCTCTTTTCCAGGTGTTCAGCACCTACTGATCTAAAGAAAGTTCTCAACAGCCAATCGATTTTATCTTTTAAGGCTCAGTAAATAGGCATATAAGCGTACCACATAAAATACATCTGTGGCTGCAGAGCCTTTGAGCCCCAACTGGTGCATAATTCTGCCCATATGATAGTACTGACATTACAGGCGCATATGCATATAGGCCTAATTTCCCAAACGCAAAACTTCTGCGTTCGGGAAATTATGCTCATACGCATGCGATTGCAAAAGCAAGCTAGCCCCGGTATTTCAGCACCTTTTACCCCACCAGCAATAGATATGTCAGCATGTTGGGGAAAACCCCATGCCCAAATGCTCCCTCCTCATTCTCAAGCTGACATTTGTCAGCTCCAGAGCATGATTTGAGCATGTTCATTGTTAATTTAACTGTTAAAATAAAGTTGGTTCAAATCTACCAGAACAAATTTTCTTCATTTAACTCTTGCTGAAAGTGATTGTAAACAATCACCTTGTAAAACAAACCATTTAGTTTAAAATAGAAAAGAGCCGGTTCACACTGAGGGTTTGGGTTTGGGGGGCGACCTGTGAAGTCGCATGCACCGCGACTTCGGCACGACTTGCAGAAACTTCACAAATTGGAAGTCTATGCAAGTCGCTCCCAGGTCGCCCCAAAGTAGTACAGGACCCTTTTTCTAAGTCCTATTAGAACGGGTCCTGTACTACTCAATGGACCGCGACATACCGCGACTTGTCAGGCTGACAAGTTGCCTGACAAGTCGCGCTAGTCTGAATGGGCTCTAAATCTAAAAAAATATATATACCTTTTATCCTTTTTTTTAATAAATAATCACATTCCCTCTATTCTCAGCTGCATAAGAGCTGGGGGGGGGGGGGGGGGGAGAAACAGCAGAAAACAGAGCTTGCCAGTAAATGAGTGAATGGCTGTGCAGCGGGGGGCGTGTCAGGATAAGTCTGATCTTTGGAGGAGAATACACTGAGTTTCCAGCACAGCTAGAGAACTGACCACGCTGTGCTCTCCTGCTTAGTGTGGTCATTTTTTAAATATGAAAGGAAGGAGACTGTCAGGAACAGCAGGGATTTCACACAAAGAAAGCAATACAAAAAGAACAGGATACCTTCTCATACAAGTGCATGGTACAGCAGGCGCGTATCAGGAATATTACGTGTTGGGGTAACATATACTTTATGTATCTTTCAGCTAGCTATCTAGTCATTAGCAAGTTGCGTAGTCCTGGATCCCACATCGTTTTTTTAAATCGGGCTTCTAGTACTGGCTTAGATTTGTCCAGGCCTGGTCTAACCTTACAATTCTCTATCCTAAACTTTAAAAAAGCGTCTGTGATGGCTTTGTGTGGTTAGCACCTTTGCCTTGCAGCACTGGGGTCATCGGGTTGAATCCTGGCCAGGACACTGTCTGCATGGAGTTTGCATGTTCTCCATGAGCTTGTTATGGGTTTCCTCTCAGTACTCTGGTTTTCTCCCACACTTCAAAGCCATTCTGGTTGGTTGATTGGCTCCCTTCCAAATTGGTCTGTGTATGTATATGTATTCAGGTGAAATATGGATTTTAGATTGTAATCCCGTGTGGGCAGGGTTATATGTGAATTTATTATATGCAATGCATATAAATGTGAAAAAAACAAAACAAAACCGTGCTATCTCTGTGTATTAACCTTCTATTAATCAACTCTATATACTATAGGAAGCAGCTAGCACCAGTATGCATCCAACCACCTGTAAAATTACAATGACATTTTATGCAATGTGCTGTATAAATTGTCAGAACTATATAAATACCTGTAATAAATAAATAAATGCATTTGTGATCTCTAAGCCTACAGCCCTGGCTAGCCAACTATGATAGTCCTGAAGACGGGTGTCAGCGATATCATTTTCTATGCCTTGGTTTTCCCTGAGATCACACACAGCTCAGAAAAGATCTGGGCGATCTTTAAATTGGCGCAGTACCTTCCAGCAGCACAGGGTGGAATCTTTGAATCAAACTAGCATCTTATAGAAAAGCAATCTCATAAAATGTATCACTGCTCCTTTCTTGAACAGCCTGGCTGTGCAACAAGGTTGGTAAATCTCCCTAAATGTCTGCGGTTTACAGGTTTCATGGTGTCACAGAAAAGCGTGAAGTTCTGCTTAAAAAAATACGTGCATGACAGATCTGAACTTCACAGCATTTTACAGCCGACTTATTTCTTGATACATTTTTTTCCCCCAAGATCTGAAACTCTTACTGGTATTATTTTACATAAAGTCATACAATTAAAGCTATTCTCCAGGCATATATAAAGAACAGCCATGTAATCCAGTTTAAGGGTACCCGGCAGTAAACTGAAATGTCTGCTGAAACTATCCAGACCCCCTCCCACTTCACAATTCACCTACTATAACTGGGTGCAAATTGTACCTGTCAAGAAAATGTAGGGTTTATACTGACCTTCACCCCCATCTTCCGCTCATGGAGCCTAGGCGAGGATAACATTACACTCCTTCCGGCTAGATCCTGGGGAAAACAGAACAGCTGAAATCTAGTGGGAAGATGCTTTCGCAATGGACTGAAGTTAAGGGTCTTCTTTTGAGATTTTACCTGTTCTGCGTTACTCAGGAATCTTTCCAGGGTCACTGATGTTGTGACGTCATTCCAGCAATGCAGAAGATGGGGGTAAGGTAAGTATATGTCACACTCGCCTGTTTCATGCTCCAGTGTTGGGTCTTTCCTTCTGTGTGCAGATGCTGGTTGCCAGCCAATCACAGAGGGGGTGCTGCACAAATTGCTCAGTGTTGGAGCAATGTGTCCACATGCTAGCAGTCAGACCCCTGTTTTCTCCTTTCTATCATTGTCCTGGACATCTAATGATCCACAGCATTTATAGTGTCTTCAGTGGTTCCAGCCATAGTTTCTTAGTGTGTCCCAACCTACTTCGAGTCTTGTGTTCTCAGTGTGTCCCAGCCTGCTTCTAGCCTTGTGTTCCCAGTGTTCCAGCCGCTTCTAGCCTTGTGTTCCCAGTGTGTCCCAGCCTACTTCTAGTCTTGTGTTCCCAGTGTGTCCCAGCCCGCTTCTCGCCTTGTGTTCTCAGTGTGTCCCAGCCTGCTTCTAGCCTTGTGTTCCCAGTGTGTCCCAGCCTGCTTCTAGTCTTGTGTTCCCAGTGTGTCCCAGCCTGCTTCTAGCCTTGTGTTATAAGTGTGTCCCAGCCTACTTCTAGCCTTGTGTTCCCAGTGTGTCCCAGCCTTCTTCTAGCCTTGTGTTCCCAGTGTGCCCCAGCCTGCTTCTAGCCTTGTGTTCCCTGTGTGTCCCAGCCTGCTTCTAGTCTTGTGTTCCTAGTGTGTCCCAGCCCGCTTCCAGCCTTATGTTCCCAGTGTGTCCCAGCCTACTTCTACCCTTGTGTTCCCAGTGTGTCTCTGCCTGCTTCTAGCCTTGTGTTCCCAGTGTGCCCCAACCTGCGTCTAGCCTTGTGTTCACAGTGTGCCCCAGCCTGCTTCTAGCCTTGTGTTCCCAGTGTGTCCCAGCCCGCTTCTAGCCTTATGTTCCCAGTGTGTCCCAGCCTACTTCTACCCTTGTGTTCCCAGTGTGTCTCTGCCTGCTTCTAGCCTTATGTTCCCAGTGTGCCCCAGCCTGCTTCTAGCCTTGTGTTCCAGTGTGTCCCAGCCTCCTTCCAGCCTTGTGTTCCAGTGTGTCCCAGCCTGCTTCTAGCCTTGTGTTCCAGTGTGTTCCAGCCTGCTTCTAGCCTTGTGTTCCCAGTGTCCCAGCCCACTTCTAGCCTTGTGTTCCCAGTGTGTCCCAGCCCACTTTTAGCCTTGTGTTCCAAGTGTGTTTCAGCCCGCTCTAGTCTTGTGTTCCAGTGTGTCCCAGCCTGCTTCTAGCCTTGTTTTCCCAGTGTGTCCCTGCCCTCTTCTAGCCTTGTGTTCCAAGTGTGACCCGACCCGCTTCTAGCCTTGTGTTCCTAGTGTGTCCCATCTTACTTCCAGCTTTGTGTTCCAAGTGTGTTCCAGACCATTTCTAGCCTTGTATTACCATTGTGTCCCAGCCTGCTTCTAGTCTTGTGTTCCCAGTGTGTCTCAGCCTGCTTCTAACCTTGTGTTCCCAGTGTGTCCCAGCCCACTTCTAGCCTTGTGGTTCCAGTGTGTCCCAGCCCCCTTTTAGCCTTGTGTTCCCAGTGTGTCCCAGCCCGCTTCTCGCCTTGTGTTCTCAGTGTGTCCCAGCCTGCTTCTAGCCTTGTGTTCCCAGTGTGTCCCAGCCTGCTTCTAGTCTTGTGTTCCCAGTGTGTCCCAGCCTGCTTCTAGCCTTGTGTTATAAGTGTGTCCCAGCCTACTTCTAGCCTTGTGTTCCCATTGTGTCCCAGCCTTCTTCTAGCCTTGTGTTCCTAGTGTGCCCCAGCCTGCTTCTAGCCTTGTGTTCCCAGTGTGCCCCAGCCTGCTTCTAGCCTTGTGTTCCCTGTGTGTCCCAGCCTGCTTCTAGTCTTGTGTTCCTAGTGTGTCCCAGCCCGCTTCCAGCCTTATGTTCCCAGTGTGTCCTAGCCTACTTCTACCCTTGTGTTCCCAGTGTGTCTCTGCCTGCTTCTAGCCTTGTGTTCCCAGTGTGCCCCAGCCTGCTTCTAGCCTTGTGTTCCCAGTGTGCCCCAGCCTGCGTCTAGCCATGTGTTTCCAGTGTGTCCCAGCCCGCTTCTAGCCTTATGTTCCCAGTGTGTCCCAGACAACTTCTACCCTTGTGTTCCCAGTGTGTCTCTGCCTGCTTCTAGCCTTGTGTTCCCAGTGTGCCCCAGCCTGCTTCTAGCCTTGTGTTCCAGTGTGTCCCAGCCTGTTTCTAGTCTTGTGTTTCCAGTGTGTCCCAGCCTCCTTCCAGCCTTGTGTTCCAGTGTGTCCCAGCCTGCTTCTAGTCTTGTGTTCCAGTGTGTTCCAGCCTGCTTCTAGCCTTGTGTTCCCAGTGTCCCAGCCCACTTCCAGCCTTGTGGTTCCAGTGTGTCCCAGCCCCCTTTTAGCCTTGTGTTCCCAGTGTGTCCCAGCCCGCTTCTCGCCTTGTGTTCTCAGTGTGTCCCAGCCTGCTTCTAGCCTTGTGTTCCCAGTGTGTCCCAGCCTGCTTCTAGTCTTGTGTTCCCAGTGTGTCCCAGCCTGCTTCTAGCCTTGTGTTATAAGTGTGTCCCAGCCTACTTCTAGCCTTGTGTTCCCATTGTGTCCCAGCCTTCTTCTAGCCTTGTGTTCCTAGTGTGCCCCAGCCTGCTTCTAGCCTTGTGTTCCCAGTGTGCCCCAGCCTGCTTCTAGCCTTGTGTTCCCTGTGTGTCCCAGCCTGCTTCTAGTCTTGTGTTCCTAGTGTGTCCCAGCCCGCTTCCAGCCTTATGTTCCCAGTGTGTCCTAGCCTACTTCTACCCTTGTGTTCCCAGTGTGTCTCTGCCTGCTTCTAGCCTTGTGTTCCCAGTGTGCCCCAGCCTGCTTCTAGCCTTGTGTTCCAGTGTGTCCCAGCCTGCGTCTAGCCTTGTGTTTCCAGTGTGTCCCAGCCCGCTTCTAGCCTTGTGTTCCCAGTGTGTCCCAGCCTACTTCTAGTCTTGTGTTCCCAGTGTGTCCCAGCCCGCTTCTCGCCTTGTGTTCTCAGTGTGTCCCAGCCTGCTTCTAGCCTTGTGTTCCCAGTGTGTCCCAGCCTGCTTCTAGTCTTGTGTTCCCAGTGTGTCCCAGCCTGCTTCTAGCCTTGTGTTATAAGTGTGTCCCAGCCTACTTCTAGCCTTGTGTTCCCAGTGTGTCCCAGCCTTCTTCTAGCCTTGTGTTCCCAGTGTGCCCCAGCCTGCTTCTAGCCTTGTGTTCCCTGTGTGTCCCAGCCTGCTTCTAGTCTTGTGTTCCTAGTGTGTCCCAGCCCGCTTCCAGCCTTATGTTCCCAGTGTGTCCCAGCCTACTTCTACCCTTGTGTTCCCAGTGTGTCTCTGCCTGCTTCTAGCCTTGTGTTCCCAGTGTGCCCCAACCTGCATATAGCCTTGTGTTCCCAGTGTGACCCAGCCTGCTTCTAGCCTTGTGTTCCCAGTGTGTCCCAGCCCGCTTCTAGCCTTATGTTCCCAGTGTGTCCCAGCCTACTTCTACCCTTGTGTTCCCAGTGTGTCTCTGCCTGCTTCTAGCCTAATGTTCCCAGTGTGCCCCAGCCTGCTTCTAGCCTTGTGTTCCAGTGTGTCCCAGCCTCCTTCCAGCCTTCTTTTCCAGTGTGTCCCAGCCTGCTTCTAGCCTTGTGTTCCAGTGTGTTCCAGCCTGCTTCTAGCCTTGTGTTCCCAGTGTCCCAGCCCACTTCTAGCCTTGTGTTCCCAGTGTGTCCCAGCCCACTTTTAGCCTTGTGTTCCAAGTGTGTTTCAGCCCGCTCTAGTCTTGTGTTCCAGTGTGTCCCAGCCTGCTTCTAGCCTTGTTTTCCCAGTGTGTCCCTGCCCTCTTCTAGCCTTGTGTTCCAAGTGTGACCCGACCCGCTTCTAGCCTTGTGTTCCTAGTGTGTCCCATCTTACTTCCAGCTTTGTGTTCCAAGTGTGTTCCAGACCATTTCTAGCCTTGTATTACCATTGTGTCCCAGCCTGCTTCTAGTCTTGTGTTCCCAGTGTGTCTCAGCCTGCTTCTAACCTTGTGTTCCCAGTGTGTCCCAGCCCACTTCTAGCCTTGTGGTTCCAGTGTGTCCCAGCCCCCTTTTAGCCTTGTGTTCCCAGTGTGTCCCAGCCCGCTTCTCGCCTTGTGTTCTCAGTGTGTCCCAGCCTGCTTCTAGCCTTGTGTTCCCAGTGTGTCCCAGCCTGCTTCTAGCCTTGTGTTATAAGTGTGTCCCAGCCTACTTCTAGCCTTGTGTTCCCATTGTGTCCCAGCCTTGTTCTAGCCTTGTGTTCCTAGTGTGCCCCAGCCTGCTTCTAGCCTTGTGTTCCCAGTGTGCCCCAGCCTGCTTCTAGCCTTGTGTTCCCTGTGTGTCCCAGCCTGCTTCTAGTCTTGTGTTCCTAGTGTGTCCCAGCCCGCTTCTAGCCTTATGTTCCCAGTGTGTCCCAGACAACTTCTACCCTTGTGTTCCCAGTGTGTCTCTGCCTGCTTCTAGCCTTGTGTTCCCAGTGTGCCCCAGCCTGCTTCTAGCCTTGTGTTCCAGTGTGTCCCAGCCTGTTTCTAGTCTTGTGTTTCCAGTGTGTCCCAGCCTCCTTCCAGCCTTGTGTTCCAGTGTGTCCCAGCCTGCTTCTAGTCTTGTGTTCCAGTGTGTTCCAGCCTGCTTCTAGCCTTGTGTTCCCAGTGTCCCAGCCCACTTCCAGCCTTGTGGTTCCAGTGTGTCCCAGCCCCCTTTTAGCCTTGTGTTCCCAGTGTGTCCCAGCCCGCTTCTCGCCTTGTGTTCTCAGTGTGTCCCAGCCTGCTTCTAGCCTTGTGTTCCCAGTGTGTCCCAGCCTGCTTCTAGTATTGTGTTCCCAGTGTGTCCCAGCCTGCTTCTAGCCTTGTGTTATAAGTGTGTCCCAGCCTACTTCTAGCCTTGTGTTCCCATTGTGTCCCAGCCTTCTTCTAGCCTTGTGTTCCTAGTGTGCCCCAGCCTGCTTCTAGCCTTGTGTTCCCAGTGTGCCCCAGCCTGCTTCTAGCCTTGTGTTCCCAGTGTGCCCCAGCCTGCGTCTAGCCTTGTGTTTCCAGTGTGTCCCAGCCCGCTTCTAGCCTTATGTTCCCAGTGTGTCCCAGACAACTTCTACCCTTGTGTTCCCAGTGTGTCTCTGCCTGCTTCTAGCCTTGTGTTCCCAGTGTGCCCCAGCCTGCTTCTAGCCTTGTGTTCCAGTGTGTCCCAGCCTGTTTCTAGTCTTGTGTTTCCAGTGTGTCCCAGCCTCCTTCCAGCCTTGTGTTCCAGTGTGTCCCAGCCTGCTTCTAGTCTTGTGTTCCTAGTGTGTCCCAGCCCATTTCTAGCCTTATGTTCCCAGTGTGTCCCAGACAACTTCTACCCTTGTGTTCCCAGTGTGTCTCTGCCTGCTTCTAGCCTTGTGTTCCCAGTGTGCCCCAGCCTGCTTCTAGCCTTGTGTTCCAGTGTGTCCCAGCCTGTTTCTAGTCTTGTGTTTCCAGTGTGTCCCAGCCTCCTTCCAGCCTTGTGTTCCAGTGTGTCCCAGCCTGCTTCTAGCCTTGTGTTCCAGTGTGTTCCAGCCTGCTTCTAGCCTTGTGTTCCTAGTGTCCCAGCCCACTTCTAGCCTTGTGTTCCCAGTGTGTCCCAGCCCACTTTTAGCCTTGTGTTCCAAGTGTGTTCCAGCCCGCTCTAGTCTTGTGTTCCAGTGTGTCCCAGCCTGCTTCTATCCTTGTTTTCCCAGTGTGTCCCTGCCCTCTTCTAGCCTTGTGTTCTCAGTGTGTCCCAGCCATCTTCTAACTTTGTGTTCCCAGTGTGTCTGAGCCTGCTTCTAACCTTCTGTCCCCAGTGTGTCCCAGCCTGCTTCTTAGTTATTCCCAGTGTGTCCAAGTCTGCTTCTAACCTTCTGTCCCCATTGTGTCCCAGCCTCCTTCCAGTCATGTCAAATCAGTGTTCTCTGAGCCTGTATCTTGCATCCAGTTTTCCTTCACCTCCATTTCTCTCTTTTCCCTTTAGGGCAGGTTCACACATGAATCAGACAGGAACGTGCACTGATTTCGCGCTGGATTGCACCAAAGGTAGTGCATGCACAACTTTTCAAAAAGCTTGTAAAAAGCCTGCTAGTAGCTTGTTTAAAGTGACAATCAGCACTCCAAATTAGAACTGTGTATAATATTTCCATAGAGAAGCTGAAGGGCACTTTAGGGCTGGGTTCACTCATGTCCGGCTGGGGTTTGCAGTTCGGAGTCTGGTGCCGTTTTGTTCACCTGTTTAGCTGTGATTCAGGTGAAAATTTTTACTTGAATTCACACCTAACCTGGACCAAAAATTGCACAGGACCATTTTTAAAAACAGACTGTGGCTGCCCTGCACATGTGTGAACAGGTTCCATTGAAAGCCAGTCTGATTTACATGTTATGCAAATTGGATGCAGTTAAAAATCCAATCCATATGCACATGCAATTCACATATAACCCAGAACCCAGACTAAAGGCTTAGAGCAGGGGTGTCAAACTTAATTTCAGTGTGGGCCGCATCAGCATTATGGTTGCTCTCAAAGGGCCGGTTGTATCTGTTTGACCAGATGTTCTAAGCACCCCCTTTACATTAGATATCAAGCGCCCCCCACCATCCAAAGTCAAGAGTCCCCCACCCTCCCTTACATCACAGTGCACCCCCCTTATCTTGTGCTGCTGCTGGGAAGAAGCTGGGGGCAGAGCTGGGAGGCAGAAAGTGCAGGATCTGGAGAAGAACCAGAGGAGGGCTGGAGTCAGCTGAATGCTGAGACCAGGGGAAGCAGAGATGAAGGGGTACTGCAGCTGCACAAAGAGGCGCAGGGTTTGAAAGAGAAGTTCTGTCCTCCTCTCTGCTGCCGAATGCTAAAACAAGGTGGAGGTGGTGACAAGGGGGCGCCGCAGCTGCAGGAGAAGTGTGAGGGTCACATGAAATGGCATGGAGGGCTGGATTCGGCCCGTGGGTCTTGTGTTTGACACATATGGCTTAGAGAAAGCTGCTGGAAGTTTCATAAAGCTTGCCCTTTACACTTCTCTTCTACAAGCTGAAGCCCATGTGAAACAGACCTTAGGGTGGCTTCACACTGCCCGCTGCGTTTTGGGCAAAACCCAGCTAACCTACCTTTTTTTATACAAGTTAGCTACACTTTCCCATAGACTTCTATTATGTCCTGCGGTTTTGATGCGCTTTCAAAAAGCACACCAAAATTCCTGCATTCAAAAAAAGCTGTATTTTAGTCAGCTTTGAAAATTTTTCTTTTTTTTTTATTTGCGTGGCTCTGTCAGCAAAGTGGATTTAGTATTTTGAAGCAAGGTCCACTTAACTTGCACCAATCCTATGTACCCGCTGGGAAGCAATCAGAGCTTGCTTGCTGCTATAGCAAAACCTTAATACAAAACTGAGCTGATTTTACGGAATGGTCACCGAATGTCTCTCATTCTTCTAAAAAACAGCGAATTTCAAGCCCCTGTATGCTGCCCCTTTTTTTCCTGAGGAACCAGTATGGGTATTTACTCCTGTGCATGGAGTTATTATATTGCTCCAGGTCATAATCACAGGTTTGCCAGATAGGAGGAACCAGGCCAAGGTTTTCTAATTAAAAACAACAGAATGTCTGCCCAAAAAATAAAATTACTGTTGAACCAATATCAATGTTACCTCAGAAAAGTCCAGGATGCCCCACTAGAGTGCATTTCCTTGGATTTGGGCCTACCAAACAAAATGGCTGACCGGGATGAAATGATCAACACACTGTAACAATAAATCTAAAGTGATTTCAGCTTGGCTTTTACAACAGAGCTGTGTACGGACTAAAATTAATTAAATGCCTCACACGAGGCCATGTTCCCTGAGTCCTTCACTTTTAATGATACAAGCCACACCGAGTCATTAATCTGAATAAAGTCAATGTGCATGTTGGAATAGAAAGTGAGGAAAGAGCCCAGAAATATCTCAGTCAAACCACCGAGGTTATAATTGCAAGGCAACGTATGGCGGTTCCCCAGAGGGTCAGACCGCAAAATTTCATACGCTATTACCAGCCCGGCCACAGACCCGAAAGTGATCTTTTGTTTTTTACATGTAATTGTGATGCATGAGCAGCCATAAAAAAAGCTGCAAAGTGGCCTTTGCTAGTAAATTTTCTCCTCTGTGTTTTATAAATACTGGGAGAATCACAAGCTAACTCAATTAGCGTTCAATCAAGGCTTCGCCAACTCTCTTAACAGAAGTTCAATCCCCTGGATATTACGGGCCCTTTACAGTTTTATTATGTGAAGACACAATCAGGGATGTTCTATGGAAGGGGGTCCACATTTACTTCTTAAAGCAGACGTATGTTCAAAGGTTAAAGAGGAACTCTGGGCAATCAGCTAACTTCACTATTGATATACATATCTGGGAGCTACTTTACTTGCTAAAAGATTTATAGATCTGTCCACCCAGTGCTAAAATTTACACAGCTCTGTCACAAAGCACTGCCTGGTGACTTTTCTCCTTTATAGTTAAAGTGTAACTAAAGGAAACATTTTTGTTTTTTAGTTTTGGATGGAGCGGAGAGGGATTAGAACACCTGTTAATTTTTTTATTACCGCCTCTACCCCCGTTAGGGAGATTCACCCTTTGTCTTGTTTACCATTATCACCGGTAATAAAAGTAAAAGAAAATCGTTAAATTTGGGTGGACCTCTGAATAGAAATAGAGGGGAAATCTTCCAATGGGAACACTAGTTCTGGTGACATCCCAGGATTTTCTCACTTTGAAGGGATTTTCTCTCACTTCCTGTTTAGCTATGGGACAGTGAAGGGAAATTCCTCCAATGGGACTCACAGAGGTTTTACCTTCCCTTACTCTATTCAAAATTTAAAAAACAAGTTTAAAAAATTGCCTTTACAGATACACTTTACAGAAATCCTTCAAACTCCTCACCCACTTCCATAAAAAAAATACTCCTCCCCCCTTAAGGGGGGATTCAAGGGGTTAAATCAGGCAGCTAAGAGGAAAGACAATACCTCCTAACCACCTGTTAAAAAAAATCCAAATTGAGATCGATCTTCAGAGAGCAAAGCACATGTGAAAAAGCCCTCTCACTTCTTTGTTTGGTAAGAGCAGTGCAAATTAGTTATGGACATAGGCCTGCGCAGAGGGGGTGCCGGGTGTGCCTGGGCACACCTTACTCACCCTGTGCGGCGCAGATTCCCCCTACTGTCTGGTGCTGATATTTCACCAAAGCCCCCCAACGAATCTCCTTAAAAATACAATTGTAAAAAAAAAACTACTGACACCGTCCAGTGCCCTACTGACACCAATCTGTGCTGTACTGACACTGTCCACTGCTCTACTGACACCAATCTGTGCCCTACTGACACCGTCCTCTGCCCCGCTGACTGACCCCATCCACTGTCATGCTGATACCAACCTCTGCTCTGCTGACTGACATCAACATCTGCTCTACTCTACTCTACTGAAGCCTTCCATGTTTCAAAACATTTTAAAATGTTTAATGGGTTTTGGCTCTGCTCCGTGTGCAATATAAAGCTAATATCCGTTCAGTTTATCATAAGCCAAATATCAAAAACAATATAAGCCAAAAGTATACATAAAAATATTGTGAAACATATGCAATATTATGTGCAAAATTATAATTATTAATAAAATGCAAGTGCTAAATAAAAGTGCCCAAGTGCTGTGAACTAACTAACTATCTAATTTCACTAGAACCATTAGTCAATTTATACATAAATTGTAAGCTAATACAAAGTGATCTGTGTCTAAAGTGAACAGTCCATAAGTATTATGCAGTATCTCATGAGTTAGTCCAGCACTCCAGCTCTCCTTGCTGGTCCTTGTGGTGATATCAGTAAAAGGAGCGATACCTGGTGGTGTTACAACCAGGGGGTTGTGCAACAGCATGCAGTGTGCCCGGTGTCTCCACTCGTGTCCCCCTCCTGTTATCTCACTCACTAGATGTCTCTCCCCTTACAACAGGGGTATCCAGCCTTTACAGCTACACCTGGCTATTTGCCTCTGGCGGACTCTCCTTCCAACCCCCAGCAGTATTAGTGGTACATAGAAATAGCAAAAATAGACCCGATAGTGTAAATCCGTAAGTTTTATTATTAAAAAGTCACAATAGTGCACTTACATTTGGTTAAAATCAATCTGCTCGTGTCAAACCAGGAAGTCCGGAATGCAATGCGCTCCACAGACCCAAACGGAAGTGGCGCAATGATGTTTGGCTCCGCCATACGCGTTTTCTCACACTGACGTCATGTGTATATATATTTATATATACATACACACACAGCTTTGAGGTGCACACCCTAATGGAACATCTATTGCAGTGCTGCGTACTGCTCTATGCACACTTCAAATCCCATAGTCCCTTGTCCATCTTGGAAGCAAGCTATGTTCTCTCAAGTAGGGGGAAGTGTAAGAATTTGGAGATTTAAAGGAAGATGAAAGTAACAGAAGTTGCTTTTTTGAATTAAGAATACATACTTGGATAGATTTATTTAAACCAGAGTTTACACTCATTTTATTACCCCTTTTTATTCCAAGGTGACCCCACGTCTGGTATTCTCGCCTAGGTGGGAATGACAAACCACAGTTACCTGAAGCCTCCTAGGATACTCACGTCACACATCCTAGAAGGCATTGGCAATCTAGAGCACACTGCCCATGCGCTGCTGTGCATCATCATAGGACTGACTGCAAGAAACAGAAAGTTATTCGGCTCCCAATATAAAGAAGATGATATTGTGGGACCTGGAGAGAGGTAGATTGCAACAGGGCAATGTCGGATTCGCTGGACGTGTTATTATGTGTTTTGAGGATACCACAGCCAAAAAAGTAAGAGGGGATTAATAAGAAATATTTATTTTATTTATTTATTTCAGGTACTTATATAGCGCTGTCAATTTACGCAACGCTTTACATATACATTGCACATTCACATCAGTCCCTGCCCTCAAGGAGCTTACAATTTAAGGTCCCTAACTCACATACATACACAGTATGGCCAATTTTTTATACAGGATCCAATTAACCTACCAGCATGTCTTTGGAGTGTGGGAGGAAACCGGAGTACCCGGAGGAAACCCACGCAGGCACAGGGAGAACATGCAAACTCCAGGCAGGTAGTGTCGTGGTTGGGATTTGAACCAGTGACCCTCTTGCTGCTAGGTGATACCACAGGTGGTTTCGTTTTTCTTTAAATAGCGCAGCTAAGTCACCTCCCTTCCCCTAGCATGTAAATGGGCAATGAAGGTGCAGCAACATGCTGATAAGGTATTCCCTCTCTCTGTTCTCTCCTCCTGGGAGCATGTTCCTTGTTAGCACATGTGCATGTCCCTTCTATGTAGTGTTAAGATAGGAGCTGAAAAGTTATGTTTACCACAATGAACCCTGTCTGTAATGTGCTGACAGATCTCATTAACAGTTTTAAAGTGGATGTGCTCGTTGTCTGTCCCAACAAGAGATCTCAAGGCTAGGATGGTACATTGTATATTAATGTACAAAAAGTTTCTAATCTGTCCCCTAATTGCAAGCAATACTAAGCAAAACAAGCCACCTTTAGAGTCCTATGTATAAACCTGCTCCAAAGAAACAACTAGAAAGGTAAGAAAACAGTTTTAATTGTTTTTAGATATGCTGTGTTAAAAAATGAAAGGAGGGCCATTGGGAGCTATAAATGTATAGGCAAAGTCAGCTCTGTCCAAGATTACTTGTGGATCACGTGTCATGGCAAAAATTATTGCACGTAACAATTCAGAGATAAGCAGAGGCTTGTGAGCCGGAATTTTATATTCAGGGATACATTTTTAGAAAATGACAGTTCTTGTTACACTGTATTAATATGTAAATGTATGGCTAAAGACTCCAGAAAGAATGAAAGCTGTAGAAATACATTTAGTTCAAGTCTTCATAAGGCCATCTACAGTCCATTCAATTTAACTATTTTAATGTCCTCCCACTCTTTGTTAAGCCATCCAGAATAGAAAAAGGCAGCTATTAAACTAACTGATTGCTGTGCTAATCATAAGTTAATTAATCACACAGAGGTTGATAGATGGGAGTTTCTAATGACAAGATAGGTCTGCAGATGGAGCTGTTGACCTGCCATATCTGAGCAAAGTCACTGATCTACGGACTCATATGACGACTGATATGAAACACAGAGAACCCTAGATAATCTGCATGCAAGGAATTCAAATTATGTGACTAGCAATGAGAATTTATGCGGCAGAAAAATATGTAAACACTAAGAAGTTAGTCTGACATTTCGCTAAAGAAATATGCAGCAGAACGTTCATGCTGTGACACATGACTAGGACTGCCGTTTTCATAGTGATAAGTCACAGGTGGTGAACAATCTTTATCGGAACTGGATTTGCAAATTGGTGTTGTACACTAAAATGGTCCACTATAGAATTCTAGCCATAACACAAAAAAGCCTTATATCTATATAATCCTATTTTGGGGTCTGTTAAAGAGACCCTGTCAAGTGTCTAAAGCTGTGGTTCTCAACCATCAGGCCAAGGCTTGGTATCAGGCTGTAGCCTACCGCCTGCAAGGCCCTGGTTTCCTGACTTCTCTGACAGCTAGACTTTAGATGGGGGCCGCAGCTTTGAAGAAATTAGCTCTTTGCACTCCCTTTGGCTCCTGGAGGGCATGTGGAGATGTGGGGGTCCTTTTGGCCAGTTTTGACTGTCCTGGGATCCTGACAGTCCCAGAAGAGTGATGCACACCAGGCTCCAGCTTCTCTACTAGCACAGAGTAGCACAGCCAGAGCTTTTAAAAGGAAGCCTTGCAGCTTTGCACTCATTCCAGGGGCCAGCGGGGCTACAGGACAGAGCAGATCTTGGTGTCATGGATGATCTTGGCTTTTATACTGCTGATGCCTGTCTGTTCAAATCCAAAGCCTGCAACACTGCAGTGGAGCCCCAGTTGCAGGCAGGAGTCCTGTCTAAAGCTGGACCTGAAAAGGCCTCCTGTGGGCACCAGGGGGGTTATTTTTGAGGGTGGAGAAGCAGGAAGGGGAGGTATTGCTGAGGGTGGAGAGGCAGAGAGGGGGGGTTATTGTTGAGGGTGGAGAAGCAGGGAGGGGGTTATTGTTGAGGGTGGAGAAGCAGGGAGGGGGTTATTGCTGAGGGTGGAGAGTCGGGGGGGGGGGCTATTGTAGAGGGTAGAGAAGCGGGGAGGGGGGTTATTGTTGGGGGTGGAGAAGTGGGGAGGGTTTATTGTTGAGGGTGGAAAAGCGGGAAGGGGAGTTATTGCTGAGGGGGGAAAGGTGGAGGGGGGGGTTGTTGGGGGTGGAGAGACAGAGAGACAGGGAGGGGGTTATTGTTGAGGGTGGAGAAGCGGGGAGAGGGGTTACGGTTGAGGGTGGAGAAACGAGGAGGGGAGTTATTGCTGAGGGGGGAAAGGTGGAGGGGGGGGTTGTTGGGGGTGGAGAGACAGGGAGGGGGTTATTGTTGAGGGTAGAGAAGCGGGGAGGGGGGTTACGGTTGAGGGTGGAGAAACGAGGAGGGGAGTTATTGCTGACAGTAAAGAGGCAGAGAGTGGGTTATTGTTGAGGGTGGAGTGGGGAGGGGGGTTATTGTTGAGGGTGGAGAAGCGGGGGTGGGGTATTGTTGGGGGGAGGAGGGAGGGGAGTTATTGTTGGGGGTAGAGAGGCAGGGAGGGGGGTTATTGCTGAGGGTACCAAGAACTCCAAGAAGTTCTGCAGCAGTAGCCAATCACTGCCCTGCACTACAACACCCACCAGCCCTGCCCTCAACCCCACCCAAGAAGCCCAGCAGCCTTGCCCTCTCCCCTCCAATCAGTTTTGCAGCAGCAGCCAATCACTGCCCTGCATTACAACACCCAGCAGCCCTCCCTCCTCCAAGAAGTTCTGCAGCAGCTGCAATTCACTGCCCTGCACTACAACACCCAGCAGCCCTGCCCTCCCCTCTCCAAGATATTCTGCAGCAGCAGCCAATCTTTGCCCTGCACTACAACACCAAGCAGCCCTGCCCTCCCCCTTCCAAGATATTCTGCAGCAGCAGCCAATCTTTGCCCTGCACTACAACACCCAGCAGCCCTGCCCTCCCCCCTGCAAGATATTCTGCAGCAGCAGCCAATCTTTGCCCTGCACTACAACACCCAGCAGCCCTGCCCTCCCCCCTCCAAGAAGTTTTTCAGCAGCTGAGACTCCCTGGAAAGTTATCAGAGGTGGTGGGAGGGGGAGCCTGGCTCAGTGCAGGACACGTCTACTCACTGTGTAGAACAAAATAATCCAGCAGCCGCCCGCAGAGGAGGGATGCGAGGGTCGGAATGCTGCACATCATAGGGGAAGAGACTCAGTCCACTCAGACTAAGCTAAGGGGGAGGGAAGGGGTGGGGCTAGTAGAGGAGACACTGCGGGGGTGTGACTTAACCCGTTCTGAGCTGAATAGAAATGAGGTGAAAACAAATCATCTTGACTTATCAGTGCGGGCTCAAGGGACAGTTGCTTTGGGCCTTACAACAATAAATGGACCCTGGGCAGCTGCCCCTTTTGCCCTGCATTAAAGATGGCCCTGGATGTTGTGTGGCTCTTGGGGGTGGTTAACTTGGAATATGCACTTACTCTACAATTTCCTCCTGGGCTCTTATTATCTATTGCTGAAGCTGCCCTCATCCTGAAAACTTTTCTTTGCTGTTTGTCAGGCACATTGCTGTCCCAGTGATCACTCTTCTTTTAAAAAGTTGGCAAGAAAACGCTATTATGAGCGTTTTTCATCCATCGTTTTTCTGGCATTTTTTTTTTTAGCCTTTAGTGTGCATGGAGCCTCCCAGGTGGAAATTGTTTGTTGTACGTTTGTATCCATTCTGATTGATGACAGCTCTCATGTGACAAACCACTGTGCAAAACATATCTGCTCCAGGGACAATACATAAAAAATGAGAATACAAATAATTGAACTAGAATTATAACCAATAGTGTCCAATCAGATTTTGCCATTTATTTTTGGGGAAATATTACACAGGAATTTGATTGGTCACTGTGGGATACAGCTGCAATTGTGTGCTATTTTTTATCTCATAAGGTATCTTAATGGATCAGCCCTATACATACTTATGTTAATACGTTATTATGAATTTAAAGTGTATATATAGCCCAAACTTTTTTTTTTTTTTGTTAGTTATGGATAGGGTGGGGCAGGTTTAGAATGGGGGTCAGCGACAGGTCTAACATGATCTACCCACTGATTATGGCCATGTTGGGGCATGGAAAGTTTTGGAAGAATTTACCGGGGACCCAGTCTCCCTAACGTTGAGAACCACTTCTCTAAAGATATAAAACCTGCACACTGCTCGAAAAGAAGACAAATGTATAATCATCTCTCTGACAGCCTGTTTCTCCTACCTCTCCTCTGAGCCAGCACTGTAGCCTTGGAAGGTAAGAGAAACAGGCCAATGGAAAGGTAAGTATACACAGTGTTCTACTGTACTCTGCTGCATGTTATTTTTTAAGAGCTTGACCTAAACCCTAAAACCAATCCAAGCAGGATGCTGTTTAAGCCTTATGCAAAAGCAGGCATTATGCGTTACGACTTAAACTTTCTGGCCATTTTCCTTCCATGCGAAGTCCAAGTTTTACATACAGACACCCATAGACATGAATGGCTGTGTACAAACATATTCTCTAAATGAAGACTTTCTGTGTTAAAGTGTTACTAAACCCACAACAGTAAAATCTGTTCTATAGATGCAGAATAGCATGCTTGTTACACTCACTGTGTAACTTAAGTGATTATTTCTCTGCATTGTGTAAAAAGGCTGTGTGAACCTGTATGCACAGATCCTCCCCCTCCAGCACGTTCACTCTGGGCAAGTTCAGATAAGACACAGTAAGTGTAGTTCAGCTGCACATGCTCAGTTTGGTCTCTATTGCTGGAAAGAAAGCTTCCTGGTTTTAGCTAAGCTATTCAGGTCACATGGTAAAAACATCACATATGTGGGCGTTTATACAGATCCTAAATTACGGCCCAGTCCCTCCCTCCTCCTCCATGCCCAGTAATAAAAAAGAACACAGTGGGTGGGATGTCACATCTTAAATGGATGGATGATCCACCTCCCATAAAAGCATGAGGACACGGGCTATTGAGGATTTCAAGAGGCAGTAAAATCTCCTTCTACATGAATACTCTGGATTCAGGGCAGACCCTGCAGAGTACCACATGACAGATCAGCTAACAAGGTATATAGCTGCAGTATTTTAATGTAAAAAAGATTATTTAAAAGCTGTGGTCAGTGCGGGGGGGAGGGGGTGATGAACATTTTTTTATATTACTGGGTTTAGTAACACTTCAGGACATGAGGCCATCATAAAGTGAACAGTGTCCTTAACAGTGACAATGATAAAGTGCAGGCACCTGTGTTAGGCTGGTCACTTATGTTACAATCTAATTTTACAATTATTTGCAGTAGTGTGGCTTAATGGTCAGCACTTCTGCCTTGCAGCACTGAGGTCTTCAGTTTAAATCCAAGTCATGACACTATCTGCATATTCTCCCTGTGCTTATATGGGTTTGCTCTGGGTATTCCAGTTTCCTACCACATTCCAAAGACATGTTGGTAGGTTAATTGGCTCGTGTCTAAATTGGCTCTAATAAATGTGTATGTCCATGTGAAATAGGGACCTTAGATTGTCAGCTCATTGATGCCATGATGTAAATGTATAGTATGTGAAGCTCTGCGTAAATTGATGGAGTTACATAAATCCTTGTAATAAATAAAAGTGTTGATATAAGATATTTGCCACAAAGGGAGTGCATTATTTTGAAAGAGAGGGCTGATGCACAGACTTGCACTATGAGAAATAGTAAAGTTCAACAATTGTGTAAGACCCCGTTCACACTGGGGCGACCCGACTTGCCGGGGCGACCTGTGAAGTCGCGGTGGGCAGCTCGCACCACGACCTCGGAGCGGCCGGCACAGACTTCATATCATTGAAGTCAATGCAGGTCGCTCCAGGTCGCCCCAAAGAAGCTCCGGACCCTTTTTCTAAGTCGGAGCGACTTCTGTCGCTCCTATTAGAACGGGTCCTGTGCTGCTCTATGGCAGGCGACCCACGGCGACTTGTCAGGCGACCAGGTCGCCTGACAGGTCGCCCCAGTGTGAACGGGGTCTTAAAGTTGGTAACATATCCGGTGTATCTGATGAGCAAATATGCCTGCCCCGATGTACATCAATTATTATTATTTATGTATATAAATCCTTTGTAGGCTCCAAATCACAATTTTGGAGGTGACACAGTGCTGAGAACTACGGTAGCTCCTTGTCCTGTTTGATGGCCCTGGTCAATCACTGTCATGTGGGAGGAAGAAGAGTAATGTTCCCCATACCTAGAAGTACCCAGTGGCAGCACAGATATAATACTAAATGGAAAGTATGTACAGTTGGGAAAGGAGTGGTGGCAGTTAAATCGACCTGGTCAGTAAAAATAAAAATGGCAAAAAAACTCTACCTGAAAAAGAAGAAAGGGAATACTTACCTTTTTTAAAGCCCAGTCCATTTACAAAAATTCTCCTTTGAAGAAAGCTGAGAAACTAACATTTTCATGATGTTGATATAATTGGTCGCCTTTAGGCTCGTTGGTTACTCCTGACTACACTTCACTACAGGATAGAGAATTGATATGGAGGTTGGCAGGAGGAACCACTTAGTGCTGCACGGAGCTCACGTAACCGACACTCCCACAACTGTCAGATTCCTAGTGGATTTTAGAGGAGGATTTCTATTAGACGAGGCAGCATACTGGTGTGACCAGCAGGAAAGGTAACTATTCCTGCACTTATTTTTCCGGTAGACCAGTTTACCATTTTTTAATTTTTATTGAAGGGTCCCTTTAGGTGGACTCCTTCTGTGCTCTGCATGGGCAAAAGCAGGTTCACTTTAAGACTTGTAATATCATTCCAGCAGGTCAATCTTCAGTTCTTCTTCCCAGAAATTGCTGAGACTAGCTTTTCTCTTCAAGTTTAAGCCTATAATCTTTCCTTCACTAAAGTTAACAAACAGCGTTTACCTTCATTAATAACCAGCTCGGCACAGAAACACACTCAAATTAAAATGCAACCTTATGAAAAAAGAAAAGCCAGCTTACCGTGATATTTACAAATTGAAGCCTCAGGACAAGCCTGTCTATTTTTCTATTCTTCCTAGAAGAGAGAGAAAATGAGAAATCAATTATTCTATAAGAAAAAGGATTAAAGTGGGCTTGAACATGAAATGTCTTGAGACTCAAGTTCAGACACGGCACAGATTCAGTAAAGGCTGGGAGGATCAGTTTCTGTACAGACCTGCAGGTGATTTAATATTTAATATCAGACATGGAACGTGCTATCGTGTTACACCTTATTACAGCTGGCTCATTAAAGTAATGTATGCCTTCTACATATAGCCTCCAACAGAGTACTAACTCAATGCCTGGAATTATCCAATAACATTTCTGCAGAAGAAGCACAAACGAAATTGACATCAAATTGAAGTGCGAAAGAGGTTAAAAGTACATCTAAGTCAAGATTGAAAACAAAGCCCTGAAATACACTATATGGTCAACGATTTATTGTCATCTGACCAAACCTATAAGAGCCAGATTGACGTCATATGCCAAAACCATGGCCATAAATATGGATTCCCCCACCCCAAATGTTTTCATTTCAGACAAAGTATAGGGAGGGTTATAACCCCTGTCAGTTTTATTTTTGCCATCTGGGTCCCATTGGGGAGATTTCCCTTCACTTTCTGTCCAATAGCCAAAACAGGAAGTGGGAGGAGATCACTGCAAATTAAGGCAATCTCTTGGGGCCCCCCAGGTCACCAGAAATATAGTCCTCATTGGAAGATTTCCCCTCTATTACTTTTCTGGGAAAACCCCAAAATTGGGATTTTCTTTTACTTTCTTTTTCAATGATAATGGTAAACAGGACAAAAAGAGAGGGTGAATCTCCCGAATAGGGACACAGACAGCAATAAAAATATAATAGATGTTCCAATACATCTCCAAAACTAAAAGAAAAGTTTTGCATTTAGTTATATTTTAAGCCATTTCAAGTTCAACAAAGTGTCAAACCCTGTTGCCTGATCAATAATAAAGGATCCGATTTATATATACTGTGTATCGTAACATGCAAACTAAGCACATTCATTTATTAAACCTCTATGCAATATTTATCGCCCTCTGTGCTGTGCTTTCATCTTTGCTTTATACCTATAATTACAATAGGAAATAATTTAAGCATACAATTATGTGTCTTGCAGGTAATGAAATCAAGACAAAGAAGAGATATGAGGCTTCACTGAATAAATGTCACATATCAAAGATTAGCTCAAGGGAGACCACAGAGTATTTACTTTGAGTTAAAATAGAGTTAATCTTTCACCACTGATCTTGAAATTATTTTTTATAAGACTTTAACATTTTTTCAGGCCGCTTTTTCATATTTTGACGTTTATTTCACAATTAGATTTATAAAGGCTCCCTCCAGTGGTCCCCTAAATATCAGGGAATGCCATTAACAATCCCTACTTAAAGAGAGTCTGTCACTTTGTCTATTCAGAGCAAAGTCATAGAGTAAGGTGACCAGATTTATTTAAATGAAATCCGGGGACATATTTATTTTTTTGGCAAATGGCGCAGGACTGCATAATACACAGAGCGCCGGGCACAGGACTACAAAATACACAGCACTGGGCGCAGGACAACATAATACACAAAGCGCTGGGCACAGGACTACATAATACACAGAGCACTGGGCACAGAACTACATAATACACAAAGCACTGGGCACAGGACTACATAATACACAGAGTGCTGGCCACAGGACTACATAATACACAGAGCGCTGAGCACAGGACTGCATAATACACAGAGTGCTGGGCGCAGGACTACATAATACACAGAGTGCGGGGCACAGGACTACATAATACACAGAGCTCTGGGCACAGGACTGCATAATACACAGAGCTCTGGGCACAGGACTGCATATTACACAGAGTGCTGGACACAGGACTGCATAATACACAGAGCTCTGGGCACAGGACTGCATAATACACAGAGCGCTAGGCACAGGACTACATAATACACAGAGAGCTGAGCACACCAGGCTGTTTCTCAGCCAGCCTGTCTACGTTAATCTGGGCCTGAATCCGGGGACAAAACCGGGGACAGACTTGGTCCGGGGACAGTGTCCTCAGTCCGGTGACTGTCCTTGGACCCGGGGACGTCTCGTCACCCTATCATAGAGACTGTCATTCCCCCCCTACTTATACCATATACCATTAGAGCACTCCCCTGCTGCTCTTTCCTCCCAGAATACCTGGTTTTGGCACCCTGCTATCATCTGACTTGGATTTAGCAAATGGCCGCTATTGCCAAGCATTGCATCATGGGAGGAGGTCACATGCTACCTCACAACCGAACTTTTAAAAATTATATTAGTATTGTAAAACCTATAGAAGATTTTAGTAACTGGGTTTTATACTTTGAAGTTTAACTCTGGGTCCTTTCCACCACTGCATGGGTTCATTGCTTGTTTTGTCTAAGGGTTGAAAAATAAGGTGAATTAAAAATTCATAGGTGTGTATACCCTTAAGTGCCAATAAAAATGATAAAGTGCTCATCATCCTCAAAATAATAATTCACAACTCTTGTGCATAAGTGCAAAATTATAAGTATGCATAATTCATAATAATCAACAACTAAATATAGCCAATACATACTGTAACTAAAAATCATAAAGTTCATGCTATGTTCAGTGCATCAACCAAAAAATGATCATATATAGTGGTCTGGAACTTCAATATGACTCCACGTTCTTTCATCGTAAGAAACATCTTCACATATTTCCCTGAAGACATTTCTTATAGCGAAACCAGTCGAGAAACCCTTTTTTATCACTTTTTGGTTGATGTCTCCGGATGTACTAAACATAGCATGAACATTTGATGATTTTTAGTTATGTGTTGGCTACATTTAGTTGTTTATTATGAATGTAGTAATTCAGTGTCACTGCGTGAAGATTATGTACACTTATGATTTTGCACTTACACACTTAAATCTGTGGTTTATTATGAATTTTGAGGATTATGAGAACTCTATATTTTTTATTGGCACTTAAAGGTAAACACACCTTTGAGTTTGTAATTTATTGTATGAAATCTTTATTTATAGTTCCTAAACAGACAGTGCACCTATTTTGTGTATTGATAATTATATATCTTGTATTCAGATAATAGAATGCAGCAGTTCTTGGAAAGTAATACTAGTGCAAGATTCTTTAGTTTATTTAAAATAAGGTGAATTATTTAATTCCTTAACCACCCCCCCCCCCCAGCATCTGGCACTGTCCTCTGCTGTCTATTGCTCCTGGGATGTGGGTGACCCTCAGGATCCTCATGTATAATACAGGACCACTGGTCCTGCCCTGTACACAATGATTTCAGAGACTGCAACTTGTCAGGCAGAGAAGTGCTTCTGAAGACTGATCGTGCAGTGTGGATAATGATGTGGTAGTGAGGAATAAGGTAAGTATGTAAAGCGGAACTCCACCCAAAAGGAACTCGTCCTCCGGTCCTCTTGCACAATTTGCACTTAAGAGGGGGGGGGGGCAGTTACTCGATTTTGACAGGTACCTGCTCCCAATTCCATTCCTAGCACTGCGGCACTCAGCAATGGAAGTTCTCCTCCCTCCCTCCCCCTGCAGTCTTCTGGGACACTGACAGATCCCAGAAGACTGCAGCCACCAATCCAGGACACACATGCACAGTAAGCAACCTACTGTGACAGCCGGGTGCCCATAGTGAAGATTTCGGCGCTGCGGAAGGACAAAGGATGAAGGCGGCTGGGGTGAGCTCACCGCTGGACCGTGGGACAGGTGAGTGGCTGTTTCTTAAAAGTCAGCAGCTACACTTTTTGTGGGTGCTGACTTTTATTTATTTTTTTTATAGGTGGCTGGAGCTCCCATTTAACCTTTTTCCTTTCCACCAGGCAAAACTAACCCTTACCGTACAGCTGGGGACCCACTACAAGAGTCATTTTTTTCCAGTCCAGAGTACAGCTTAAGAAAATTTTGCAAAATATTTTAAAATATGTCTAAAACATACTACAGATTTGTTCCTCTTTAAAACTTGTTTACTGATTGTTAAAGCTGAGCTTTAGCCAAAAGGGGAAGCTCCGCTTGTCTGCCCCCTTCCTCCGCTGCCATATTTCGCACCTTTTGGGGGGGTACCTGGTTTTCGGAACCCCCTTCTCCTTTTGCCCGCAGCCAGGCTATTCACAAAGCGCTCCGCGCATGCGCAGTAGAGAACCAGCTGTAAAGCCGCAAAGGCTTCACTGCCAGTTTCCCTTAGTGGAGATGGCGTGGCAGCACCCGATAGCCATTTGAAAAATCAGATCGGATGACGACACCGCTTGATTCCTGGACAGATAAGTGTTCTAAATAATAAAAATCAGCAGCTATAGTATTTATTATTTTTTTCTGAAGGAGCCTTGAGCTCCTCTTTAGGAATATTTAAAAGTACGCTCCCGGGGAAGAAGTGGAAATCACGAAACGCGTCGGGGCGTGACCAGGCGGTGTAACCAGGCTGTGTAAGAGGAGTTCGGATTACCCAGAAGGCGCGGCGTCCACGGCGTGGAGCCTGGACATCATCTCCCGAAGGGCATCCCTCCCCTATTCGTGACTGTTTTTTTGCGTTTGATGACATACAAGACATGTGAGTGTGTTACCTTATGTTTTATTTTATTTAATAAAACCCTTTTAAACGGTATCACGCTATTGGGATTATGTTCTCTCCTCCCCATATGCTGCTGAGCTTTTTTTGACTGTGCTGGTGTGATTCCTGTTGTGGATACTCTGGACCAGTGACCATCATTATAAGCCTGAATGCTCAAACACGGAAGTGGGTTGGGCCACAGCATCTGGTGAGTGGGCAATTCTCCTCCCCCCTTGGAGCACGGTGGTGGTGGTGATCCTTTTGAGAAACACGTCTTCGTACATTATCATCCCAGGAGATAGAGTGAAGGATTATGGACTGTTTGAGTCATTTCTGAACTTTTTCCTGCTGCCTATGTGACATCTATTGCATTTCGGACTTTTGTGCAGTGGGCACAGTATTTTTTTGGCACTTGCTTCTTGACAAGTTTGCGCTACTATATATATATAGGGATATTGCTGAGTATCTATCTATTATATATCTTTCTCCATATGTTTTAGTTAAGTAGCTGCATAGCCAATTTATTTATTGGTGAGTGGTCCTCATTTGAAGCGCTTGGGATAGCTTATACCTTTATTTGGTTTTCGTTGGGCATTTAAGCTGTCATATTATATAATATTTAAAAGTACATAGCCTAGCCACAGGTTCACTTTTAGCAACTTAATTGTTTTACTTAGATTTGTCAAAAAACAGGAAAAATGTACCACTTTACAAAGCTATAAGAAGCCGACATGAGACTCAGACCACCATTACCCAACTTTAATTGAAATACCATTTATGGATGGACTGACTCTTTAGCAAAATGCATACAGTATAAATAATTATTGCAGGAGATGTGGTACTTTTCCTCTTGCTAAAAAAAAGAAAGTTGCAGCTTGAATTGTCCTTTAAAACTATGGCCTCTGGAGTCATCAGCTCTGAAAGAAGATGAATCTGCAAGCAGCTGGATCTTCTCTCTGAGACCTACGCTAAGTACACAGTCTGCCTGTTCTTGCAATCACGCTTCATAGTTATCATAACTCCAAAACACAGAACGTTTTGCCTTCATGCAGAGCATTTAGAATGTAAAATGCTGACATAAATCACAGCACAAAGTTTAAGGAGAGAGCAAGAAGTACAGTTGTACAGAACAGAATGACAGCATATGGAAAGCCTCAAGGCAGCTTTCATTGTTACAAAGGAGCACCAGCATTGCACAACTACACAATATCATGGAAACACCAAAATATTAACCTATCAAGAAGACTACCCTCCTAGGCTGCCACAGTCTAAAATGAGACATACATTTTAAAGCAAAAACTACACTATATTACCAAAAATATTGTGACTCGTGCCTTTATGGGAATTTAATGGCATCCCAGTCTTAGCCCATAGAGTTCAATATTGAGATGACCCACCCTTGGCAGCTATAATAGCTTCAACTCTTCTGGTAAGGCTGTTCACAAGGTTTAGAAATGTGTCAATAGGAATATTTGACCATTCTTCCAGAAGCACATTTGTAAGGTCAGGCACTGAGGTTGGACTAGAAGGCCTGGCTCGTAGTCTCTGCTCTCATTCATCCCAAAGGTGTTCTATCGGGTTGAGGATAGGACTCTATCGGGTTGTGCAGGCCAGTCAAGTTCTTCCACTCTAAATTCTCCACTCTAAATTCGCTCATCCATGTCTTTATGGACCTTGTTTGTGCACAGTCATGCTGGAACAAGAAGGGGCCATGCTCAAACTGTTCCCACAGCATGAAACTGTCTAAAATGTCTGACACCTTAAACGTTCCCTTCACTGGAACTAAGACGCCAAGCCCAACCCCTGAAAAACAACCCCACACCATAACCCCCCCCCCCCTCACACCAAATGATTTGGCCCAGTGCACAAAGCAAGGTCCATAAAATAAATGGATGAGTGAGTTTGGGGTGGAGGAACTTGACTGCCTGCACCTCCACCCCGATAGAACACTTTTGGGGTGAATTACAGCAGAGACTGTGAGCTAGGCCTTCTGGTGCACATCAGTGCCTGACCTGACAAATGTGCTTCTGGAAGAATGGTAAAACATCCCCATAGCTATACTCCTAAACCTGGTGGACAGCCTTCCCAGAAGAGGTGAAGCTGTTATTGCTGCAAAGGGTGGGCCAACTCAATATTGAACCCTATGGACTAAGACTGGAATGCCATTAAAGTTCATGTGCGTGTAAAGGCAGGTGCCCCAATACTTTTGGTAATATAGTGTATGTGGGCAGCTGACCATCACACCTACAGTTTGAGTGAGCTTGTTGAGTATGGCTATTTAATTTCAAAACCATCTACATTGATATAGAGCTGCCCTTACTAGTAAAACTGCCTCCCCTCTTCTAGGAAGGCTTTCCACAAGAGTTTGGAGTATGTCTGTTGAAAATTGTGGCTGTTTAGCCAAAAAAAAAAAAAAAAACATTTGCATAAGGTGAATGAGAAAACCTGGGTCCAAATGGACGTTTAAATTCATCCCAAACTGTTTAGTAAAATTGAAGTCAGGGCTCTGTGCAAACCACTTGAGCTTCTCTACACCAAACTCATCATTATCAAGCAGTGTCCATTTGGAGCTGGTTTTATGTGCAGTCATACTGGAACAGAAAAGGGCCTTCCCCCAAACTGTTGCCACGAAGTTGGCAAATACACAATTTTCTAAATTATCTTTTGTATTAATAGTATTCTTCAATGGAAACACCTGAACTGATAATTTTTTCAATGTAGTAGGTATGATGCACAGGTATCCACAAACTCTTGTCCATTTAGAGCAGTGTTTCTCAACCTTTTTTCAGTCAAGGCACGCTTTAAAATTATGAACATTCTCGAGGCACCCTTTAAAATTATGGACAGTCTTGAGGCCCCCCATTCTAAAATGCAAAAATGTTTCTAATAGCTTTACATAATGCAGCATTATCCACACATGTAGGACACCTAACGTTAGAGGTGTAAGTTGGTATTGACTAGTATTCCAATGTTACTCTTCTTCCTCAAGTTTTCCCCATCACCCAGCTAATGTGACCCTAAAATTGATGGAGAGAGGCAGGGGAGGGTCAAACAAGCATGCTATGCAAGCAATTAAAATCCTTCTTATCAACTGATGGTGTCATTGGTCATTAGCTGGTTGGCAGCTAGAAGGTCATAATGGTGCACAATGGAAACCCGTGGCTTTTTGTAACTAAAAGGCAGGCTTCATCCAGCCGCTGCCGTGTATACAATTTTTGGGTCATATTTACAATTTTCATGAGGCACCCCTGAAGAATCCTTTAAGGCACCCTTGTTGAAAAAGGCTGATTTAGCATATGCAAGGAATGCCATTGCTGACTACATTGTGAAAATGATAGCTGTCTGCCTGACATGCTCAGTTTTGCACAGTAAAAAAAGGGATGAAGCCATAAGATAATCATAAAATCCGCACAACGGCCGGCCACAGCTGCCTGATGTGCCTTGGCAAAGCCACACATCAGGGGTCATGCATCAGGAGCACAACTGGGAGACAGTAATCACCCTATAGAGGAAGTGCCTGAAAATGAACTTTAAGGCATGATCAACAGGAATTATTCTATTGAAAGATGCCAGATTTAAAAATATTTTTTGAAATTACATTATTATGTTAAAAGTTTATATGAGATTTTAGTGATAGAGGTTTATATTTACTTTACATGCCCAAAATAATGAATATTTAATATTGTGTATTTTGTAATTTTAATGCCTGTGTGTTTTTTAAGCAGCAGGTGCCAGTCCTGTTCCTTGAAAGGTCTAATGTAAATGGCCTGCAGATAAAGGGATGTAAACATAATGATTTATTTGTGCATTTACTTTTATATCACCGTTATGACAATTTTCCCAAGTGAGGGATTTACAAGAGAAAGAATTAGCAGTCACAGGGGATGGTCCTGGGCGACTGCGCCCGCTAATTACAGCGAATGACTGTTCAAACGAGCGGATCATCTCACCGTGAAATTATGCATTCCCATTAATGTGACAAATGTTACTCTGGATCGCAATCAAATGCGGACAAACAAAGAGGGCCGTTCAAAGAGGGCGACCATACTTGCTTTCATCTGACTGTAACATAACAGGGAGATAGCTTAGAAGGGCTGGTCGGATATCTAAGTCAAGTGGCAGATTTATAAGCGGCCATCAAGGAAGTGGAAATAATTCAGTAGCTTTCTAAACAATGTGCATTCTGCTACTGATCTTTCCGCTGTTTACAGGGGTCATGTACTTAAAATAAGGCTTAAAGCTAAACTTCAGGCATATGTAAAAACACGCCACTAAATCCTGTTATGTATTTATTAAAAAAGAGGAGATTTTAATAAAGCTTATTTAAGTCTTTAAATACTTATATTAGCTTCCTTTAAAATACAGCACAACAGGTTTAGACTGTGGGAGAAAAGGGCATTACCTTAAACCAGAGCCTTTTTTTTTAGCTGGAACTTGGTGGAACTCCACCACCTCTGGCTCAGGCTCTCTGCTCCCTGCTCACCACTATTGCTTGTAAACACATAAATCCAGCTTTTGTGTTTACAAGAGACAGCTTGTCTCCAAAAGTTCCCATAGATCTAACCTGCCAAGCGGCTCCCACTAACTGTAGGATGGGGACAAGGGAGATGCAGGTGCCCGTGGTGCAGTGCGGATGCCAACACCCCCCCCCCCCCCGGGATGATCTCCCTGCAAGTGAGAGAGGTGGAGCCACCTACAGTGTGCGGGGAGGTACAAGAGTCGCCTGGGTGCTTCAGCTTAATACAACCAGAAAAGTGAGGTGGAAGATGGTGGAGCTTTTAAAGAGGGGGGGAGAATATAGGGGCCGTGGTGGGGGGTTAAATGCAAAGATCAGAAAGTGAGATATGGATAGAGAATGCAGAGGCAAGCAGCTGTGGAAGAAGGCTGAACTCTGCACTCTGTGTGTAGCTCATCCCTGAACTCTGCATTCTGTATGCAGGGAACCCCTGAACTCTGCACTTAATGCATCCCTAAACTCTGCACATAGCACATCCCTTAACTCTGCACTCTGTATATAATGCATCCCTGAAATCTGCATGTAGCGCACCCCTGAACTCTGCCCTCTGTACATAATGCATCCCTGAACTCTGCACATAATGCATCCCTGAACTTCGCATTTAGCGCACCACTGAAGTCTGCACTATGTATGTAATGCACTCCTGGTATTTAATGCCCTTTTAGGACCCTGCTACTGTTAGTGTAATTTAACCACAGCCACTATTTGGTGCGGCTTTAAGGGTGTGTGTGGGAGGGGGGGTATTGGGGGGGTCATGGTTGAGTTCCTGCACCTATTTTCTGAGAAAAAAAAGCCCTGCCTTAAACTAATTCTGCTGTATTGTTCTACACACTGTTGTCAATCTAACAGTGTGCACATGCCTTTAGGTGGGGAGTCCTGCTGCCTCTTCATTGTCAAATCAGCAGGCTAGGAATGGGCCTTTCATCAAGCTGCCAAGAATAATGGCACTGGAGGTTATGGCTATTACAAATAGTTTATCATGGGTATGTACTGCATTGAGCTTTAGGTGGACATACAGGTGCATCTAAAAAAAAAAAACAGAATATCATCAAAAGTTATTTATTTCAGTAATTCAATTCAAAAATTGAAACTCATATATTATATACGGTAGATTTATTACACACAGAATTATATATTTCAAGCATTTCTTTCTTTTGATGATTATGAATTACAGATAGTGAAAGCCCAAAATTCAGTATCTAAGAAAATTAGAATATTACATAAGACCAATAAAAAAAGGATTTTAATACAGAAATGTTGGCTTACTGAAAATGATGTCCATGTACAGTATAGTATTCACTCAATACTTGGTCGGGACTCCTTTTGTATTAATTACTGCGTCAATGCAGGGTGGCATTAGGGTGATCTGCCTGTGGCACTGCTGAGGTGTTATGGAAGCCCAGGTTGCTTTGATAGCGTCCTTGTAGAGGGCTGCGCTGACTTTGGACTTGATAAAACACAGTGGACCAACACCAGCAGATGACATGACTCCCCAAATCATCACTGACTGTGGAAACTTTACACTCAACCTCATGCAACTTGGATTCTGTGCCTCTCCACTCTTACTCCAAACTCTGGGACCTTGATTTCCAATTGAAATGAGGAAAATCTGAAAAGAGGACAACTTAGCAACAGTCCAGTCCTTTTTTTCCTTAGCCCAGGTAAGATGCTTCTGGCGTCGTCTCTGGTTCAGGAGTGGCTTGACACAAGGAATGCCGCAGGTAAAGCCCATGTCCTGGATACGTCAGTGTGTTGAAGGATTGACACCAGCCGAAGTCCACTCCTTGTAAAACTCCCCCAAATTCTTGAATGGCCTTTGCCTCACAATCCTCTCAAGGCTGCAGTTATCCCTGTTGCTTGTACACCTTTTTTTTTAACCACACTTTTTCCTTTCACTCAACTTTCAACAGCACTCTGAACAGCCAGCTTCTTTAGCAATGACCTTTTGTGACTTACCCTCCTTGTGGAAGGTGTCAATGACTGTCTTCTGGACAACTGTCAATCAGCAGTCTTCTTCATGATTGTGTAACCTACTGAACCAGACTGAGAGACCATTTAAAGGCTCAGGAAAGCTGAATAGAGTGTGACACCATGAGTCTGTTTAACAATATTCTAATTTTCTGAGATACTGAATTTTGTATTTTTACTAGCTGTAAGCCATATGCATCAAGATTAAAAGAAATAAATGCTTGAAATATATCACCCTGTGTGTAATGAATCTATATGATATATATGTTTCACTTTTTGAATTAAATTACTGAATAAAATTAACTTTTTGATGATATTCCAATTTTTTTGAGATTCACCTGTATATTAAGTTCCGGATGCAATGCCCACATGCAAATTGACCAATCACCTACAACTGTGTGGCCAGAACAGGTGTCCCTGGATGTAAACTGTCTGCATCCAGCCCCAGTAAAAGGTTCTATTCGCATGCAAGTGCTCAGGTGAACAGCAATGGCGCTAACCATTTATTTATACAGGTTACAAATCTGACTGCAGCCATGGCTGTTTGCATAGGGCTGAGGTTTCTCTGCTTGCAAGATTTTCTAAACGTTGCCTCCTAATTGTCCATGCAAATGTAGCCTGCATAAGTGGAAATTAATTAAAGGACAACTTTATTAAAAGTATAGTTGTCCATTAAAGGAGATGTACAGCTAAAGCTTGATCTGCACTCCTGTGACAGCTTGATCTGCACTCCTGTGACAGCTCGATCTGCACCTCCTTCTACACTCCTGTGAGCCGTTTTCAGCAGAGAGTGGGCGGAAGTCCGCTCTCGGCTGCCATCACAGGTGTCAGTCCAGGAACCGCGTCATCACGACCATGGAGTCGGGATCCCCCAGGTGCCTGGACCGACACCTGGCCACTACCCGGTCCCTCCACAGCCCAGCGCTCCAATGAGCAAGGAGGGGACAGAGCAGAAAGCTGTGACTGACAGTCAGCAGCTCTCTGCTCGGGGGGCTGTCAGAACTGAGCGATCGGCGGTGTTCAATCACTCAGGTCTATTACACATAAACATACTTTAAACACCTGAGTGCTATAATGGTAGTAGGCATGACCCCTGTAACAGAACCGCGACCACACAATGCGCTTGTGGGCAGAATACTGCTTCCTTCAGTCTTGAACATGGATATCAGATATTCTAGCCGCCCCCATACACAACTAGCCGAGAATAATTTGTATAAGATCTAGAACATTTATTGAACAGACTCACACACAATATATACCACACACAGGTTAGGTGAGCCTGATTACATTATCATATGCAGATTAAATTGTATACAGAAACATAATTAAACTGAACTATTTACTTAGCCAGCTGGACAGAAAAAATAGGTGAGTTAATTAACAATTAACAATGGGACAGACATTCTTACCAGAAAACACATAACACCTCAATACACAGACAATAGCAGGAGACCACCATTAACAGACTGTCTGTCTCTTACATTGAAGAACATGGAACAGAGGCCAATGTGACCAGCTCTTTAAATGAACATGTTCAGAATCAAACAGACCAGGAATAGTCTTCATATATTTCTGGAGAGATATTGTTGATAGATATTACTGTCCCATTTTAAGTAATCCAAACCATATTCTCAGTGTCCATTAAGTAGCTGTCCGTCATTTTCATGGTCACCCTGTGCCCCTAAAAGACACAGGGTGACTTAGACATAAGAGGGGCTGGGGAGTTGGAAAATGGGTTTCCAAAGCTCTCAAAGGTAAGCTGGGTTCCACGGGCCCCTCAAGTAAAGTGACTCCCGTCACAACCCCCATTACACATAACATGCCACTAAAAGATCTTCCCTCTTAGTAGAGTCCGCTGTTTAATGGGAGTTTAACATGCTTGCTTTATTTTAATACAACAGCGACACATTATATTTGGATTATTTATTTTTCTTTATTAAATTCAAATTCTGAAAGAGTACTCTATGTACAGAAAATGTTTACATGTCATGAAAAGTAGTTATTCTCTACAAAGGGGAGCAATACGTGCGTTCTGCCACAGTCACAAAGAACATTTGCCTTGTGACAAACCCTAGAAGAGGATTGTGTTATGTTGAGAAACTTTCTATTCATGTTTGCTAATTTCATAATGTTTGCTAATGTCAAACTATTTGAAAAAGCAGGTTACTGCAATATATACCCAGTACCTTACTGTATGTCTACAACAGCCTTTCTCAAAGTTTTTTACATGGAGAAACCCTTGAAATAACCTTCAAGTCTCAGGGAACTCCTGGTAATAGTTATTATATCCACACCACATGGCACGTTAGTGTGAACAGTAAGTTGTAGATAAAGGAAAAAATAAAAGAATAAGCATTTGTGTTTTGTGCCCTAGGGACTACTCTATATAATACATATTTTTCAGTAATAATAATGATAATGAAATTAAACAAAATAAAAAACCTAGCAAGAAACCCAATGAAAATTGCAGTGTTTCCTCACTATGGTTGTCAGTGGAAAGTGCCTCCTTTACAATGGTGGTAAATAAGGTAAGGGCCCCCTTAAACCGACAGTTAGTGGGAGCAGGGCCCCATGGCACTTGTGGTCATTGGAAAGTATGCTCTTATCTGTACTGGTCAGTAGAAGATTGATCCCTTACAGTATTGGTCACTTGTAAAAATGCCCCCTTACAGATAGCTAAAGAGATCTTTGGTATCAGTGATTACTTATCTAAAAGGCAGAAATCGTTAACTGACCAAGGAACTCATGGCAATAAGTGAAGGATTCCAGGTTGAGAAAAGCCAATCTACAGAAAATTCTGGTGGGAATAATGTAATTGTGTTATGGACATACAAAATAACCTTTTATTTTGGAATACAGTGTAAAGTAAAACCCCATCCACTCATATTTTTGCAGATCGAGCACCATAGAGGTTGTAGCTACTTCACAATGGTGCTGCCTGAATCATCTCAACATATTTTGCTATATTTATATCCTCATTTTTCGCAGACGACCAGAGTGAAGAGTGGTATATAATATTTATACTGTTCATCCAAAACTAGAACTGATAGGGAAAAATTGGTGCCATTTATGAAATCAGTGGGTCAAGAACAGGTCTAACATTTGAAGCACCAAAATGTGTTGGCCTGTGAAAATTCACATCTCCCAACTGTTCCTGTCCACCTGGAAGCTATGGGTGTTCCAGCCCACCTGTGTAGGTTTCAGCTCCTACTGTTTTTTTACCATAATATAAAAAAACACCCCTCAAAATCAAGCAGGGAAAGTAGGTTCTCCTCATAATGACCACATCAGGTGTGCAAACCAAGACTCCCCCCAAGAGATATAAAGAAAAAAAAAAGATAGCTGCAATCCCCAGCAACTACCAAAAACATCCCTAAATACTCATATATTCAATCCATGAGCGCCGGGCGGGTGGTTGTGGTTTTTTAGCTTCATACACCTTTTTTTAGATTAACTACCAAAAACAGATAAATTATTTTTGGGTGCATATAGGTTATTACCCACAAATATATTTTCTTTTAAACTGGATCTCAAAAGGGGCAGAATTGCTATGTTATAGGCCCTAACATGGTACTCCATAGGCACAATCTTAATTGTGCCTAGGCAGTATCCTAAAAATGTACCTTTTGTCTTGAATTCCCTCTGAAAAATAGCAGTACCCTTCCTTCTTTTTAAGTGTACCTGGGCACCCCTGTACCTACAGCCTCGTAAATGTATATCTGCAGTGTGGGATCTAGGGCACTGCTGACTCTGAGCGCTAGTCTCAGGGGATTGGGAGTAAAATTTGGTGCTATCACTGCCATTCTGCTCACTTTTCTCCTTACTGGAGGCTCTGACATGAGGAAGCAAACCCTTGCCTCTACCAAGATTGCAGACTCTACAGAATTGCTATGTTATAGGGCCTAACATGGTACTGCATAGACACAATTTTAACTGTGCCAAAGCAGTACTCTGAAAACGTACCTTTCGTCTTGAATTCCCTCTGAAAAACAGCAGTGTTCTTCCTTCTTTGTAAGTGTGCCTGGGCACCCCTGTACCTACAGCCTCATAAATGTATATCCGCAGTGTGAGATCTAAGGCACTGCTGCCTCTGACTGCTAGTCTCAGGGGAGTGGGAGAGAGATTTGGTGATATCACTGCTATTCTGCTCACTTTTCTCCTTGCTGGAGGCTCTGACATGAGGAAGCAAGGCCTGCCTCTACGAAGATTGCAGACTCTACATACAAACACAGTGCAAAAGAAGGCATGGTAAGTCAGTAATAGGGAAAAGTCCTTTTTGGGGATAGCTTTCAGAGTTCAGTTCCTTTTGAAGGAAGCATTTTCCATTTACATTGGGCTTAATTTAAAAGTATCCAAAAATAAAACATTCAGCCTATTATTAGCCAGTAAAATTCAAGCCTACACTGGGAAGAGTAAACATTTTGCTCTGGAGGAAGACAGCTATACATATTTATTTCACACTCAAATTTATATGGCTGACTATGTCTAATGCTGCTTTTTTATCTTTTAGCCCAATAACAAGCCCAATAATATAAGCATTTTTAAGCATCAACGTTGCAAAAGACCTTGCAATAACTGGAGCCATCATGGCGTGTAGTTTAATTACTGAACTGGGAGAGTCATTACAGATTAAAAGACACTATAACATTTTATACAGCCTACATTATCATTTTACACCACTTTAAGTAAAACTTTAGAGCAGCCTGTAAAATATTTAAAACCCATTTTAAACTAGGAAACCAGATAGTCAAGAAAAAAAATACAATAAAAAATAGAGGGCAAGGAAAAGGGAAATTTTTCAAATAAATGGCAATTATCAGAGGTGTCATTAATTTCTTGGTAGGAAAACTTAAACTAACTGTCTGTGGTGCAGCGTCCCCCTGCAGGAAACAATTACATTATGTGCTATTTGTCACTGTAATCTTCAGATGCCGCAGCCATTTAAAGGATAACTGTACGTTCTATCTAAATTTCACATCAGGAATCGGCAGGAGATGTTTATTGAATCTTAAATGTGAAGGTCTACCTGTGTGCTTCCGGATGTGTGATGTGCACTAACTGGCATCATACTGGCAGTCGTAGAGGGCAGCAAAGGACTTGAGAGGATGACAAGAGGCAGTGGCTGTGCCAGGCTGGATCATAGCATGCAACTGCCATCTTGGCATTGATTTTTATCACTGGAGCCTGCAGGTTATAGCATCTGGCGGCAAAATAACCCCTCTCTGCTATCATCACACCTTTTACAGAGAACACTTCTTATTTTACTTAATTTGGAATTATTAAACTGGGTAAATACTGTATGTTTATAGTAGCCAATGGGTGGCAATTTATTGACCAGGGTAAAACTGGTCCTGATGGAATGATAGAAGTACTTCTGGATTAAATAATTGTAATTTGTAGCTGTAATATATTATTACAATTACAATACTATGGCAATTCCCAGTAAATAATGAAGGGCAGCACAGCATTCACAGTGGAGCGTGTACTGTACTGCCCAGCGTATAGAATGGGGAAGGCTAGAGTATGTCCATGTCAGCATAGTGTAAACAGTGGGATGGTTTGGAGAATGTAATATACAGCACGGTTTTGATAGTATCACAGTAGATAGGGAGTTCTCTGTGCCTGCAGCACACATCACACTCTATCATGGAGGACAATGGAGGTAAGGCTTCCATTCACTCATTCCCAGATTTTACCTTTAAAGCCTAATTCCGGGAATTAGACAAACTCTACCCTAGCAGTGGGACGCCTCCTCCCAGCATGCAAGGGTTACCTGTACATTATCAAGACCAGACAGTATTACATACTCTAAGCCCCGCTTTGTCAGTTACAGCGCTGTACTCTTCTCCTTGAAACTCTAGTCTATGGGTGGCCCCCTGACATCATCACATACAATGAACAGCTATTAACCTTGCATTGTATGTGAAGAGTAACTGTGGCAGAAAGTGCCCTAGAAAGGAGTCTTTGCAGGACCATTGATCACACCACTGGAGGGACCCTGTTATAGTGAAGCAAAAAGTAGGTATTACACTTTATCCATACATCTCTATACTTAAAGGAAAAGTACAGCCAACGCTTGTTTGGCTTTACTTATCCTGTGGATCACAGGAGTGCAGTTCGTTCTGCACTCCTGTGACCCATTTTCAGCAGACAGCAGGCTGAAGCCTGCTGTCGGATGATATCACAGAGCCAGTCCAGACTCAAGAAAGATCGCCACCATATGGTCGGGATTTACCCACATGCATGGACCAGGACCCGGCTCAGCCTCTCTGTGAAAGCCTGAGCCAGCCACTCTCACCCCCTCTACAGCCCAGTGTACGCGGGAGGGGGGTAAGAGCAGAGAGGCAACTGACAGTCACTAACTCTCTGCTCAAGGAATTTTGAGAACCGAGCGATGTTCGTCAGTTCTTAGTCTTAGAGCCGGCAGGGGACAGATGCAGCATCAGACCGAAAAAACAAATTCCATACTTCTCTTTTAAAGAGCATTTAACCCCTGTAGTACAAGGGAGACCTCCACGGCAAGGGTAGATTTTTTTTGTTGTATCTGGAGTTGGGCTTTAAAGTGGACCTTTTTTCTTCGAAAACCAAAAAACCCTGGTGCATGCAACTCTGCAAGCTGTTCTCAAATTATCATTTTAGTTATTTGAAATTAAAATAATTATTTAGAGACTTACATTTTTTAAATCCCACTAGCTATTTCAAGGCACTGGTGATGTAGCCAGTGCCTCACAGCTGCCTCCTGGGAAGGCCTTCCAGGGAAATCCTGTCTGTAAACGCAAGATGTTTTTTTTTCACCTCCCTAGAAATCTTGTATTTCAGAGATAGTAAATATTAGCAAGGATTCCCTGAGATTGGAAAGTTATTTCAAGGGTTCCTTCATGTTAAAATGTTGAGAAAAAGCTGATGTATGATAAACACCTGACAAGTCTAGTTGAGATAACGAGTGGCAGCTACATTTAGGCTACCAAGAAGGGGGAAGAGATTTAAATTACAGAAAATGAAATGTTACCACCGGGGTCCCAAAAAAGATATAAACTGTCATGTGACTCAACTTACTACAAGACAAAAAGGAAACAGGCTCATCTCCACTGCATGTACTACAAAACAAAAAAACACTATTTAATTTGTAATATTCAAAGCAAACCTCTTCATCAACCAATCACCTATGCTTTATTTTGTTGAGGAATCACTTTAAAAAACCCCCTCTGGTATTTTTGGCCGTGGCCATCTTGAATAAGGGCAAATGATTTGTGAAGCAATTACTTCCTGGAATCCAACTGCCCTTAGCTCAAGCATGCATGTAGAACAGTGTGCTTAGCTGAAAAAAAAAACCTCTCCTCCCCTCCTGAAGACTCCTGGGATGTATGACATCATTTGACTAGGCAAGAAACCAGGAAGTAACTGAAAAAATGTAAAAAAAAAAATGTAAAATAAAACAAGTAAATACAGGTATAATATACTTTCCTATCTATTAACTAATGCTATCAGCATGAAGATTAAAATTATTCAATGATGGAGAGGGTGGGTACCTCAACAGATTGCTATAGAAATAAAGACTGGGGTCAGGCGGGTTGCTTTCTTCCTTGAGACGAAGTTTGCTACCAATTGGGTGTCGGGGGGGGGGGGGCAATGCGGCCCAGACAGGCCAGCACAGCTACAGTCGGTATTGAGGATCCCTACCATTTATAGATGATAATGTTGAAGTATTGTGAATGTATGTACCATGATACATGTTCTAAAGGATTTTGACTTTTTTAACAGTCACGGATTGTTTGTGACTTTGTCTACCCTTTTTCTGAAACCAATAAAAACATTGAAACATAAAATGAATCAATGTTCATTGGGAGAGTAAAGCTTCACTTAAACATTGGCACCCGCTGCAGATTGCAACTGCAGTGTATTTTGCACACGTTGTGAGAAATGCGCACAGAATGCGGGTTTATCGCACCATGTTCTGGTGTAAATGCACACTTAATGATAGAGTTGGCCTTTACCATACTTCTAAATAATACATTGTTCCTTAGGCATAAAGTAGTCCTTTAAATTTGTGCCCTGGCACGTGGCCCTGTCCTACATGCTGGAGGTTAACGTAGACTCAGTACAATGCCGAAGAATCAAAGTTTAGCCCTTGATGCTTTGTCTTTGTCACAGAGATCAGTTGTGGAAATTATTCACATCTGCTGCTGGTAACATCAAAATGTATTAAGATTAAAGGAAAACGATAACACATGGCAGTAACCCCATTCACGATCATAGAATGCAGACGTGGCATTTAGGAAAACAAAATAGCTATTTGTAATCTATTTAAGCAGAACTCCAGTCTAAAAGCTTGGTCACAAATACGGCTAGTAATGCTTCTCCTCACTTGACGGGAAGTGAAGAGGTGATATGAAGCCTCCATAGTGCCTGTTTTGACCATAAAACTGCTAACCCACCACACAGCAACTCTATGCATTGCCCGCAGTTACAGGGCTTTTGTAGCACTTGAATCAAGTGGTACTTCCTACCAAATGCGTTTTAATTTTTGCAATGGCATGTATACAGACCACAGTGGGTGCATTTCTATGTTTAGGTAGGCCATCTGAGGGTGGTAAAGTCACAGCTAAACTGCCTACCTTTACTGCCTCTACTCACCCAATTGAATAAGCCCTAACAAATAAGTCTGAAAATGAGAAGCTTTAAAAATCAACACATGCACCCAATGAACAATTTTTATTTTCTGTCCTTGTAATGCAAGAGCAGCACTCTTACAGCCCAGGTTTGACAATGTTTAGGTGTTTCCCTATATGCTGAATTTGTAGAGCACTTTTGCCCCTTCATACCGTGTATCAAGAGAGTTGAATATTTTTTTTCCCCCTTTCAAAGTTGCTTACCTACATTATATGACCGAAATATTATGGACACCCCTCCAAGGTATTGAGTTTAAGTGTTTCCACAAAAGAGTACGGTTATAATTACGGTATACAAATATATTCTAGACCAGTGGTCTCCAGACCCCTGAACCATGGGCCACATCCAGCCCGCTTTTATGTTTTCTCGAGCCTGCAGACACTACGAAACTCAGATTGGGACACAGATATGAGGGACACAGATGTAGGGGAGACTGTGATGGGGGACACAGATGTGGGGGAGACTGTGATGGGGACACAGATGTGTGGAAAGGCTCTGATGGGGATACAGTTGTGCAGAAAGGCTCTGATAAGGACAAAGATGTGTGGAAAGGCTCTGATGGGGACACAGATGTGTGGAAAGGCTCTGATGGGGACACAGATGTGTTGAAGGGCTCTAAATGGGGACACAGATGTGTGGAATAGCTCTGATGGGGACACAGATGTGTGGAATGTCTCTGATGGGGACACAGATGTGTGGAAAGGCTCTGATGGGGACAGAGATGTGTGGAAAGGCTCTGAAGGGGAAACAAATGTGTGTAAAGGCTCTGATGGTGACACAGATGTGCGGAAAGGCTCTGATGGTGACACAGATGTGCGGAACGGCTCTGGGGGGGACACAGATGTGCAAGGAGACTATGATGGGGACACAGATGTGGGGGAGACGAATAGGGACACAGACATGGGTAAGACTCTGTTAGGGACACATATGTGGAGGAGACTCTGATGAAGACACAGATGTAGGGGAGACTCTGATGGGAAAACAGATATGAGAGAAGGCTCTGATGGGGGCGTAGATGTGGGTGGAGACTCTGATGGGGACACAGATGTAGTGGAGACTCTTATAGGGACACAGATGTGAGGGAAGGCTGTGATGGAATTATAAATGTGTATGACTGTGTCACTGTGCACAAAGTCAACTCCATAAAGATATGGTTTAATGAGTTTGATGCATAGGAACTAAAATGGTCTGACCGTAACCCTATTGAACATCTTTGGGATAAATTGAAACACCAATTGCAGGCCAGTATATGACATCAAAATGCTCTTTTAGTTGAATGGGAACACATTTCCACAAACAAACTCCAAATTCTTGTGGAAAGCCTTCCCAGAGTAAATATTAATGCATCTGCTAGTAATGCACATGCCATCCCCTTTCTCATAATGAACAACAGAGTGGAGCCAACTGTCAATCTAAGCAATTCAGCCGAGAGGTTTCTTCGAAAGGATTCCTTCACTGCTGCCTGTTCTGTAAGTGCAAGGAGCACTTATGAATCAAGGTTATACCCTGAATGGGAGCATATACATCAGGGTGGCTACACTAGGCTGGGCAGCGTTGCCATCTTAAAGATCAGAAACCATCTTTCCAATTTTCCAAGAGCTTGTTTGGCTGAATGAAAGGCTGGAACCAGATTCAGAAAAACAACCAATAGTGTGAGCCATGCTTTTAGATAGTATTTATCATTTGAGGGTAAACACTTTAATGTATAAGGCTTTTTGGAATAGTATGTCCTACAAGCTCATAAGGTATGATGGCCAGGTATCTATAAACTTTTGGCAACATAATGTATGACACATTAGAAGCTGACACACAAGGGAACTAAGATTCAAATCAAAGCATGTGTGAAATAGGCAATGGCATAAGGCCAGCATGAAAGCAAATTTAATTTACAGAATGAGTTGTATTGTTTTCCTAAAATTTAAATGGGATTTTGTAGACATTTTACAAATAAATAGAGTTTAGTGGAGCCTTGCAAGGTAGAAATTTAGGCCAATATATCATGGTCACTCAACTATAAAGAACAGCGTATGTTCAGTGAGCACATATCTTGATTTATTACTACAATGTTTACCTTCAAGTCATTTATATAATTGTTACATTTTTACATGCTTGCATTTAATTATTTTTGTTATTTTATTATTTTAATACATATTGAGAAATGCAGATTAGCCATTTTTTAGATTAGTTTGCCAATTAGACTGTCTCCATGTACATACAGTATATAATTAGAAACTATACTAGGAAACAGTTTTTTTTTTTTTTTATTGGGAAACACTGATTTGAAATCATTAAACATATGCTTATGGTATTTATATCATGCTTATGTCTTTTGCAAGTTTGTTTAAAGGCTAATCCCACCTTTTGCAAAAATATAATAAATGCACCCATATTGATTTTTTTTTTAAAAAGTGCATTTATAATTTTTTTGTATTGGAGCCTGCAAAGCAATGCAACCATGCTCACTTGATATTGGGTGCAATGCACTTGCTTCTGCAGACTATTTTTCTATACCAGAGCTTTACTGAGGTATAGACATTCAGTTATAGCGCTGAAGGCAGTATCAATGGACTATAAGCTGCACTAGTGTTGCATTGCGAACTACGAGTCAGCCACCATGGGAAATGAGGCCTGTATTTTTTTCATTCACTGATTCCTGACCCTGTTGTGTAAGCAGAGCCACGAAAAGACCCCCCCTAAATATAAAAACACACGAGAAAAAAAAAAAAAACAGACTCTGTAATGAGAAAATGTACATATTCGCCAGCACACCAAGGATCCTCAAAAGGTTTTTATTGCAGAAAGATCACTTTACAAGTGCAACGTTTCGGAGCCTCGCAGGACCCCTTCGTCAGGCACGTGACGTCATCACGTGCCTGACGAAGAGGTCCTGCGAACACTTGCTCTTGTAATGTGATCTTTCTGCAATTAAAACCTTTTGGACAATCTTTAAGGATCCTTGCACAAAAGGATAACCCCCACAGTGTGTCTTACAGGACACCTCAGCCCCTCCGGGTCCAATTAATTTAAGGACCAGGTCAAGGCGAACCCTGGAGGCACACCACAGAGAAAAACAAGGGACTATATAGGACTTTAAAGGTACCATAAAAAAAGATTAACTAACAAATATGTAGACACGCATAATAAGATAAAATCAAGTTTATTATACAAAAAGATCCTTTAAAAGAAAAAGTCCATACATCATAGTTCATAAAAACAATAGCATTACATAGAAAGAACTTGCTATCCACCTAGTTACAGTTAAAGCATGCTGAATGGGCTAAAGACTGGCTAAACATTGTAATCGAGTTATCCAATCCTGGGCATAATGTAACTCTACATGCCAAGTCCATGCCCATCAATACTTTTCATTTTTCGTGGACATAGGCCACTTCTTCAGAAGTTCTAGCAGTTTAACTGTTACACTAGGACCAAAATCTTCACTGGAGTGTATCCTTTAAAAAAGGAAGACCCCTTAAGAGGTTAAAGCTGTTGTGTTGTTGTCCTATGTAAGTAAAGACCAAACAGTTACAGGACACTATTGGAGAGCATAGTTCCTATAGGCTTGTAACTGTATGAAAATTAAAGGCTGAGGGCCACAAGCAGAGGTCATCCCAAATGGAGGATATAAGGTGTCTCAAGCTAGAAGAAACTTGTATAGTACCACATAGCTGCACCATTTACCACTGGGATTACATGAAATGCTGAGGTGTAGCACCATTAGCCAACAGGAAGCAACTCCAAAAATACCTCCATCATGGCTGGCTTATGTGTGGAGGCCATGATGGAGGATTTTTGGAGTTGCTTCCTGTTGGCTAATAGTGCTACACCTCGGCATCTCATGGAATCCCAGTGGTAAATGGTGCAGCTATGTGGTACTATACAAGTTTCTTCTAGCTTGAGACACCTTATATACTCCATTTGGGATGACCTCCACCCGTGGCCCCCAGCCTTTAATTTTTATACAGTTACAAGCCTATAGGAACTATGCTCTGCAATAGTGTCCTGTTTGGTCTTTACTTACATAGGACAACAACACAACAGCATTAACCTCTTAAGGGGTCCTCCTTTTTTGAAGGATACACTCCAGTGAAGATTTTGGTCCTAGTGTAACAGTTAAACCGCTAGCACTTCTGAACAGGCGGCCTATGTCTGCAAAACATGTAAAGTAGGGATGGGCATGGACTTGGCATGTACAGTCACATTATGCTCAGGATTGGATAACTCAATTACAATGTTTAGCCAGTCTTTAGCCCATTCAGCATGCTTTAACTGTAAATAGGTGGATAGCAAGTTCTTTCCATGTAATGCTATTGTGTTTATTAACTATGATGTATGGACTTTTTCTTTTAAAGGATCTTTTTGTATAATAAACTTGATTTTATCTATTATGTGTGTCTACATATTTGTTAAGCCTAGTACACACGCAATGAATTTCCGCCGACCGGTCGTCCATCTTTTGTCCAGAGTGGTGTTTTGTTGGTTGGAATGCGCCTACTCTGCACACGAATTTACCTGCACGACAAAATTCTACTTCAGAAGTGATGTCCTGTGTTGGTTTGCTTTCTTTGTGTTCTTTCTTCTATGAGCATGCCCAGTCTTGCTCATAAGATTTTTCCCTGTCGAAATCTGTACTGACTGCACGAAAATCGGACGTGTTTTGACGGAGGACAAAAATTTTATAGCCTGCACACCAGATTTTTTTCGGCCGAAAAGTCGGAGTCGGTTGTCGGAAGCATCATACTAACAAGCCGAAAATCGGCAGATCGGTCGTCGGACGAAAATTCCCGGCCAAATTTCAACTCGTGTGTACGGGCCCTTAGTTAATCTTTTTTTATGACCCAATTAAAGTCCTACATAGTCCCTTGTTTTTCTCCGTGGTGTGCCTCAAGGGTTCGCCTCAACCTGGTCCTTAAATTTATTGGACCCGGCCTATGATTGCAGCCATATGCCTAAACTCTTTAAGGATCATTGGTGTACTGGCGAATATGTGCATTTATCTGTGATGTTTCCAGTAACCAGCTGGTAGTTGCTGCAGCACCCACTATTGATAAGCCTTGTTCCCAGGAACGTGTGTGAGGTCAATTAGAGACAAGTCTCTAAAGGGCAAGTGATAAGGTTTGGAGGTGGGATGCTGCAGACTTTAATCATTTTATGTTTCATGTTACACACCAAATATGAGAGTAAGATGAAACATGGCCAGAAAGATGGATTTATCTTTAACCACCTCCCACCCGGGCCATTGTAAATATACGGCCGGGTGGGATTCTCGTCCTTCTGAATGGACGTTCCGGAACGTCCTTCAGAAGGAGAGAGATCGCGCCGCCGCGGGCACGCGCAGCGGCGCGATCTCGATGTGCCCGTGTCCCTCTGACACAGAGCAACATCATTCGGCAGGAGGGCCCTGTGATTGGCCCTCCTGATCACATGACGGCTGTGTCCAATCACAGCCGTCATGTAATGTAAATAGAGCCGTTGTAACGGCTTCGATCTCTTCTCCTCCTGACAGATCCTGTCAGTGAGGAGAAGAGAAGAGGATCGGTGCTGCTGCTGGGGTGATCAGTGAGTATTTCTAATTACTCACTGATCACAGGGGGGGTCTGTGCTGGTAATCAGATGATTGATTACCAGTACAGCCTTGGGGGGGGAGGGGTGCCACTAAGCCACCAGGGATGCCCACCCATGACCACCAGGGATGCCCACCATGGCCACCAGGGATGGCAAGCAGGGCTCAGAGAGCCCCCCAGTGCCCTCCCTATCAGTGTTGCCCACCAATGCCATCTATCAGTGCTGCCCACCAGTGCCGTTATTGCCATCTATCAGTGCCGCCCACCAGTGCCCATTACTGCCCACCAGTGCCGCCTATCAGTGCCCATCAGTGCCCCCCATCAGTGCCGATCAGTGCCCCCCATCAGTGCCGATCAGTGCCGATCATTGCCACCCAACAGTGCCACCTATCAGTGCCCATCAGTGCCCATCAGTGCTGCCTATCAGTGCCCATCAGCGCTGCCTATCAGTGCCCACCAATGCTGCATATCAGTGCTATCTATCAGTGCCACATATCAGTGCCCATCAGTGCTGCATATCAATGCTACCTATCAGTGCCCATCAGTGCTGCATATCAGTGCCACCCCATCAGTGCCACCCCATCAGTGTCTCCTCATCAGTGCCTGTCAGTGCAGCATCATCAGTGCTCATCAGTGCAGGAAAAAACATATCTATTTACAAAATTTTATAACCTAAAAAAAAAACTTTTTTTTTTTTTTCAAACTTTTCAGTCTTTTTTTATTTGTGCACCAAAAAAGAAAAACCTGACGGTGATCAAATACCACCAAAAGAAAGCTCTATTTGTGGGGAAAAAATGACACAAATTTGGTTTAGGTACAGTGTTGCATGACCGCGCAATTGTCATTCAAATTGCAACAGCGCTAAAAGCTGAAAATTGGTCTGGGAAGGAAGGGGGTTTAAGTGCCCAGTATTGAGGTAGTTAAAGGTCTGTGTCAGTTGTCCTTTAATTGCTTCAAGTAGGGTATGCATTCTGTGGGAATGAAAAACCTGCTTGAAGCAGGTCAAATGCAGCTGTCAATGAATCAGAATGATCTCAGAAATGACACAAGCCCAAACCTCTTGCAGGCTGTAAAAAACATTAAAGTAATGTGCATTCCCTTCAAGCTGGCCAGAAACAATTGATGGAAGAAGATCTCTACGGAAGAAGCAAACACCCCCTGCTGACAGCTTTTTTGGGCAAAGGAGCAATTAAACTTTGTCCAATTGTTAGTCCTTGTACCATGATAGGTTGGGTTCAGGAATTGTATACCCCCTTTGGCTTAGGCGGGATAATGCTCGCTATCTTGAAGTTGATGGGTTCACTCCTCATGTAGTCACTGTTGGTAACAGATTTTCACTGCAATCTCTGTTATTTTATGTCTCAAGATGCTCTGCTTCAGCATATGAACTGATTGGCTCTTTGTGCTGCTTCTTCCTCTCCTACTCTAAGCTCTCCTGTAGAGACTGTCAAATCAATTAAGTTCACTGTTTGCAATTAAATATATACATATTTAATGATATGTTAATAAATACATAGCTGCATTAATTTGTATCTTTTATATCTGCCCTAAATTCCGCATTGCCTTTAATAGGCTGAGTGCCCCCCACCCCCAGCTAGGGAAAGGATTTCTATTTTCACCATGTAACTTTCTTCAAGAACAACCGGAGAACAATGCCTTACAAAATCTAAACAAGTAACTACCCTCAAGTGAGCTGTAAATTAATAAATCACTTATAAAACGGCATGTTTGTACTTTCATAAATAGTGTTATTTTTGGCACAAGCACAGGAACTAAAAAAACATAATAAAAAGCAGTCTGATAACTTTTAGAATGCTAGTTATTTACCCATTCTTAAAAAGAATGTAAAAAAAATATCAAAATAATTTGGAAATCTTTATTTCATAATTGTAACTTGTCCAAAGATTATGTGTTTTTCCACTTTATTCTATTTTTATATGTAGCAATTTAGAAGGCTAAAAATAAAAGAACTGGACATTGGTTCAGTACAAATCCCTATGCCCCTGAGATCTCAATTACACAAGCTTTCTTACTGGTAATATCATGTAATAAACAGATTTCAAGATATTTAAAGAGAATGACTAACAAAAACAAATAAATTAGCTTAGTTTAAGCCTTGGTTCACACCTATGCGCCCCTTTCCCACACTGCATTCCAATCGCACTGCCTTTACAATCTGCTAGGGGTGTCAATATAAAGCTAACATCACCCCGAACGCAGGTCAAAAATGCAGTGCGTTTGCCTGACCCAGATCGTATGTTGCAAAACGACCACGCGATCCGGTTGCAGGGCAGTTTCATAGAAGGTGCATGCATATCTATGCTGCAAAGTGGTGCGATTTGAGCCCCTTCAAAATGTGAACTGCACAGGAATACAATGCGGTTCTTGTGCGATTCACATGCGGTTCCTAGTGTGAACAGATGCTCATGTTGCAAAAAGGAAAGCAAAGAAAAAAGAAAGGGAAAGCAAAGGAAATGACAAGAGAAAAAGGATAAAAGGAAGGGAAGGGAAGGAGTTAATGAAGGAACTAAGAAGTGGAAAGAGGTAGGGGAGAAAGGGAAATGATAAGAGCAGAGGAATAGAAATAAGGAGAGTTAACAGATGAAAGAAGAAGTGGAAAGGAGGAGAGTTAACAGAGGAAAGAAGAAGTGGAAAGGAGGTGAGTTAACAGAGGAAAGAAGAAGTGGAAAGGAGGAGAGTTAACAGAGGAAAGAAGAAGTGGAAAGGAGGAGAGTTAACAGAGGAAAGAAGAAGTGGAAAGGAGGAGAGTTAACAGAGGAAAGAAGAAGTGGAAAGGAGGAGATTTAACAGAGGAAAGAAGAAGTGGAAAGGAGGATAGTTAACAGAGGAAAGAAGAAGTGGAAAGGAGAAGAGTTAACTGAGGAAAGAAGAAGTGGAAAGGAGGAGAGTTAACAGAGGAAAGAAGAAGTGGAAAGGAGGATAGCTAACAGAGGAAAGAAGAAGTGGAAATGAGGAGAGTTAACAGAGGAAAGAAGAAGTGGAAAGGAGGAGAGTTAACAGAGGAAAGAAGAAGTGGAAAGGAGGAGAGTTAACAGAAGAAAATAGAAGTGGAAAGGGGGAGAATTAACAGAGTAAAGAAGAAGTGAGAAGAGAGAAGAGGAGAGGGGAGATGGGAGAAGAGCAGAGGAGAGGAGAGAAGTGGAATAAAAAAAAAAAAAAAGGAAATGAAAGGAAAGAAAAGGAAAACCAAAGGAAAAAAGAAGAGGAAAAGAATGGAAAGAGAGGAGTTAGCGTATGAAAGAAGAAGGAGAGGAGAGAAGAGGAGAGATTGAAGAGGAGAGGGGAGAAAAGAAAAGGATAAGAGGAGAGGAATGGAAAGAAGAAAAAATAACAGCGAAAAGAAGAAGTGGAAAGGAGGAGAGTTAACAGAGGAAAGAAGTGGAAAGGAAGAGAGGAGAAGAGAGAAGACAGATGGAAGAGGAGAGGAGAGGGGAGGGAAGAGGCGGGTATAGGAGAGGAGAGGAGAGGTGGAAAGAATAAGGAGGAAATGAAAGGAAAGAAAAGAAAAAAGAAAGGAAATAAAATGAAAAAAAAAAGGAAAGAAGAGGAGGAAAGGAATAGAAAGAGAAGAGTTAATGGAGGAGAGGGGAGGTGAATAAGAGGAAAGGAAAGAAAATAAAAATAAAGGAAAGAAAAGGAAAAATAAAGGAAGGAGGAAGAGGAAAGGAATGGAAAGAGAAGAGTTAATGGATGAGAGGAGAGGAGAGGAGAGGAGAGGAAAAGGAACAACATGTGATAATAAAGGAAAAAAAACCTGAACAATGAAAATGAATGCAGTCACCTTGTCGAAGGGTTGGTAGCCATGGTAGTATGGTAGACATTTTGCTTTTGGGTTTAGATACACTTTAAGAAGCAGCACTTAAAATAAAGCACTCTGTACTGAATAGGTTAATGTCATTGTCTACAACGGTACAATCCAGGTTTTTATAGACCATTTATTTCTGACAGGTCAGAAATGTGGTTGTTGAAGTACATTTGAATTGACCACAAGCATTAAAATATAATAATATAGTAAAGCCACTAGAGCTGTCTGTACAAACTGCATCTAAAAATACACCATTAAAACATTGAACCGCTTTCACCACTTTAATACAAGTTTAACACTTGACAGCCAATGTAAACTGACATGTTGTGGTGGGTACTTTGAAAGAGTGAAGCTTTAAAGAAAAATATCTTTCGTTATGGTGATGGGGGGGGCAAATCTACAGCAGTCGGCACATGTCCTTTCCGAGCAGCTGAGAACGCAGAAACTACCCATCCTAACTTTCATCACTCAATTTCCTTGTTAACCCTATCAGGAGAGAACAGAAGTACTGGCATAGTTGGCAACCAATTAAGTGCTGTGTCTGTACAACAGCTGATCACTGTGGGAAATACCAGTTGTGTCTATATGAACATATGTACTAAGGTCTTCTAAGAAGCACACAGCTAATGACTACAGACAACCACTGCAATTAAACGGATGGATTTAAAGGGTCATTAAACCCTAACAAAAAATGTTTTTTGGTCCAGTAAATATACAATTAAAAGCATTTTGTTATATTTATGATTTTGATGTTAAAAAAATACCTCGACAGGAATCTTGCAAGATAATAACTCCTGTGCTTTTTTGGCTGTTATCAGTTATATTGTTCTTTGAGTACTGCCCATATATAATATAATATAATATAATATAATATAATATAATATAATATAATATAATATAACATAATATAATACAATATAATGTAATGTAATATAATATAATATAGCATAATATAATGTAATGTAATATAATATAATATAACATAATATAATACAATAAAATGTAATATAATATAATATAATATAATATAATATAATATAATATAATATAATATAATATAATATAGAGAAAAGGATAGGGGACAAGTTCCTCAGTCCTTACTTGTTGCTGGTTTCCTGACACACAAGGGTCAGTAGCTGGTGTAACAGTAACACTAGGACTGGAGATGTGTTATGGACCGAATCACCAGGTGAAAGTAAGGTGAAAAAAACACAGAAAAAGAAAATGCATGCAGTCAACTGGCAAGCTGCCAGTTATATAAAATAAATATATTAAATATAATACATTTTTGGTTTTGGTTTAATATATGCTTCAAAGTGGTATTTAACCCAAAAGCTTTAATAAATTGCAGCTTATCATTTCTTAGATGTGATGGCTGCATTCATTTTCTTGTGCCTACAGGTGCATGGAAAGCTTAACAGAAACTGGTCATTGGAGTTGATTTATTAAAACTGGAGAGTGCAAAATCCGGGGTAGCTGTGCATGGTAGCCAATCAGCTGCTATCATCAGCTTGTACTGGGCCCAGTAGGTGGGGTGTAGGCATGGTTGGGGGGCCCTATTAGGAGGGCTGCATGGGGTTCCATGATGAGTGGCCCTGCTTATACATGCCACTTCATTTACTGTATTTCATGCTTTTGCCAGAATTTTGTCATCATGGTGCCATGTCAAAGGGAGAGCAGAACCATAAGAAGTACATCAGAGTAAGGTAAAGTGTTGAAGATCAAGCAAAAGGAGTTGCACTGTCTGGAATCATTAGAGAAATAATGTAGGAACTGCACTGTGGGGCATGGTATGAAAGTTCATTTGATGCTTTACTACAGGGCATGGTGTCAGGGGTTATGGGGGCTGCATTTCCCTTAACCTCCCATGTTTGAAAGGATAAGTCTACCTTTGTAAAAGTAATAGATGCACATCATTTTGCAGGTAAAAAAATCTGCATTTATTATTTTTTTTTACTATGAGCCTGTGCTGATCCCAGGTACCTAGAGCGCTCAACAGCGCCCTGATAGTTCATTGAGAACTACAAGCCAACCGCCGCAAAGGCTGTTGGTATTTGTAGTTTTCCCATTCACAGAACACTGAATGAATGACATACCCGCTGTCAAAATGGGGGATCAGGGGGAGTGTGGGGGCCGATGCATCTCTAACATGTTACACCCTAAATATGGGTGTAACATGTAACATGTTACAAGAGGTGAACTTATCCTTTAACATGTTCATTATGTCTTAGCCATGCCCAGACACACATTATTACTAAACCACATTCCCAGCACTCTTCACTCGCCGCTAAGGTAATCTTTGTCATAATGATGGGAAGTATAAGAATGTCTATTGTAAAAAAAAAAAAAGTACTAAGAAATTTCTCACAGCTATACATCAGCTTTAAACCTGACGTTTAAATCTGTTGGGAAGCAAAGATAGAAAGGGCCATGACACTGGCATCAGGAAGTACCATTCCAGTGACCCTATGAGGAGCCTTCTTGATTCTGACAGCAGAGATAACATGCTGCTTTCAGTAAAGCACAGTTGCTGTTGCATTTGTTCCTGACACTCTTTAATGAATCCAATCATCCCTTAAAATACTTATTTAAAACAAATAGGTAAAATGCACAATTGTTTAATCTTATGTATTTGCCTAATAGGGAAAGAAAAACAAGCATAACGCTCAATGAACTGTGTATTCTGTTACAGAACTGAAAGCTCACTGCTAACAAATAAGTGTAGCATCCTTACAGATAGGCGCTGGAAGAGAGAGTACAGTTTTTGGGTCTTTCTGCCTACCAGAGAGATTGCCAGGTAAATGTATAGTGCTCTCTGCCTACCAGAGAGCAGGAGCTCATGGTGCTCAGGTGCAGCTCAGCTTGTCTGAAATGTTTCACACTGGTCCAATAAGGAGGCATATTGGACAGTGGGAGGAAACCTGACAAGTGAAGGCACAGGCATTGTTACAGCCCTGGTGATTGGCAGAGGAAAGTGCCCCGATGCATGCTGGGTGACTGTGTAAATGCCAAGGGCACATGTGCTTGAGGTCTTTGGCTGGGGAGCACGGTCCCAAAGTAGAAGCTACCATGTGGCCTCGGGTGGGCAACCTGAGGGCCTGAAAGTCAGATAGGAGCTGAACCAAGAGGTCCTGCAGAGCTGACTGGAAGGGAGACACTGGAAAGGATCTTATTCTGCCTACAGTGAGTACAGATCTGTGTCATGGGGCCTGTCATGTGAGGGCCATCCCTTCAGTGGAAGAGCCAGTGGACGGGTGTCAGTCAAGGGAATGCTAGAGAGTGTCCTGAAGATAAGGTAGTTGCATCAAGTCTGCTGCTACAGAGAGCAAGGGGACTTAATCCATCCATACAATTGGCAATATGATTAGAGCAGTGTGTCTGCTTCCACAAATAACCTGGGGAGGCCAAGTGAGAGTTGTCCTTATCTACTGTGAATAGATCAGTTGGAGTATCCCACTATTCTCTTCTCCCATCCAAGTTCCACAATAAATACAAAACCAAATACCCTGGACTGTTTATTGAGTAACGAGCAAGCGGGAGTAAGGATAGATGTGTGAAAAATCCCCTAGTGACTGTCTGCAGGTAATCAGAGGGAGACCCAAGAATTCATCACACAGCAAGCCCTACGGGGACATTGCTACATAAGGAGGACTTCAATGGCCTAGAAACAGTTGCACCTCTGAACTCTGTTTAGTTACATTCTAGTAGATGGATATTTTCAGAAAAACAAACATGTATGTAATTTTTAACTACGCGGTAAACAGTGGTGCAAGTACAAGAGACAAAAGATAACACAAATCCCAAGTGAGGTCTAGTCGAAGGCCAAATGTCTGCTCTTCTGTGTTTTATTTTAGGATTTTTCTGAACAGGTGTCTAAACCTTAACTCACTGAGCTCTGTCTGGAGCTGTAGTTGAGTGATGTATTCTCACACACTACATAAGGCTTGTATTAAATGTTATCTTAAGACCCAAAGCACAAGAGGGTTCCTCTGCATTATGCAGGTCAGGACCAACCAACCCATCTGCAGGTGGTCCAATCTGCAACAGCCGCAATAATGGCAAAATTAGATATGGGTATTTGGCATGAATGCTTTAAATGGACCAGAGCTCAAAAAGTGCAGATTTTCCGTAATATAGGGAGTATCAAAAAGTGCTTTAGCAAGTTAAGTATTGTTCACTTAGGGTTTTCATGTACTTTAAAGGATTTAAATAGAAATGGCCCAAACCTCTGTTTCCCCTTTCAGAGCATGTAATGTTTTCTTTTAAATTGTTCTGAGCGAGAAAAAGCTTTTATCACTTTTTGTGACTTGAATCACTTTTTAGCCTTAAAAAATTCCGGCAAAGAGAGATTTGTGTGCTCTTGGTTGGTGTTTATTGACGTAGACATGCTCCTAGAACTACAGCACCCAGAGCCCTGTCCATACACACAATGTGGTTTCCACAATGAATCCTCAGTAGAAGTAGAAGCATGTCAGATGGAGTATATAAGACTTTGTCGCTGCTTGAACATTAGGCTAGGTTCACATCTTTACGATGAAACAATGCATATATGTTGATGCGGGTTTTAAGGATGTTACCGTGCTCAACGCACAAAATTGCACCAAAGAAGAGCTTGCAATAAAACATATGGTAATAAATGAAAACAAATTACCAAGGGTTGGGTTGTGCTGCAAAATTCAAGAGTTAGCAAGGTGCCTAGGGGATTCGAAGAATGAATGGCAGCACAATAAAAACATGCATATTCACGTGCTGCGGGTACACACATAATTTTGGCCCTATGACTGCCCCGCATAGTTGTGAACGAAACCCTAACCACTTCTGGACAGGAAGATTTTCCCAATTAATTAAAAGGCCATTGTCGCTCAGCTGGCATGACGATTACACTGGCATGCGCACTTCGTCAGATGCATTATCCGACGAGAGACAGAGAGCGGCGGGACGAGAATCTAATGTCAGATTCTGCCTCTCTCTCTGCACTATCTGCGCATGCGCCCAACAGAAATCTATTCTTATTGGGCAGATTATTCTTATTTTAGGTTCATATTGGCAAATGGCAGGAATATTGTCGTGATTACAGAACACACAGCTCAGACCGGGACATTAAAGGGGTACTCTGACCTGGACACATTGAAAGGGTACTCTGACTTGGACACATTAAAGGGGTACTCTGACCTGGACACATTAAAGGGGTACTCTGACCTGCACACATTAAAGGCGTACTCTGACCTGGACACATTAAAGGGGTACTCTGACCTGGACACATTAAAGGCGTACTCTGACCTGGACACATTAAAAGGGTACTCTGACCTGGACACATTAAAGGGGTACTCTGACCTGGACACATTAAAGGTGTACTCTGACCTGGACACATTAAAGGTGTACTCTGATCTGGACACATTAAAGGGGTACTCTGACCTGGACACATTAAAGGCATACTCTTACCTGGACACATTAAAGGCGTACTCTGACCTGGACACATTAAAGGCGTACTCTGACCAGGACACATTAAAGGGGTACTCTGACCTGGACACATTAAAGGGGTACTCTGACCAGGACACATTAAAGGGGTACTCTGACCTGGACACATTAAAGGCGTACTCTGACCAGGACACATTAAAGGGGTACTCTGACCTGGACACATTAAAGGGGTACTCTGACCAGGACACATTAAAGGGGTACTCTGACCTGGACACATTAAAGGGGTACTCTGACCTGGACACATTAAAGGCGTACTCTGACCTGGACAAATTAAAGGCGTACTCTGACCTGGAAACATTAAAGGCGTACTCTGACCTGGAAACATTAAAGGGGTACTCTGACCTGGACACATTAAAGGGGTACTCAGACCTGGACACAATAAAGGCGTACTCTGACCTGGACACATTAAAGGCGTACTCTGACCTGGACACATTAAAGGCGTACTCTGACCTGGAAACATTAAAGGCGTACTCTGACCTGGAAACATTAAAGGGGTACTCTGACCTGGACACATTAAAGGCGTACTCTGACCTGCACACATTAAATGGGTACTCTGGCCTGGACACATTAAAGGGGTACTCTGACCAGGACACATTAAAGGCGTACTCTGACCTGGGCACATTAAAGGGGTACTCTGACCTGGACACATTAAAGGTGTACTCTGATCTGGACACATTAAAGGGGCACGCTGACCTGGACACATTAAAGGGGCACTCTGATCTGGACACATTAAAGGGGCACTCTGACCTGGACACATTAAAGGGGTACTCTGACCTGGACACATTAAAGGGGCACTCTGATGGGGACAATGATGTAAAGGAGAACTCTGACGGGGACACTGATATAAAGGAGAACTCTGGTTAGGACACTGATGTAAAGGAGGACTCTGACGGGGACACTGATGTAAAGGGGGACTCTGATGGGTACACTGATATAAAGGAGGACTCTGATGGGTACACTGATGTAAAGGAGAACTCTGACGGGGACACTGATATAAAGGAGAACTCTGATTAGGACACTGATGTAAAGGAGGACTCTGACGGGGACACTAATGTAAAGGGGGACTCTGGTGGGTACACTGATGTAAAGGAGGACTCTGATGGGCACTGAAGCAGTATTTTTCTACTGGGAAAGAGATGTATCGATCTGGAGAAGTAAGGGGGAGTGATGTGGGGGGGGGGGTAACCTGGAGTTCTGTAGTCCAGCAGAGGATAACTAAAGGGGCCAAGTATCGGGCGGCATCGGCCGGTTCAATAGGAACCGGCCAGCATTCAGCCCTGTGTGTGTGTGTGTGGCAGCCAGTTAGACAGAGGTTGGCTGTTTGGCTAGCTTCTGTCGATGGGGCATGATTGAAAAAGGTATGCCAATCGGTATCTGATCGGTACTCTCAGCCAATGGCTGACTGGTGCGTTCTGGTGGGGGGGCCTCCCCCCTGTCAGAATACAATAGCTCAGTGGGGAGAACCCTGTACTAACATTGCATAGTTAGTACACCCGCTGCTCTAGAGCTCACAGTGCAATGGATTTTTAGAAAGGTCAGCAGGTATTTTTCTGTCCTTGCAGTGTTTTTAAAGGGATAAAACTTGAGTAAATATTCAGTAAGATACACTTTAAAATGTACCTAAAAAAAAAAAAAGAAGAGAATTGTATGCTTTTTGAATTCCGTCATTTCATGCTTTCTTTATTTATCCTTCACCGTACTTAGAGAAAGGGTCACCGAACAATAGATTTATTTTTATCTCACTAAAAGCAGAGACGGACAAAGGCTGAGTTCACCGACGGGATCCTAAATTTGAAATCATGAAACAGGAAACTCCTGCACTTTGGAGAATGCACCAGTCTTCAGCGTTATCAACAACTTTCATAACCGGCTTTGGCAGCAATAAAACTGCTCTCTACAGACTCTACAGTCTTATCACATCACATGTGCCGTAAAGTTTTAATACGTCTGAAGTTACATGTCATTCGGAGCAAATAAACAATTCAGATATCGGAAGGCAAAAATGTAAAACAGCTATAACGTATAAATAGCTTTCTAGTGGAAATAAAAAATATATATAAAAAGAGATCAACACCTACTAAAAGAAAGATTCCGCCATTATAACACCATTTAAACCTTTTTTTACCACTGGATTCATAAAAATAAGAATTCAAAAACTTTTTTTATCATTCACTGGTTTAGTATGTAGCACTGCCCCCTTGAGGACTGCTGGATTGTTCACCTTGGGATCCCCCTGGGTTACCAATAGCAATTGCAGCATACACAATTCAACTCTTTACTCTCTGGCTCAGTCAATGAACAGTCTAGGGGGTGTAGTTATTTTTTTGTGGTTTTATTTAAAATTGGGAAGGGAGAAGGGAAGAGTGGGATACTCCAACTTGAACTATTCACAATAGATGAGGACTCCTGTCTGAAGATGCAGCCAGGCTGCTGATTTACCTTGCCACTTAGATGAATTTAGGATTAAGTCTCTAAGTAGATGACTTGTTAGGATGAATTATCTTCGGTATACACACCTAGTACCCCGTTTTACTCAACCTGCTGACACCCGTTCTCTGACTATCCTACACCGGGAGCGACCCCCCTCAGGTCAGGCCCCTAGACACGATCCCCTGTACTCACAATACTGTTTTTCAAGGGTCTCCAGTGTCTCTACCCCTCCAGTCAGCTCTCATGGACCTCTGGGTTTAGTTCCTTCTGGTCCCCAGGCTGACTGCCTGTGACCATGTGCCACTGCTAGCCGCCACCCTCCCTCCGGGACTCTGCTCACTAGCCAAAGACCCCGGCAGCACATGTGCTCCTGGCTTTTATACCACACCCCACAATGCACTGAGACAATCAGTCTGTGCCAATCAATGGGGCTGTATCAAAGCCTGTGTACCCATTGGTCCGATTTCCTCCACTGTCCAATATGCCTCCTTATTGGACCAGTGTGAAACACTCCCTAGACCAAAGGAATCACACACTGAGCACCATGAGCAGATCTAACTCACAGATTCTGCTCTCTGGTAGGCAGAAAGCAGTATAGATTTGCCTGCTGCTCCTCTGTTAGGCAGACAGAGCCAAAAATGATACTCTCTCACTAACACCTACCTAGGAGGGTGCTACAAGTATGTTGCGATTGAAGAAAACTTGTTATTGCAGGGTGGATAAAAATCCATGATTTTTGATTTTTTTTTTTTTTTTTTTCAAATCCAAAAAATATTTTTTTTTTTTTAATTTAAATCAGATTTTTTTGATTTTTATTACATTTATTTTAATAAAATGCTTTTGGAGCAAAAATCTATCTAAAGATAGTTTTCTATTAAACCACTGAAGGACCGGAAGGTTGTACCCCATTAATGACCAGGCCATTTTTGCGATACGGCACTGCATTACTTTAACTGACAACTGCGCGGTCCTGCGACACTGTACCGTAATAAAATGGATGTCCTTTTTTCCCACAAATAGAGCTTTCTTTTGGTGGTATTTAATCACTAATTTTTATTTTTTTTTGCGCTATAAACAAAAAAAGAGCGACAATTCTGAAAAAAAAAAAAAAAACAATATTTTTTACTTTCTGCTATAAAACATTCTAAGGGCTCTTTCACACGGCCGCTCCGTGTGTCTGCAAATCATCCTATTTTTTTGCGGATGATTTGCGGACATAATGTAAGTCTATGGCATTGCGGATGTCAGCGGAATACCATCCGCTGACATCCGATTTTCCTCCTTTCAGTTCTGTTCCGTTTTTTTGAACTGAACAGAACCCTATTTTTCCTCTGTTCATAAAACGGAAAGGAAGGAAAATCGGATGTCAGCGGTGTCATCCGCTGACATCCGCAATCCCCATAGACTTACATTAAGTCCGCATATCATCCGCAAACGGATGGGATGATATGTGGGCATACGGAGCGGATGACACAAATGTCATCCGCTCCGTGAAAAAAAAAAAAAAGTCCCGCAGCGGAGCTTTCACACGGAGCGGCCGTGTGAAAGAGCCCTTAAGAAAAAAAAATTAAAAATCAAATGTTTTCATCATTTTAGGCCAATATGTATTCTGCTACATGTTTTTGGTAAAAAAAATCCCAATAAGTGTATATTGATTGGCTTGCGCAAAAGTTATCGTGTCTACAAACTAGGGGAAAGATTTATGTCATTTTTATTTATTTTATTAGTAATGGCGGCGATCAGCAATTTTTAGCGGGACTGTGACATTGCGGTGGACAGATCAGACCCCTAACTGACATTTTTGACACTTTTGGGGGACCAGTGACATTACTACAGTAATCAGTGCTAAAAATATGCACTGTTACTGTAATAATGACACTGCCAGGGAAGGGGTTAACACCAGGGGCGATCAAAGGGTTAAATGTATCCCTAGGGGGTGTTTTCTAACTATGTGGGGGATGGGCTCACTGGATGAAATAGGAGGATCCCTGTGCTCATCGCTGATAGAACAGCGGTATGCCGTGTTTACATCGGCAGACCGCCGTTCTGTCTCTATGGGGAGCGATCGCGGGTCCCCCGGCAGACATCGAGGCTGCCGGATCCACTGGTTGACTCCCCCTCTACCTAATTGGCGGCGCGTGCGAGCCCACACTAACTGCTACACAAAGCGACATACATGAACGTTGTTTCGCGTAACAGAGCCAACCTGCCACAGTATAACTATTAGCGGCTGGTCGGGAAGTGGTTAAGATACATTAATAATTTAGTTTATTCAGCATGAATTGGAGCTTAGTTATGTAGCATGAGGCTATATATTCTGCAATATTCAAATTTTTGGTAAACTCATTCAGTGCCGGTTCACACTTATGCGCTTGTACTGCGAATGCTATGCGTTCTAAATAGTCTCCAATCGCATGCATTTACAAAATTCATTGAATTCGTGACACTCGTTCACATCTATGCGTTGCGATCCAGATGCGAATGTGATGCGATGATAAAAAGGGTCTTGTGCGAGTTTACAGAGTTGCGTTGCGAATTTAGTCTCCATAGACATCAATGTAAATCGGTCTGGACTCGCATTATCAGTTCAGATATGTGCGAATTCTTATGTGCGAATTTTTATTTTTTGTTTGATTTTCCCCTCAGCTCCACCCCTCCTGAGCTTAATTAACATAATCAACGCAATAAAATTTTCATTACAATCGCGCTGGTACTATTGAAAAACACAAGGGAAACTCGCACTGCAAATTCGCATTGCAAGCGCAAGCGCATAAGTGTGAACCGGCACTCAATGAATCCAAGCTCTGCAAGCTGAGATAACATGCATTGCATTGAGGCATTTACACAATTTCACACTAACTACCAGCAATAATGAATCCTTACATTTAAAGAGCACCTGTCATTCCAGCTCCATCATGGCAGCACCTGTTAGCGGGCATTCACTCACCTGCTGCCGCCTCGTCCCTCACCTTGTTGTGTCACTGCCACATCACCAGGCATCCCATTAAAGTGAATGGGACTCTCGGTGAGTCCACAGCAGGTCAGAGGAAGAGCCCCTGTGGGACAGAGATGGCAGCTGCTTTTTAAAAATTATGATTCAAATCAAGTTGATTTAAATCAAGCCTTTTTACTGGTGATTTAAATTGTGATTTAAATCAAATACACCCTGGTTATTTGCCAATGGTCTAAAACTAAAACACATAGGCATTTAAAGTCTTATATCACAACAAGTATGCAACACAACATCAAAAAGTATGGAAGTCAGTTGCTCAGCATGAAAGCCAGGCATCTAGCATTTTCACTCCTTCCAGTTGGCATTTAGTGGTTTACCATACCTAGGTTCCCAGGTTTGAAAAGCAAAGGACTATGTAGACTGCATTGCTTTTCTCCTGAAAATGTTAGTTGCCTGACCTCGAACAGGCATTCAAGCAAGCAAAGTCAGAATGAAGTCAGAACCCTAATGCCTCGTACACACGTACCAATCGTCGGCCGAACGATCGGCCGTCTTTTGTCCGAGGGCTGTCGTGTCTGTTGAAAACTGCAAAAGACTGCACACGAATTTTGTCGGCCAACAACAGCCGACTGCAGAAGTGATGTCATGTGATGGTTAACTTTCCCTGTGTTTTTTCTTTTCTGAGCATGCCCAGTCTTGCAAATCTGCTGTCTGTCGGCCGAAATCTGTACTGACTGGCGAACAATCGGCCGTTCTGGTGTCGGCATACAAAAATTTTAATGCTTGCACGACAGATTCTGTTCGGCCAAAAGTGCGCTGTCGGCTGTCGGAAGCATCATACTAACAAGCCTACAATCGGCCGATCGGGGCATTAGTCTCCCAACCTGTTCTGGATCAGTGTCCTAGAAATTTGAAACTTCCACATCATTGCATTCTGTTTTTATTCACAATTTGTACAGTGTCCCAACTCTTTTGAAATCGGGATTGTATTTACTGCAGAAAAAAAAAAAATGTTTTACTATACAAAGTTAAAACAACAAGGGCAGAAGATTTAATAGATAGAAAGATGGAAAAAATGACTGAAGAGCCATTTTAACCAAATGCTGAATTTGAAACACAGCATGACAGTTGAACACATTTTTCCAGGGTTTTCATGTGTAATTTGTCAAGTCCATAATGATACTATCAAATGCTGTAATGTTTTTTCTGATTTTCCATATGAATATTTGAATGTTTAGATGAAATTCTACTGGTGTATCACCAGCTTCAGTTTGATATGAAAAGTAGGGATGCACCGATCCGATATTAGGATCGAATATCGGCACCGATACTACCACAATAGCTGGATCAGGGGATCGGTAAAATAAACCGATCCACGGGCCGATCCGGTTTTGCTGAGTCCTGGCTCAGCTGTCCCTTACTTGCACGAGCCGCCGATCCATGGGCCGATCCGGTTTTGCTGAGTCCCGGCTCAGCTGTCCCTTACTAGGTGCAGTAGTAGTATGGGATGGGAGCCGCTACTTCCTGTATGGGACCGGTGTTCTAAAATTTAGTCGGAGCCGTGAAAATTCCGGACCCTTGTCACTTCCGGTCACTTCCAGGGACGCTCCGTCACCACCAGCTGCTGCGAGCCCCGGTGCGCATGCACACAAGGCATTTTGAAGGTCCGATGAAATTCTAAGGCTGGCCATACACTATACAATTTTCTTATTCAATTTCCTTTAGATTTACCTTTAACTATGTAGTGCAAGGGCCTGCCTGATTGCATACAAATTGAAAGTGTTTAGGTTTGACCCTATATTACATGGTTTTGTTAAATCTAAAGGAAAGTTGAACAAGAAAATTGTATAGTGTATGGCCAGCCTAAGACTTACGAACAGCTGACTGAGAGGAGGAGGGGCTGAGGTGGGACGCAAACACCACCGTGGGAAAATGTTACAACACCGCCGCGTCATCGAGCAAGAAACATGTTGCAGAGCGGACTTAGAGGAGGCGGGAAGGAAGTGAATACTCATACTAAATAGTAATGATAAAAAATGTTTAGTATTTCTTTTTTTTTTTTTATCATTACTATTTAGTATGAGTATTCACTTCCTTCCCGCCTCCTCTAAGTCCGCTCTGCAACATGTTCCTTGCTCGATGACGCGGCAGTGTGTGCGTCCCACCTCAGCCCCTCCTCCTCTCACTCAGCTGTTCGTAAGTCTTAGAATTTTATCGGACCTCGAAAATGCCTTGTGCGCATGCGCTGGGCTCGCATCAGCTGGGTTATGACGTAGCGTCACCGGAATTGACGAGGGTCCGGAATTTCCATGGGTCCGACTAAATTTTAGAACACCGGCTCACAGGCGGAGTGATATCAGATGCACTCCATCTGTGAATGGAGGAGCCATACACATGAAGCAGCGGCTTTGCTCTGTACTGCAGCCGCATGCATATTGTGTATGTGTGTAGTTCTGGATCGGTTTCGGTATTGGTATCGGTATCGGCAGATACACAATGCCAGATATCAGTATCGGGACAAGAAAAGTCGGATCGGTGCACCCCTAATGAAAAGTGACCTAAAGTCCTCCTCCTGTAGGTGAAATTATAAACCTACACATCAGATGAATCTAGCTGCATCTCTCCAAGAGCAATAAAGAAAAAAAAAAATAACGGGTTAAAGTTAGGCTTTAAATCAGGGGCGTAACTACAGGGGTTGCAATTGCAACCGGGCCCCATGCTCCAGGGGGCCCATGCAGCTCCCCTGTACACCTGAATAGGAGGAGCTGTGGGGCAGCATGTAGAGAAGTCACTCTCCTCCTTTTTCCTTCTGTAGCTGCAGGAGGAAAATGGAGGAGATTGGTTCCTCTGCATGCTGCCCCCGCCACTCCTCCTATCCAGTTCACTTGTGTTCTGCTGTCTCTGGGCCCCTGTGTGCTCCCCTGGTTGGTGCCCCCCCTACTGTGCTGCCAGGGGTCCGGGGGGGCCTTTATGGTTTCTTGCACCGGGGCCCTGAAGGTTCTAGTTACGCCTCTGCTTTAAATATAACAAATAGCTAAATGCATCCAAAAACATAGGGCTGTGAACCCAATTTATGACAAACAGCCCTCCTGTAACAATAATGAATAATCAATGGACCTTCAAAATGTCTTTATAGTGTAATAGGACTCGGAAAAGCTTTGGTCACTGTAACAAAGCAACAGAGCTTTTTGTGGACTTAGCAAGTTTGTTGTAAAAAAGTGCACATTCAGCATAGCGCGAGAGACGAGATCTGTTAAGCAGATTGAGCCAACAAAGCCTAGTTTATAATTCTTTTGGTCCCTTGTTAATAATAAAAGTAGCGACTTAAAGCAGAACTCCACGACTTATCTGTATTGAAAACTTACATTAGTCCAGCTTGGTATAATACAAGTAGCCATAACTCATACCTGATGTCCTGCTGGGGAAGCTGGAAATCATTGTAGTAGCTTGGCATCACTACAATAATAGCCGCAAGTTTTTGGGTCCTTATCAGGATCTGTGCAAGCAACTGCCCCACTGCACACTACCCACAGGGGTCGCTTGTTTTGGCACCGCCAACATCCATAGAACACCTTGTATTTTTTTAATGAATAAAGGTGTTTTCTGATTGGACAAGATAAAGATTGGGGCGTCAATGCAATTTCTCTCTACCTTGTCCAATCAGAATACTTAACATATTTACTAAAAAAAATACTAGGCTTTCTATGAATGGTGGCAGCACATAGTGAGCAACCCAGGTAAGTATAGCAGTGGGGCAGCAGCTCCTATAGAATACGAGCAGGACCCAGAGGACCATGGTTTTTACTGTAGTAGTTCTAACTACTACTAGTGATTCCCAGCTCCACCAATGTCCATCAGGATTGAGTAATGCATACACAGTACCTTGAAAAAGTATTCATACCCCTTGACATTTTTCATATTTTGTCATGTTACAGCAAAAAACGTAAATGCATTTTATTGGGATTTTATGTGATGGACCAACACAAAGTGGCACATATTTGTGAAGTTGAAGGAAAACGATTAATCTCTTTCAAAATGTTTTAGAAATAAATATCTGAAAAGTGTGATTGTATTCAGCCCCCCTGAGTCAATACTTTGTATAACCACCTTTTGCTGCAATTACAGCTGCAAGTCTTTTTGGGGATGTCTCTACCAGCTTTGCACATCTAGAGAGTGAAAATGTTGCCCATTTTTCTATGAAAAATAGCTCAAGCTTTGTCAGATTGGATGGAGAGCGTCTGTGAACATCATTTTTCAAGTCCTGCCACAGATTCTCAATTGGATTTAGGTCTGGACTTTGACTGGGCCATTCTAACACATGAATATGCTTTAGTCTAAACCATTACATTGTAGCTCTGGGTGTATGTTTAGGGTTGTTGTCCTGCTGGAAGGTGAACCTTCGCCCCAGTCTCAAGTCTTTTGCAGACTCTAACAGGTTTTCTTCTAAGGTTGCCCTATATTTGGCTCCATCCATCTTCCCATCAACTCTGACCAGCTTCCCTGTCCCTATTGAAGAAAAGCATCCCCACAACATGATGCTGCCACCACCCTGTGTTCAGGGTGATGTGCAGTGTTAGTTTTCCGCCACACATAGTGTTTTGCTTTTAGGCCAAAAAGCTCAATTTTGGTCTCATCTGACCAGAGCACCTTCTTCCACATGTTTGCTGTGCCCCCCACATGGCTTCTTGCAAACTGCAAGCAGGAATTTTCTGTACAATTTTCTTTAGATTTACCTTCTACTATGTAGTACAAAGGCCTGCCTTATAGGATACAATTGAAAGAGTTGTTTAGTATTGACCTCATATTATATGGTTTTTGTAAATCTAACAGAAAATTTTACAAGAAAATTGAACATGTATGGCCAGCCTAAGAGGGAGTGAACTCACACAAAATAAAGGAACCTTGCTATTAAGGTGTAAGATCCACTCTAATATAAACAAGGATAATAAGTATACTGCCTATAGAAATATAAAAAGGAATAAATTAGTAGAATTTAAAAAAAAGTTAATTTCTATTGGCAAGTTTGGCAAGGGTCAAGGCTCGGCTAAGTCGTTATCATACAAGTAGAATTTTGTCTCCTCTATATATAGGTCGTTCCTAATGCAATGTATTTACAGCTGTCACAAAGCACAAATCTCTGACCCGGGGCCACACGGTATATGAAGACAACTGTTCAGGAACCAGGAGAGTTATACTGTGCTCCCTGCCGCTATCCATGCAGCTGTGCACTTTATATGGTAAAGTTTGATAGGAAATACTTTAAATATAAGTTACATATAACAACATCAGGTAATCAGTAATAAACCAGATGTGTGGGTTTAGCTATAGATATCAAACGCTACAAATGAGAAATGTGGACTGATCTAATCAAACACTTGCTAATATACAATAGAAATCATACTGCATGATGATGGTAAGGCACCTTTGTGTCATAAAAGTAAGAAGGACAGTACTGAAGGAAATTGACTTCCTATGGTTTCCAACAGATAGGTCATGGAGTGACCTACAAATGTATGTCTCAGTTCTGCTTTTTTTTTTTTTTAACACTGCGCCCCGAGCCCACCCAGTTGTGTGACAATAGCGAATGAATATTCGCTATTGTCACACGGATCCTCCTCCTGGCCAATCAGGAAGCGTTTCCCGATTGGCTGAAAGGAGAAACCATGCCATTGGGCATGGAGGAGGAGGGAGGAGACGCAGAAGACTTAGGGGGAAGAAGCCAAAGCCGCTGCCGTTTGCTGCTGCTGCTGCACTTGTCCAGGCAGGGTGAGTGAGCCAGGGGGGGTCCTGTCCTGGTGTGGTCCGGGGGGGGGGGGTATGGTGTGCGGCCTGGTGTGGTCTGGGGGGGGGCTGTATGGTGCGGTCTGTCTGGGCCCCCCCACCCGCCATGGAGCACCAGCTGCCACTGTTTGCGAGCATGCTAACATGTGGGCAGAGAACAGGGAGGACCTCATCGATGTGATGCTGCTCTTACATTGTCTGGGCAGCAGTTGGGGGAAGAGAGATAACTTAAAGTACTACTAAACCCACAACAGTAAAATCAGTCTGTATATGTAGTAAAGCATGCTTGTGATATGCATTGTGGAACCTAAGGTTCAGTTTGGTGTGTATTGCTAGAGCATAGCTTCCATCTATCACTGATTTCAAGGGACTGTCCCTAATTTGGAACAAAGTCCCTCTGTTCCTCCTCATTTGTCCCTCCTTTTGGTCTGATCTATTTCGTTGTAGATAAAATGTACTTTTTATCTTTCAAAAAGTGTTTCCCAGTGCTAAACCTTTCATCCCATTTCTAAACTGCTGCTATTGTAAATGTCAAAAGCCAATATAAAAGAATAGTAATGGTAAAAAAAAGCACGTGTGGGCTTAACTTTATATATATTTTTTTATAATTCTCCTTTAAGAGGCATGGCAGGGAGGGTGTCCAATCCCTACAAACTTTTGCTTATAGGTGTCTCTCATTCCCATCTCAAAATGTTGGGAGGTATGCTAGAGGGTTTTTTTCTTGGGAGAGTGCATGTGATCAGCACAGAGCCAATCGGCACTGTCCAGACAGAGGGTCAGGGGTCTTGCAGTCTCATATGACAGTCAGAAAACTCCTCCTACAAGCTTTAACTAGTGCTTGGCTGGACACTGATAGAAGCCATAAAACTCTAAATGCTAATGAGAAAAGGTATTTAGCAGTTTAAATTTACTAAAATAATTGTATTTTCACGTTTTCTGTATTTTGTGGGAGACCAGATATTGTTAATGCAGCGTCATGGGTTTAGAAACACTTTAAGCCCCGTACACAGGGACTGAATGTCGGCTGACATTCGGCCCATGTGTACTGCAGCCGGCCCGACAGCTGGGCATGAATGAAAAAGGTCTTCTAATCATGTCAGGTCATGGGACCCAAAAACCGCATCAAAAACGTAACACGGTGCATTATTGATGCGTTCTTGCTGCGTCTTCATTGCATTTTAAGGGGAGGTGCGTTTTTGGTTGTTTTTTTTTTTTTTAACTGGCCAAAAACACAGCATGCAGGATTTTGTTACGACCACAAGGGAAGCGCAACAAGCCAGTGTGAAGACATGTATATAATTTAAAGGAATACATTTTTCTTGAACTTTTGCTAAAAGTGCAAATTAAATTAATTAAAAAGTCGAATATAATACAATTCTATATAGATATACATATATATTTTTAAAAACTGTAATTTTCTGTTTCGGTTTTCGGCCAAGTGCATCCTGCATTTTCGGTTTCGGCACCAAAATTTCCAATAGGTGCACCTCTAATACCTGGAATTCATCTTGAAGGGTGAAGAGTGTGCATCCTGTACATAGAGGATGTTTGCAGCTATAAATGAAAGGCAGGACATATACAATATAGGAGCATTTAATTGTAATTCTGAGACAAAGGATCCCCATAGAGGATGTAATGGAACCGCGACCCACACTGTACTTGTGGACTTCCATCAGTATACCGCTTCCTCCCAGTCTTGAACATAGATATCAGATTTTCCAGCCGCCCCGCATACAAGCTAGCCGACAACTTAGCTTGTTCTGGAACCTTACGCTTTATTGAACAGTCACACAGTTTATATACAGCATGGACATCCCCCTCCTGATCAAATTACCCCATCAGGTCAGGGGTTGCCTGATTACATTATCATATGCAGATGAAATTGTATACAGAAATAGAATTAACCTGAACTAATTATATAGCCATCTGGACAGAAACAATATGTGAGTTCATTAAAAATTAACAATGGGACAAGCATACTTAAAAGAATCCACATCAGACCCTAATACACAGACAATAGGAAAAGACCGCCAGTGACAGACTGTCCATCTCTGACACTGAAGAACATGGAACAGAGGCCAATGTGATTTGCTCTTTCAATAAACATGTTCAGAATCAAACAGGCCAGGAACAGTCCTCACATACTTCTCGAGACACATGGCCGACAAACATCACTGTCCCACTTGAAACAATCCAAACCACATTCCCAGTGTCCATTATGTATCTGTCTTTCACTTCCAGTGACGGTGAGTACCGTCACAGAGGACCTATCATGCACCACCAAAGTCAATATAAAAATTATTGAGTCAGGTGGAAATTTATCAGTTGAACAGTGACTGCATCATATCTGATGCAGTTACTATTCAGGCAGCCATGGGTACCACGGCTACCTGAGTACCAAAGCGGGCAGTGGAGATTGCTCCATCCGTGGTTGAAGCAATCAACTGATTTTCTGTCGGGCCTTGCATGGTGGTCTTTAGATTTTTCAGTCGTAATATCTGATAAGACAGACTTCAGTCTGTGTTAACAATGGGGTGCATGAAGCGGGAAAACAACCACATCATCGCAAGAGTGGGCTGAATCGTGTTCAGTCTCGCAAGATGATCCTTTGGAAGTCTATGGAGGTCTACTGCACAGGTCAGGGCAGGCCAACCCAACCACTTCACACAAGGCAGGTTAACCCTACAGAAAGCCCATCTCCTAACCACATGCTACTTAGAGCTAATCTTTAACTGTCATTACTAGGCCTTCTAGAACAGAAAAAAGTGAATCACGTTATATTTTTAAATGCAAGTAATGTGATTCATTTTTCTTTGTTCCTTCCTTCCTCCTTCTTCTTGTTGTTGTTAGTTATTGCAGGGATTGAGACATCTTTATTTTATTTTCATTTTAATGAGCCTTTAAATAGCAGCAGTACAAAAATGTCAAAAACAGAAAAAGAAAGAAACAGAAACTTGGCCTGCAGTCCTCTGCAGCGACTTCCTCTGGGACGTCAGCCAAATGAAATAATTGTACACGGCTGGAAGTAGTGGCTGCAGGAAGAATGGATGTGGGGGAGCCCAGAGCGCAAGCTTTTTTGGACCAGTTCGAATGACAACTAACGTTCTGTAGGGAGCTAAGAGTGGAGGGCTTTAGAATTTACATTATAATGCTTCACATTCACAAAATGCTAAGCTTCTCTAATGTCACCAGAGACAGCAATGTGCTGGGAACAGATCAGGAACTAGGCTTCTCTCTCCAGCGAAATCATTCTTGCACAGCATACACCATGTAATACAGCTGAGCTAATATTTCAAAAACAAAAACCGCCGGTGAGAGGGTCTGGGGAGGGCTGCTTACTTCTGCCTGGAAGGCTAAAACAGTTGTTTGGCTAAAGATACTGCAGGACCAGTTATATGCTTACATTAGAATAGGATTATGGGTAAGAATGCAGGGGTAACCATGATGTTTATCCTCCCGCATGATTATTATTATGTTTGGAGTGGATTTAAAAAAGAACCTTTATTAGGCCCAGAATGGGAAAAGTAACAGGTTGACATTACATGGACCTTGAGGGCCTGATTACATTATCATATGCAGATGAAATTGTATACAGAAATAGAATTAACCTGAACTAATTATCTAGCCATCTGGACAGAAACAATATGTGAGTTCATTAAAAATTAACAATAGGACAAACATACTTAAAAGAATCCACATCAGACCCCAATACACAGACAATAGGAAAAGACCGCCAGTGACAGACTGTCCATCTCTGACACTGAAGAACATGGAACAGAGGCCAATGTGATTTGCTCTTTCAATAAACGTGTTCAGATTGGGCAAATTGCCATGACTGCTGAGGAGCATAGGCCTGAATCCCCAATGATAAAAAAAAGTACCCTTACCCGCATAAATAAACCACACATACAAACATAAAGTTGGAAAGGGCAAGACCACAGCTTTATTTCACATTTGACCAGACCTTTTTTTAAGATAAACCAATTCAACCAGTGCCAGTCACAGTTGTACTGTAAGCACATTTTAACATTAGGATAACCAAGTCAAAAGGGGGCCTGTCCTTACCAGAAGTGCTGGAAGTGCAAACCAAACCAGAGAAAATTCCCAGCTCAGCTCCCCAACCGAATCGACCTGTCTCACAGTATGCGTTAAAAACAGGGGTTTAGTTAGCACACATTTGCAAATACAGGCAGTCCCCGGGTTACAAACATCCGACTTACAAACGAAGGAAGACAACAGGAAGTGCGCAGAAATCTACCTCTAGGAAGGAAAATTCACTCCTGTAAGAGTCGCTTCACACTATGCAGACACGACTTCGGGGGCGACCTGTGAAGTCGCCGTGCACCGCGACTTGGGCGCGACTTGCACGGACTTCACATAATGGAAGTCAATGCAAGTCGCTCCGACTTCTGTCAAAAGTAGTACAGGAACAATTTTCTAAGTCGGAGCGACTTGAGTCGCTCCTATTAGAATGGTTCCCATAGCACTGAATGGACCGCGACTTGTCAGGCTAAGAGTTCTTATGTGAAAAAGATGTATCCACTGAAGCTTTATCACTAATCCTTGTTTCTACAACAGCCCATAATTTTTAAAATCCAGTTGTCACAGGGACAGAAAGGGAGGTGAAATCTTCTGAACGGGGTACAAACAGCGAAACAAATTGTACAGGGGCGTTACCCTTCCCTATGCTATCCAAAAAAACTTAAAAAAATATTCTTTTGGCTAGAGCTACACTTAAAAAATTTACCTGTTTTGACTTACAAACAAATTCAACTTAAGAACAAACCTACAGTCCCTATCTTGTTTTTGTAACCCGGGGACCGCCTGTACATGCAAAAGCTGCAGAGCCACTAGAGTCCCAGACAGCCAAGACTCTCATGCAACACTGATGGATCATGATGGGGCTCAAGTAAGTATTAGGGGGGCTGCTGCACACAGGTTTTTTTTAACTTAATGTGTAGCTCTGCCCCCTAGGGAGCTGCTGAGATTGGATTCCCCTGGCTTACCCATAGCAACAGTCCGTTAAACTTATCACTTTAACTCTTGGCTCAGACAATGAACAGTCCAGGGGATTTAGTTTTTTGTGTTTTATTTTAACTGGGATGGGAGAAGGGATGAGTGGGATACTCCAACTATGAACTTTGCACAATTCTGAGGACAATTAGCTGCAGTGTATGTGGCAAGGCCACTGCTTCACTTTGCCACAGAAGTGAAGATAGATGAAAAGGCTTTGGTTCAAATTACTCTTCAGGGTCTCAACTTGGCACCACCTTTCTCTCTTGCTGTGTGTGCTAGGCCCTGTCCACTGACTCTCACCGGAGAGGTCCCATTCAGGGGCAGACCCTTGGCAAGCTCCCTGGTACTCACGGACACTGTTTTTCCCCAGGATGCTCAGCCAGTTGCTCTACTGTCAGTATCCTCTGAACCTCCTGGCTCAGCACCCCACTTCTGGTCCCCTAGGCCGACTGCCTGTGACCACTTTCCACACTGACAGGAGGAAAGACAGCCATCACCCTCCTCCTGGGACCTGGCTTCCTGCCCAAAGACGCCCTGTCACATGTGCCCTTGGCTTTTATGACCTATCCCAGCATGCACCACTCTTGTGCCAACCCACTGGGACAGCCACAAAAGCCTGTGTGTCATTGGCTGGGTTTCATCCACGGTCCAACAAGCTTCCCTATTGGATACAGTGGGGACACTCTCTCAGACCAAGTGAATCACACATGGACATATGTAACAGGCATAACTATTGATCAGACTCTCCTGATAAGCAGGCAAAGCAAGAACTATGCTTTTCCTAGCACCTACCTAGGAGGGTGCTAAATCGCATTGAAAGCATTAAGATAAAAAAACCCTTCTGACTTTAGAACCACTTTAAACCCTCCTATCCTTTACAGCCAAGAAAGCTGCTTAAGTTTGATCTGCAACTGCCATGGCGCTGTACATGTGATCAGTTATGACACCAGCTATTTGATGGTTTGACAGTTTGGTGGAGGAAACAAGCAAATGTGAAAGTTAGCAATCCCTGCATTCCAGGAATGTAACTGTTTTTAAACTGTTAAATCAATGCGTTTACAGGCGGTCCCCGAGTTACAAACAAGATAGGGACTGTAGGTTTGTTTTGAAGTTGAATTTGTTTGTAAGCCGGAACAGGTACATTTTTTAAGTGTAGCTCCAGCCAAAAAAAAAAATGTTTACGTTTTTTGGATGGCATATGGAAGGGTTAACACCCCTGTAACATTTGTTTTGCAGTCTGTACTCCTGTTCAGAAGATTTCACCTCACTTACTGTCTCTGTGGCAATTGGATTTTGAAAATTTTTGGTTGTTGTGGAAACCAGGATCTGTGATAAAGCTTCAGTGGAGACACCTTTTTCTCATGAGAACTCTTCCAGGAGTGAATTTCCCTTCCTAGGCGTAGATTTCCTCTCACTTCCTGTTATCTCCCTCCGTTTGTAAGTAGGAGTCATTTGTAAGTCGGATGATTGTAACCTGGCGACCGCCTGTAGTTCCGTTTTATGATTTACTTCTGCTCAGGGTCTCTCAGCAAAATGGCAGCCTCCAACAAGAAGAAACAGGAACAATGCTGGAGGCAATTTGCAGCACACACTAATTTTGATAGCATAATTATTAATGTGGACTGTATGTTCCTTGGTAAAGAATATTATTTTTCATCAAGTTTTTATGGATAAAGTTTTGAATTAACTAATTCCAACTTCCAATCAAGGGCATACCCCATTACAGCAACATTTATCACTGGCAAGATCTAAAAAAACATTTATAAGCCTAGGTTTACAATGAGGGCGGGTTTGAAATCGTGTGAGTTCAGCTGAACTCGCACAATTGCAAATCAGCATTTCAGTCAGACTTCAGGGGCAATTTGACAGACATCTGTGCAGGACGGCACCATTGCCAGCAATAGGCTCTGATTTACCATGCGAGTTGACAAATCGGCTAAATGTAAATGTGGGCTAAAGCTGTGACAAACCACATAAAGGGCAGGAGGGTGGGCAGCTCTTCCAGCCGCAGTTCCTAACAGACGAAAATTTTACCTCCAAAACGACTTTTAAATGAGTTCAGGCTCCACCCCATCTCTTCATGTCGCATAGCCAATTATCCTTAGCCACTTTGTATCAGTGGCGGCTGGTGCTCCATGGACCGGAAGGGGCAACAGACCACCCCCACCCGGACCACACTAGGCCGCACACCATACCCACCCCCTGTCGCCAGCTCACTCACCCTGCCTGGACATGTGGAGGGAGGGCAGGCAGCAGCAGCAAACAGCGGCGGCGGCTTCGGTTTCTTCCCCCTCAGTCTTCTGCATCTCCTCCCTCCTCCTCCATGGCCAATGGCATGGTTTCTCCTTTCGGCCAATCGGGAAACAGGTCTCAGGACCCGCTTCCTGATTGGTCAGGAGAAGGATCCATGTGACAATAGCGAATATTCATTTGCTATTGTCACACAACTGGGTGAGTTCGGGGCGCAGAGCTCTGCGCCCTGAGCTCACCCTTTTTTTTAGCCTATTAAAGCCTCTGGCTATAATCACATGCTAAAAAAAAAAAAAAAAAAAGCCCCATTGAACTCCATGCGTCCGGCGCTATGCATGTAGATTAGGGGGCCGGACGCATGGATGGGGGGGCAGCACCCCTGCACCCCCAATGCACCAGCCACCACTGCTTTTTATACTGTGTGTCAGGGTTTTATTTCTGTCTGTGTCCCTATTAGGGAGGTTTTCACCTGTCCCTGTGACACCCATACAAATACTTGGGGGGAGCAGTTGTCAATGGAACAGGAAGACACTGATTGCAAGAAAATGTTCTAACCCTTCAGCTTTCTACTTAAAATGTGTTTTGCTATAGCCTAGGTACCTACTAGAAAGAGAAAGATTTCCCATTATTTCCTGCTCTGACAGGAAGTGGAAGTTTTTCCAATAGGAACACAGACAGTACTAAGACCTGACCTCAGTTCATTGACACAAAGTCTGCATTTTTATTGGGGAAGGGGCAAATAAGCTAAGCATATTCTATATATATACACAGATCAGCCATAACATGGCCATCAACCTAATATTGAGAAGGTCCCCCCTTTGCTGTCAAAAAAATCCCTGACCCATCAAGGCATGGATGCCACCAGACCTCTGAAGAGATGCTGTTGTGTCTGGCACCAAGCTGTTAGTAGCAGGCCCTTTAAGTCCTGGAAGTTGCAAGGTGGGGCCTCCATGGATTAAATGTGTTTATTTTTTTCAGCACATCCCACAGATGTTCGATTGGATTGAGATCTGGAGAATTTGGAGGAGGAATTTTGAAGTCAACGCCTCAAACTTGGTAATGTGTTCCTCAAACCATTCTTGAACCATTTTTGTAGTGTGGCAGGGCAAATTATCCTGCTGAAAGAAGCCATTGTCATTAGGGAATATCATTTCAATGAAGGGGAGTATTTGGCCAACAACAATGGGTAGATAGGTTGTACTTGTCGAAGTACCATCCACATGAGTGTCAGGACCCAAGGTTTCCCAGCAGAATATTGCCCAAAGCATCTCACTGTCTTCGCCAGTTTGCCTTAGTCCTATACTGCATCCTGGTGCCAACTCTTACTGAGGTAAGTAATCACACACACCCAGCCATCCACATGATGTAAAAGAATACGTGACTCATCAGACCGGACCACCTCCTTTCATTGCTCCCTGGTCCAGTCCTGATACTCATGTGCCCATTGCAGGTGCTTTTGGCTGTGGACACAGGTCAGCAAGGGCACCTTGACTGCTCTGCTACTGCACAGCCCCATACATAACAAACTGCCATGCCCATTTTTTCTGCTTTCAACACCTCAGCTTTGGGGACAACATATTTACTTGCTGCCTAATGTATTCCACCGACTTTCAGATGCCATTGTAACGAGATAATTAATGTTATTCACTTTACCTGTCATTGATCTACTATGACTAAACGGTGTATATACTGTATGCTGTACATGCCCTTCAAAGCACTTTTCCACTTCTCCTAGCTAATGAATACCAGAAAATCTTACACCCAAACTTTAAAACAATTCTAATGGCATACAACTTTGTGCTGACTCCGTCTATAATCACATGCTATTCACGAGAAAGGACAAATAAGATTATTCTGTACTGTAGCTTGTGTTTTTACTATTTTAGCTGAACTAATTGGTAATCAGGCCAATCTGTGCCCAGGCAAGTCATTTGCAGCAAAAATGAGAGAGCAGAGCAGTAAAACCTGAAAAATAAGGTGGCAGCCACTATTAATCTCCTCTTGAAAATGCTAGTTGCTTGGCTGTACTTCAATGTTTTTTCAGTAATTCAAAGCGGGGTCAGAAGTACAGACCAGGAAAGTCAGATCAACAGGTATGTAAGCTCCATTAGGTAAAGTTAAAGTGATTGTAAAGTCTTGTGTTAAAACGTGGTATACTTGCCTCCTCTGTGTAGTGGTTTTGCACAGAGTGGCCCGGATCTTCCTCTTTTCAGGTCCCTCTTCTTGCTGGCCCCTCCCTCCTGTTGAGTGCCCCTGTTCTGCCGAAAACTCCAACTCTGGAAAATCTCTAACCAGGTCACTTCCGGTGACTCTCCAGCAGCAATAATTGGATATTTCAACCAGTTGGTGTTTTCACAGAACAGTGGCAGCCTATACACTAGGGTACACCCTATAATGAGTGGACATGGTTGGCTAATTGGACGAGTTAAACTTTTCGGCAGAACACACTCACAGCAAGCAGCTTGCTGTGGGGGCACTTGAGCCATTCAGACACAGAGCCACAATGTGCCCCCACCCCCCTCTCTCTCCTGATTGGCTGACTTTGATTGACAGCAGCGGGAGCCAATCCCACCGCACTGCTGTCTCAGCCAATGAGGAGGGGAGTCCTGGGCAGCTGAGAAACCCCTGCAATATTGCTGGATAAAGATGGGCTCAGGTGAGTATTAGGGGGGCTGCTGCACACAGAATGTTTTTTTTTTTATCTTAATGCATAGAATGCATTAAAAATCTTCTGCATTTACAGCTTCTTTAACATACATAAGGCTTCCTTTTCTTTGGAGCCACGAAGCAGCAAAGGAGAGGTGAGTATAAGTTATTGGACAGACCAGTGCTAAGGAAAACCTGTGGCTTTGCAAAGAATGGTTTACCTTTAAGAGTCAGTATACCCAAAACTGGTATTTCAGGGTTTGGTAGATGTACAGTTAAAGCGAATCAAGTGCTACAAGTATGGTCTGCCTATTAAAGTGTTACTAAACCCAGGAGCCTGCATGCACTATATATCTGGTCTCCCACAGTACACAGAACATGGACACGCAAATATTTTAGTAAATATAAACTGCTAAATGCCTTTTCTCATCAGCAGTATATAGCAGTCTTGTGATTTCTATCAGTGTCCAGCTGGTTAAAGCTTGTAGAAGGAGTTTTCATTCTCTCCTGACTGCCCTATGAGGCTACATGACCCCTGATCCTCTGTCTGGATAGTGCTGATTGGCCCTGTGCTGATCACATGCACTCTCCAAGAAAAAAAAAAAAACTCTCTAGCAATGCACACCAAACTGAGCATGTGCAGCTTGTCCCCAAGGCTCTGTTTTATCAGGAGATGGTTTGGGGGACTGTAGAAGAAGGGGAGGATCAGAGAAGACTGGATCAAACAGCCTTTTTACACAATGCAGAGGATTAACCCCTTAGGTTCCACAGTGAGTATAACAAGCACGCTTTACTACATATACAGACTGATTTTACTGTTGTGAGTTTAGTAACACTTTAACAGTAAGGTGGAAATTGGCCCTTAAGCCTATAGGAGGTGACAAGGACACTGCATTTTTTGGAAAGATCAACAGGTATTTCATGTACTTTCTGAAAACACTCATAGATTGAAAAAAGAAAGCTAATGCAGTCACCACCTCTATGGACTGGTAAGCTACAATTTATAATTTTTTTGCTTGTTTTGGGGTTTCGATACACTTTAAAGCGGAGTTCCGGGCTTCACTTTGGGCCATTCGCTTGCTCAGTGTCACCTGTAAAAGAAATGGATAGTCAAAATTTTTTTTTTTGTTTACTTACCTTGTTATTGAAGAAAATATACTCACCTATCTTCCACTTGCTTCCTCTGCGGCCGCGGCCCGCGCCGTCACTTCCTGCTTGCGTTGACTCCTGGGAGCTGAACGTCATCACTCCCAGGAATCAATGCGCCTGCACCAGCCACGCTCGTCAGTTCCGGTGCAGGTGCGTCATTCCCTGTTAAACAGCTTATGGTGATGGCAGGGCCGGTGCAGTGCATTGTGGGACCGAAGAGGACACAGAAGAGGACACCAAAGAGGACACGCTGGCTTCAGCTGCCCACACCTGAGATGGCAGCGCTGGAGAAGACATTTTCAAGGTAAGTATTTCTTCTAAAAGGTAAGTGCGACCTGGGACAGTTCAGAGGCTATCCATTGTGGAATGTACTAGCCCTGACTGTCCCTTGGGTATTTTTAGTAAAAAATAATTTCCGAGGCCAGAACTCCATTTTAATACATATGACTCTAGTAGAGTGCAACACATGTACAGGAACTGAAGAATGACCCACAACCTGGAGAGCAACACCGGCAAGAATATGGCCCAGAGCCACAGGGACACGTCCAGCACCAACATCGCTTTTCCTTCTACAGTGCGAGCAAACAAATAAACTTGTGCCTTATCATTATGGCTCTTGACACACTAATAACCACTCAGAAATGACTCCTCTTTGCAAAGTTAATTAAAGGGGAGCAGATCATTTCAATACCAGTAGTGGTCATTATCCGAGCCAGCTAAATGATATCGTTCCATAAACACATGGTTCAGCCCTTTGATAGTGCTCATTCTGGTGGAATAGAATGGAGGAGTTTAATTTGCATCAGGCTCTCCATAAATAGCGGATGTGGTCAGGTTGCATAAATGTGACAATTCATTACTGGCTGTCAACATCAAAGTGACCAAAGCCGACCCCTAGAACACAGCGGGATGTAAGCAGGCTTTTTTGAGGTGTCTGTGGTGATCCTGTGGAATGATGACGATCTGAATGACTGATGAAAAGCCACTCTGTTTGTCAGCAAATCCAATTTCAAAATACCTTGTCCTAAAGTGTATCTCAACCCAAAACCAAAAATGTAATCTATTGCAGCTTACTATAACTAAGATGTGGTGGCTGCATTCCTTTTCACTTTTCAGGCTTTTTCTCCCTTTATTTTCGTCTGGTGATCCTGCCAAAAAGCACATTTCCTATCCCTGGGTTGGCTGTGTTCACTACTTCACTGGATCAATGGAAGGAGCCATAATTCTCATCCAGGTTGGACTTCAAACATATATGCCTTTATCTCTATTACACAAGGTAATGATGGGATTTGTTTTTTTTTGTTTTTTTTCTTTAATTTCACGAAAAATCTACAGGTCTTTTCTGTACTTGTCCAAAATTGTATTGATTGTGATAATATATATTATAATGAATAACTTTTTTGACATACATATAGAACGTAATTTAGTATTGTCTTTATCTTTTTCTTATATGTATGTTCTTTATTGTAGAAGTAGCTCAAAAACTATCCCCTGGGGAAACCGTTTTGGTGAAACATGTCGGGATTGCTACTCCATGACATTATTGCAGATATATGTATATAAATTAATTATATACACAGCTAAAAAATTGATTTTAATTATGTATGTCTACCTATCTTCAATTATCCTCTGTTTCTTTTTTAGAAAATTTAGAAAATAATAAACTTTGTACATTTTAAATTACGTATTTGATCATTGGCACCTAAAAAATCCCCAATTCTTTCTCCCCCCCTTTTTGGGGGAGAGGGGGGGGGGGTTTAAGTCTTCTTGACTTGTCCAAAATGTTCTTAGCTTGAAAAGTAAAAACATTTGCAGCTCTAATTTTGAGTAACAGTCATTACCATATATTTGTATAAAAAGTACAGCTAGTGAGAGGCAATAATCCAATCATCATCCAAATATGCAGTTTAGTACGTCCCCTACATCTAAGTATTCCTAAACTTCAATACATTACTTTTTGTTCTGCTTTAGATATCCTTTAGCCTTGGTTCACACTATGAATCGCACAGGATCCCCACCGCATTCCAGTTCAATTCACATGCAATTAGGTGTGGTGTGATTTGAGCCCATTCATTTTGAATAGTCGCAAATCGCACCACATCACACCAAAGTCATGCATGCATCATCTTTGGAACCGTACTGCAACAGGATCACAAGGTACTTTTGTATCATGCGATCTGGTGCTATCCAGTATGGGCAAGCCCACTGTGTTTGCGACCTGCATTTGGAGTGTTGTTAAGATCACACTGGCACATGCTGCAGATTGCAAGGGCACTGTGATTTGAATGCTTTGCAGTAAGTGTGCACAGATCACGGGGGTTTCACGAACCACATTAGTGTGAACCTAGGTGAATACATATTTTTCTTTTTTGTTCTGGATAAAATAGGGAGAGTTAGGCAAGCCATACACAGGAGTCAGGAGTCAAATGCACAGATGAACAACATGGTGCTGAATATTAATATATTATTAGCAAACTCCGTAGATATATATTTTTCACAATATCTCGCTTGTGGCAAGTAAGGAGTTAAATGCACAGTGCTGAATGTCAATATGTTATCAGTAACTCCGTAGGTATATACCTATGGAATATCTCGTTGTGGCATGGCTAGTTTGTTATGCTACATATGAGTCTTTTTTGTTATTTGGAGGATTGTGGCTAATAAGTGGTTAAATACACAGATGGACAATGTGGTGCTGAGCGCGCTATGTTGTATCCAATGTGCAGCGATATGGCAGTATGCAAGCTCAGGAAGGGTTAGTCACACCAGTATTGGGAGGATTGAAAAGCCGATGTGCCGTGCAGTGTAGCCACCCCCCTTTGACAAAGTTTGATATGACGAAACGCGTCAGTGCGTGGCTAGACAGCAGATTGGAGAGGTGATCGGGAGAGCGGCGGCAGTTCCTCTATGTCCAGTGCACCAGCGTGGAGGTGGTGGGAACGTGGGGAAAACCCCTATTTTACATGCGCTAAATGTTTTATGTTATGTGAGTGCAATTATTTTGGATTTAATACCAATAAACGTTTGAGTTTAAAACTGTATTGCGCTAGTGGGTTTCCCTTTGTTTCCTCTTGTATTACATGGGAGAGGAGAAGCTCGGTCTGACTTGGCAATCTAAGGAGGACCTCTGGATGTAACTGTATTTACACTGCGCTTGACCATGAAAATGGGGGGCAACTAGTTGGGGTGAGTTGTCAGCTGATGCAAGTGGAATCACGGAGGTGGTGGACTTAAGTGGTGGCCCACTATTCAACACGGAACTTTCATTTCACCAATCACTAATTGAGCACGTTGAATTAATGTGGACTTTTTTTTTTTGCACTTTTGAGTTGTTGTGCACGTTTTTATTATTATACCATTAATATGCATTTTTTGGTATCTTCATTAATTTGCTATACAGTGATCAACTTATGCACATATTTGAGCACTTACTCTGTTTAAGGGTATTTTTGCGCAGCTTGTGGGAGTATACTTTTCACTTTTGGACAAGCCATACACATCGATTCCTTCTGAATCAACCAAGATTGGAGCCGTAGGTGGCCTGTTGGCACCAAGCATCTTAAATTCACTTAGCCGGCTGGAGAATCATCAGTCGATCAGTGGCAGCATCCTATCAGATGCAATCACTGTTCAGGTATTCAGGCAGCCTCGGGTGTTGTGGCTGTCTGAACAGCCAGCAGGGGAGATTCCTCCATTTACTCAGTTTAGCGTGGATGGGGGAATTGATTTTTGTATACAAATCTACATGTGCCTGGCTGGCCCTAGGCCCACTGTCAAATGTTTCCCCACAAAGAGATTTACCCAATTCCTGGTGACCACTGTCAACGAAACAAAAAGTGAGGGTAAGGCTGGATACACACTATAAAACTTTTGTTGTTAGATTTCCTTTAGATTTACCTCAGGGGAGTAACTACAGGGGTTGCAATTGCAACCAGGCCCCCTGCTTCAGGCTTGTGCGGCTCCCCTCTCCCCTGTACACCTGGATAGGAGGAATGGCGGGGGCAGCATGTAGAGAAATCACTGTCCTCATTTTTCCTCCTGTGTGCTCCCCCCCCCCCCCATGTGCTGCCCCCACTGTGCTCCCTCCCCTCTCCTGCCAGCTGCTGCAGGGGATGTGTCACAATAGAGAACTAGGAAGGGTCGTTAAATATGTAATTTACCAGCTCCTTCTTTTCTAAATGGACAGATTCATAGTCAGTGACATTGTAAAAAAATAAAATAAAATGATAAAAAATACAATTAAAATACCAAAAAATAAAAACTACTGACACCAGTGGGTGAACTTCCAGGATCGCAAAGATCACATTTGTGACCGGGCCCTGGCATTCCACCACCGTGGGGAGGCCCCAAGATGGCAGGAAGGGGGTCCACTGCAGAACTGGTGAAATGGTCTCGCTGTGGGACCGTAATAAAGGGCCTCGCAACGAGAGTAAAGGGCCCCAGGATCAGTGGGAAGAGCCCCAGGCTTGAAGGGAAGGGCCCCGGCCAGGGGTCTGGGGGCCCTTCTTGGTTTCTTGCACTGGGGCCCTGAAGGTTCTAGTTACACCTCTGATTTACCTTCAACTATGTAGTGGAAGGGCCTGCCTGGTTGCATACAAATTGAAAGTGTTTATGTTTGACCTCCTATTATATGGTTTAGGTAAATCTAAAGGAAAAAATCTAAAGAAAGTTGTATAGTTTGTATCCAGCTTTAATCCAAAATGTTAAAGTTTTTAACAGGACAAGAAGTGAGGTCAAGTCTTCCAATGTGGGCATCAGCTGTATAGGAGGAGAAACTTACTTTGAGGAGATTTCCTCTCACTTCCTGTTGTGTCTCCAGAACAGGAAGTGAAGGGAAATCTGCCCAATGGACATACACTGCAAAAAAAATTACCTGACAGAGTGTTTAACCCTTTGCTACTCTAAAAAACGTGTGGCTATATGTAAAAGCAAAACAGTTGGTATATGCCTGTATATCTGCCCCAGGGAAGCAAAGTTTATTAATCCTACTCGCTGTCAATGCCAGAAGATCATGAACTTTTATCAGCCCCACTGAGCTCCTCTATAATTATTCAAACAACAAATGTCTTTACCATTACTTAAGCTATTTATGAGACAAGCTTCAGATTAGCTATGTGGATGTGTAATGTGTGTCAGAGCAGTTGTCTGTAGCTGCTGCTGTCAGATAACATTAGTTCACGCTATGTTTTTCAATGTTCTATTGGCGCTTTTCCACTGCATGGAACCGTACCAGTTCGGCCTGCTTTTGTGCTTTTCCACTGCTGGTACCGCATGGTATAGGGTCGGAACGGTTCGGTACGGTACGGTATAGGTTTGCTTTTCCACTGCATGGAACCGAACGGTACGGCCCTGAAAAACAGTACCTACTCGATTGTGGTTCCAACAGGTACCAAACTGGTACCATATCCCACAATCCTTTGCATGCAGTCACTACTAGCCACTGATTGGTCAGAGAATCCCACCCACCCCGTTGTTATCCCACCCACTTAACTTAGTACTACTTTAGTGGAAAAGCAAACCATACCGTACCGTACCGAACCGTTCCGACACTATACCATGCAGTACCAGCAGTGGAAAAGCAAACCAGGCCAAGCAGGGCCGAGTAGAGCCGACCTGGTACGAGCCGGTACTTGCAGTGGAAAAGTGCCATAAGATTCATACAACACACTTCACTGCTTCGGTATGATATACAGTATGTATACACACACAAAGTCCTTCTTCAACCAACTCATCTATACTAAAGTGCACCATAAAGTCAAATTCATTGCACAAAAAGTTCTCAAAAACAGAGGGGCAAGTCTTACTTATAATGACCCGGGAGCATTAAAGTGTTGCTCCTCTCTGGAGCTCGCTGTATGCTTTCAAATTTGGTACTTACAGTGGGGCTTGCCATTTGAGTGTATCCATAAGCAAAATTGTTTTGGTAGTTTTGGATACAGTAAGGAATAGTTTTAACATATCATAGGTTTATTATATTGCTGTTGGCATCCTTTCTGGAGAGTATCACCCTTTTTATTTGTCCCGAGGGCCATTGTCACTGGGACAAAGGTTTATGGGAAATTCTAAATTTTAGGCCCCTTTCACACTGGCGTAGTCCACCAGCGGATCTAACCACTTAGCAGGGAATCTCTCCGCTGATCCCCGCTGAGCAGGCAGATGACAGGTCTGTGTCTGCTTCGCTGATGCACATGGACACAGCCCACTGTCCTCTATAAGCTGTCGGATGGAAACGGACTGCTTTTCTGCTTCCATCAGACTGTCATCCAATAGAATGGATCCCCATTTGTCTGTTTTTAGCGGACAGGATCGGATCAGATGTTGGCGGGTGTCAATGGACACATGTTCATTAACATCCACTGCTCCATAGAGAGCAATGGATGGTCCAAACGGGTCTGCCTGAAAAACAGACAGGCAGATCTGATTGGTCCCTCAGCGTGAAAAGGGCCTTTCGCCAGTTGTCACCAGAACAGGAATAGGGGGGAAATCTTTCAATAGGGACACCCATTTTGGTTCCAGTTGTCTAAAGCTGGCCATACAATATACAATTTTCTTATTCAATTTTCTTAAAATTTACCTTCAACTATGTAGTGCAAGGGCCTGCCTGATTGCATACAAATTAAAAGTGTCTAGGTCTGACCTCTTATTATATGGTTTTGGTAAATCAAAAGGAAAATTGTACAAAAAAATTGTATGCATGGCCAGCCTAAGAGGGGATTTCTCATTACTTTGAAGAGTCCTGTTGTGTCTCCAGAACACGCCAAAAATGCACATCTCCCCAATAGGAATTGTTTTTTCATCAAATTTATAATGCATTGACCTGTGATTATTATATCTGCCTAATAAAAGATTATTATATCTTTTAATTTTAACTCTGCTAAAAGAGAAGCAGATATTTCACTGGAGACCAAGAAATCTGCCCCCTCAAAAAAAAAAAACCATAGGTTTCTTCCCAATTTCTGAAGCAGCACATGCGTGGGACGAGCTTTTTTTCCATTTCTCCATAGAATAATTTTGAATTTCTTCATATTATAAAGATTACTAAGCCACTGCACTTCCAATAACTCCTTGCTACTTCCAATCTGTACATTAATGTTTCACAGCATGTTAATAAACATCTTCCCTTTAGGAACCACCAGCAGGCACTATCCATGCCTGGTGGCTTTTAATCTTGGCTGTCACTGACAACTGGGAGCCAAACAGAGTGGTTTGGGATCATGTGATCCCTAGGTCAGTTATGACCTAAGGATCACATGCAATAGGGCAGCACAGTGGTGTAGTGGTTAGCACTTTCACCTACAACCAGAGGGTCGCAGGTTCGAATCCCAACCACGACACTACCTGCCTGGAGTTTGCATGTTCTCCCTTTGCCTGCGTGGGTTTCCTCCGGGTACTCCGGTTTCCTCCCACACTCCAAGGACATGCTGATAGGTTAATTGGATCCTGTATAAAAAAATAAATAAATTGGCCCTACTATGTATGTATGAATGTGAGTTAGGGACCTTAGATTGTACGCTCCTTGAGGGCAGGGACTGATGTGAATGTGTAATGTATATGTAAAGCACTGCATAAATTGACAGCGCTGCATAAGTACCTGAAATAAATTCAGAGGCTTTATTGACAAAATAAGCCCTGTAGAGGCCACTGCAGTTGAGAGGTATAGGTATACTACTATAATTGTCAGATACAAATACAGGATTAAAAAATATTAGGTTCAAAATAAAATGGTAACATTGTTTTTTTTCCCGATTAAAAATAAATAAATAAATAAATAAAAACAGAGCAGGGACTTTTTTTTTAACAGGTAACCAAATAAAAGCTGTATATGATCTTAAAAACAAATTTAAAATATTTTTAACTTTTTCATTTAGTCATAAAGTTACTGTTAAGTTAACCAACTAATGTTAACATTACTAAATTTGGCCCGGGCATCTAGGAATTATTGATCGGCGTTCACAAAAGAGTTAACAGTGACTTTAAAAAAAGATGTCACAATGACTTCCATTGCTTGATTTTTTATAGGTCATGTATGCCAAGTCTAATATTTTACCACATGTGGAATTTACTGTATCAATTCAGATATGGTGAACCGTGTGACCCAAATAATCTGTGACACTGCAGAGGGCCAAAAATAAATATTCAGCAATGTAGGTTGAATTTTACATAATCCAGGAAGAATCAGAAGTATCTACGACTTCCTGAGAAAAGTATTTTATATTATAATTTCATGTTATTATGACTACAAATATAATTCCTAGAAGGTATGAAAGTCAATTGTTGTATTTTCCTTTTAGTGAGCGTTTTGCAGTGCTTTTATTCTGCATAGTGGAGGGTCTAATTGTAATTACTAGGTATAAGTGTATTGTTACATAAAACTGTACATTTTCTTCTTAGAAAGGCCCTTCCAAGAATCATTATGTTCAATTAGTTTACATATGGGGACGCAAGGCAAAAAATGAAGATTGTGTATTTATTTTAAAGTGATAACCACAAAAGCAATTAAAGGTGAACTTCCACTTCAGCAATTTCTTCATGACAAGTACTGTGTAACTTTTAACTCTTTGTATGCAATAGCTTTCTCCCCCAGCAGCACTGGTGATTGGAGCAATGTAAGTGGGGTTATGGGGACCGCTGGATATCAAAACCACTGCTTTGTGTGTGGAAGCAGCAAGCCCACTCTGCTATATGCTGCCATCACGGGGTATTTTAACCAAGATCAGCATATTTATTACTGTATATGAAGACTGCATGCAATACAATAATAAACAGAAAGGGGTCACTTGGGCTTTAAAGCATCTAATGCACATGTGTCAAACACAAGGCCCGCAGGCCAAAATCGCCCCCCCTAGGCCATTTTATGTGGCCCTCGCACCTCTCTTGCAGCTGCGGCACCCCCCTTGTCTCCGTCCCTACCTTATCTTAGTAGTCGGCAGCAGAGAGGACAGAACTCCTTTGCCAGATCCTGTGCTTCTCTGTGCTGCTGCAGAAAGGCTAGTCTTTGCCCACCCTTGCAGTCTGCAGCAGAGAAGAGGGCAGAACTCCTCCTACAGATCCTGCGCCTCTCTGTGCAGCCACAACGCAACCTTGTCTATGCCTCCCCTGGTTTCAGCATTCAGCAGACTCTGTAAGCTGACTCCAGCCCTCCTCTGGTCCTCCACCAGACTTTGCAATTTCTTCTTCCTAGATCCACCTGCATCTTCTTCCTGGCAGTAGCACAAGGTAAGGGGGTGCATTGTGATGTAAGGAAGGGTGAATGACTCTTGACTTATGATGGTGGGGGGGCTCTTGACATTTAATGTAAGGGTGTAAGGGGGCGTGGGGTGCTCTGGACATCTAATCTTACAGATATAATGGGCCCTTTGAGGGCAACCATAATGCTGATGCAGCCTGCAATGAAATTAAGTTAGACACCCCTGATCTAATGCTTACTTTCCCTTGGCACTCCTGTTACTCTGTCTAGTAAGCTGCATGTCAATTGTAATGGAAGCTTACACAAGTCTGAGGAATCTCTTCTGGCACACTGTTGGCAATGGTGCCTGAGCCATCAACTGTCAAACTTCAGTGTTGTCACAAAAGAGGTAAGGTTGAGTCGCATAATCTTCTATACCCAGACGTACCAGGTATTTATATTCAATCCCAGCTGTGAACAAAGGGGAGTGGGTAATCCAAATGTAGGGAACCAGCCACATACCAACCAGCCAAATACCAACTACAACATACAAAGCCTTCACAACTCTGTCCCAAGCTACATCACCAACCTTGTCTCAAAATATCACCCAAACCATCCTCTTCGCTTCTCAAAACTTCCTTCCTGCTTTCTCATCACCTTCTCCTATGTTCACCTCTGGGACTTCTCCATCCTGTGGAACTCCGTACCCCACAGGTGTCAAACACAAGGCCCACGGGCTGAATCCAGCCCTCAAGGCCATTTCATGTGGCCCTTGCACCTCTCCTGCAGCTGCATGGAAAGCTCCAGCCTTCTTCTGGCCCTCGTCCAGACCCTGTACTTTTTGTTTTTCAGCAATGCCTACAGCTTCTTCCCAGCAGCAGCACAAGATAAGGGGGTGCACTGTGATGTAAGGGAGGGTGGGGGACTCAATTTCTGATGGGGTGGAGGCTCTCAATGTCTTATGTAAGAGTAGGGGATGCTCTGGACATCTAGTCTTCCAGATACAACTGGTCCTTTTGAGGGCAATAATAATGCTGATGCGGCCCGCGATTAAATTGTGTTTGACACCCCTGCCCTGCCCTACCCTGTGTATGGCTATCTCTTTCTCTGTCTGCCTTTAGGCAAGCCCTGGAAACTCATCTCTTCAGGAAAGCCCATCCTAACCTAAGGCCGGCCATACAAGGTTCCTGCTGAACCGGCCAAGATTCGAGCCGTTAATGGGCAGGCTGACTGTACCAATTTGATTGATCGGATTCTCTTACTATTATTTCTAGCAGCTGCTATAGCCCCTAGCGATAATCAGTGTCTTTTTCGTGTGAGGACGGATCCCCCACCTGCCCCAATACCCCCACGCCGGAAGAAGACAATTGCTGACTGTTCTGTCAGCACTGTCTGTTTTGATGGGGGAATCGTGCAATTTTACTTTATCAGCTCATCGCTCACAATTACCTTTTGTATTATTTTCCGCTCCCTTTTAAAATGTAAGCAGGAGCAGGGCCCTCCTTACCATCTTGCCTTGAATTGTATGGTAACTGTACTGTCTAGTCTTTATTTTGTAAAGTGCTGTACAAGCTGTTGGCTCGATATCAATCCTGTACTATAACAGTGATAATAATTGCAGACATGTCAGCCTCACATCATGCCGGTGGTTTCCTTAGGCAAGTGCTGGGAGTCGGAGACAGGCACTCACTAACAAAGCAGCCATCTCAAAACTAGCTGCAATGTCGGATGGTGGTGCGCAAAGGGGGGGGGGGGGTGCCCTGTCCGACATCGCCGCTGGCATTACAGGGCACCTAGATAGATGAACACAGTACTACTTGTACTACAAAGTACTACTCTGCTCCTATAAGCCCAATTTTTGGAAATACAAATGATCTTACATTTCTAAGAAAAGGAAGTCTCGTTCAACAATAAACAATAATGTTTGTTTTTTTCAGGAATGCAAATAAAACGTACTTTAGATGTTTACATCATCTCCCAAGAAACAAACATTCAGCATAAACACAGATATACATTTATACTAACTAGCAGATTCCTAACAGCGGTAACTTTGAAAACAGTCCAGGATTTATCAGTCTACAAGCGAAACTAAATTCTAAAAAATAAAATAAAAATGTGAACAGGCAGGTTTTTTATTGTAGAAGAGACATGCAATATAGTACACATATCTGCCTATTTGAAATCCTCTGCGGAATTGTGTTCCTGGGATGATTGCATTCCTGCGTATGCATAGGAGTGAAGTCATCCCGTGCCGACCAATCAAAACGGCTGAAGGTCTAGAACCCAGAGGAACCTGGGGAGAAGATGCTGGCACTGGTTAGGGACCCCGTGGACATCGGACTATTGCAACTAAGGGCTCTTTCACACTATGTGTCCGTCAAACAGACTCTGTTTATCTCAGTGGGGGAACAACCGCCGATCCCCCGCTGAGCAGGAGGATGACAGCTGTTCTCAGCACTGTGTGCGGAGACACAGCTGTCAGTTCCCCATATATCTATATGGGGAAATCGGATGGGAATGGACCGTCGGTCCGTTCTCATCCGATCCCATCTGATCCGCTGGACGGATGGAAAATAGGGTTTCCATCCGTCCAGATTTGACATGTTTCCGCTTACATCCGATGCCCCATAGGGATGCATGGGGGCAGAGGCATAACTAGAACCTTCAGGGCCCCGGTGCAAGACACCATGAAGGGCCCACCCCCCCGGACCCCTGGCCGGGGCCCTTCCCTTCAATCCTGGGGCTCTTCCCACTGATCCTGGGGCCCTTTACTCTCATTTTGGGTCCCTTTATTACAGTCCTGCAGCAGGACCCTTTCACAAGTTCTGCAGTGGGCCCCCTTCCTGCCATCTTGGGGTTTCCCCCCCTACGGTGGAGGAATGCCAGGGCCTGGTTGCAAGTGTGACCTTTGCAATCCTGGAAGTTCACCCACTGGTGTCAGCAGTTTTTATTTTTTGGTATTTTAATTGTATTATTTTTTATCATTTTATTTTATTTTTTTACAATGTCACTGACTAGGACTCTGTCCATTCAGAAAAGGAAGGAGCTGGTAAATTACACATTTACCGACCCTTCCTGGTTCTCTATTGTGACACATCCCCTGCAGCCGGCAGTTACGCCCCTGCATGGGGGGACCGTTCAGATCCACCAAAAAAATGGACAGGCGGATCTGAATGGTCCGCCTGTGTGAAAGAGCCCTAAGTTATGTGTAGTATGTGTATAACTGTAATGAAAATACAGCGCAATCTTAAAGCGGAGTTCCACCCTCGGAAAGTTTTTTTCACCAAAAATACCCCCGGGACAGTCAGGGCTAGTGCATTCCGCAATGGATAGCCTCTGAACTGTCCCAGGTCACACTTACCTTTTAGAAGAAATACTTACCTTGAAAATGTCTTGTCCTGCGCTGCCATCTCAGGTGTGGGCAGCTGAAGCCAACGCGTCCTCTTCTGCGTCCTCTTCCGTGTCCTCTTCGGTCCCAAAATGCACTGCACCGGCCCCTACGTCACTTCCGGGTTAGGAGCTTCATCCCTGCACAGCTTCTGGGCATGCCCAGAAGCTGTTTATGTAGCACACACAAAGAAGGGAGGAACCGCTCAGGTGTGTAGATGTCCAAACGTCCGAACTGGGTGCAGGTAGGATCCGCAATCCCGGCAGCTGAGTAAAAGAAAATGAGGTAACCGCACTCCAATTTGAAAGTGAAGATGATTAAAAACCCGTTTATTGAAAAATTCCAAAATGCATGAAGACAAAAATCAGAGACAGGGGACAAACATAGTTGACGCGTTTCACTAAATTAGATTCGCTTAGTCATAACCATGAAGATACATGTGGAGATGCTGCATAAATAGTAAACTACAACCTGAGACCAATTTCCATTGATTAATTACAAAGTTGTTAGCTAATTGTCTACACAGGTAAAACAAGCAGACTTCCATGATGGAAAAAGAAAATCTCTACATGGGGGAAGAAAAACAGAAAATAAATAAGAAAGCAAAAAATGAATGAAAAAATAAATAAAATATATTATGACTAAGCGAATCTAATTTCGTGAAATGCGTCAACTATATTTGTCCCCTGTCTCTGATTTTTGTCTTCATGCATTTTGGAATTTTTCAATAAACAGATTTTTAACCATCTTTACTTTCAAATTGGAGTGCGGTTACCTCATTTTCATTTACTCAGAAGCTGTTTAGTGGGGAATGACGCGCCTGCACTGGAACTGACAAGCGGGGCCGGTGCAGACGCATTGATAATGCAAGGAGGAAGTGATGGGGCAGGTCGCAGAGGGAGGAAGAGGAAGAAAGGTAAGTATATTTTCTTCTAAAACAAGGTAAGTAAACAAAAAAAAAATTGTGATTATCGATTTATTTTTCAGGTGACACAGAGCAAGCGGATGGGGCAAAGTGACTTTTGAGGGTGGAACTCCGCTTTAACTCATATGTGTGTAACCAACATTACTTCTACATGATAAGATCTGTGAGTCAGGAACGATACTTGAAGTGACTAAATATAAAAAACTCCAAGTACAATGTATCTATTACAATATGTTCAAAGGAAAAAAGTATTCAGTGATATTCAATCAATCCAAAAAAAATACATAAACAAAAAAGGCTTATGCCTCGTACACATGATCAGATAATCGGACAACTTATCATGCGCGTTTTGTTGCATAATACTAATATCTAATTCAACAATACGTACTACACGTATGATTTTTTTTTTTGTACGATTCTGGAAAAGCTTCCTGGTTGCGCAGCTACATATCAGATGCAAAACAAAAGCAATGTCAGCCAGGCTTTTTCCGGGGTATTTTTGTGTTTCTGATCATGCGTGGTCTTTGTTTATCGAATTTTAGCGAACACATACTGTACTGATTAAACAATTGTCGTTCGCTAGGCTATCGTACGACAAAAGTGTTCGTGTTTGTCCCTTCGGATTTTGTTGAACGAAATGTTGAGATCGGCTGTCGAAAGCTGTTTACTAACGATCAGATTATCGTGCGATCAATTCGAAAACAATTTTTTTTCGTATGATTATCTGATCGTGTGTACGAGGCATTAATCAGTCCAAAGGATCAATGGATAATCCTGCCACCTCTGTGTGAAATAATCAGTTCAGAAACAGGTGCTCAAAAAACACTCCACCACCAGTGATTTCTAGCAGCTCACCTGCAGCTTTGACTTCTATTTCACCAGAGAGTCAAAGAACGCTGTTCCCCATATTGGGATTAAACAGGGGTTCCTTAAGACCTAGAACTGATTTCAAGGGTTCCTCTAGGGTAAAAAGGTTGGGGAAGGCTGCTCTAAAGGGTTAGTCCACCTAAAATAAGCTACTACCTATTTATATGTCTTAGATACTCCAATGAGGACATCTCCCTGCCAAAATTTCCAACTCAGTTTCTGTTTGCCTAGGAATTTTGGATGTTACCTCCCACCTCTGTGTGTTCCAGCTCCTCCTGTTTTATTCTCCATAGCGTGAAGTACAACTAAAGTCTCCTGTATGACAGTTTCATCAAGTCTCAAATCCAGTTACTATGTGATGCACAGACCTCATTAAACAAAAAAATTCCTTTACCTCCTCTGACAGATCTAAATCCTCCTCTTTTGTTTCTTACACATTCCCCCTTTCAGACACTGCAGCTCAGAGTGGGAAGGGGATCAGAAACAAAACCGATGCAGTAAATCCAGAAAGTAATGGGCAGGACAAGGTGAGGCCAAGTGCTGATTGACAAGCCTGTAAATCATAAGAGGCAACGCTGATATCCACAGCCCCAACAACATCTTTTCATCCCACTGTGGTACAAGCAGACGCAGCCTACATGAGAGTGACAACTCTGTTCTCTATTTATGAACAGTTCATAGTTGCCACACCGTCACAGGAAGCTGCGATAGGTGGCCTTCACTGGTAGGACTAACATTTATTTGTAGGACTTTGCACGAGAACTAAAAGTAAATTGTAAGTGTACTTATAATTAAAGTGAAGCTAAACTGCATCTGAGCACCACAACCTAAAAACGCAATTTAATTAATTTTTACCACTTTAGCTCTGGAAGGTTTACAACCCCCAGTCCCCTTCAGGACAGGCCCTTTTTTACAATACTTTAACTCACAATTGCGCGGTCATTTTATTTGTACCCAAATAAAATTGATGTCCTTTTTCCCCACAAATATAGCTTTCTTTTGGTGGTATTTGATTTGATATTTGGGGGGGATCAGCGACTTTGTGATGGACAAATCAGATGCTAAGTGACACTTTTGACACTTGGGACCAGTGACACCAATACAGTAATCAGTGCTAAAAAATATGCAGTGTCACAGTACTAATGACATTAGCAGGGTTAACTACAGGGGCGATCAAAGGGTTAAATGTGTTACTAGGGAGTGCTTGCTAACTGTGTGTTTGGGGGTGCTTTAATTGTGGGAAGACAGATCTGTGTTCCTGCTTAGCAGAAACACAGGATCTCTAACTTCCCTACTAACAGAACGGCGATCTGCCTTATTTACATACATGCAGACCACCGTTCTATTTTCGGGGGAACGATCGGCGGGTCCCAGGGGACATTGGGCTCAGGCATGCAAGCAGAAGGGTGTGCTTAACGAAGAAAACCCTTTCCCCCCTCCTGAAGACTTCTGGGCTGTATGACATTGTTTGCCTAGGTGTGGTTCCTCCCCCCCGAAGACTCCCGGAATGTTTAAAATAATTTACCTAGGCATGGAAACCACAAAGTAACTAAAACAAGAAACTATGATATACTTTCCAATCTATTTACTAAGGCTAGAAGCATAAGGCTTAAAAATAGTCAATTTTGATTGAGAGAGTGAAGTTCCGCATTAGTTATGCAGTATATATTTAATGGTAGGCCATGGTTCTACTTTAAAATAAACATTTCTAAATGGGAAAGTAAGAGCTTTAATAATAGCCACAGCAGGGGTGCAGACCCGGGAACTCATTCATAAAGATCTACCTTATACTGTCAGTTGGTTGACCTTACCAGCATCTACCAAACACTGAAATATCGGTTTTGGGTGGACTGACCCATTTCAGATGCCAATATTCAGGGAGACAAACTATTCTGCAGCTAACACTCCAGAAACATTAAAAATTGTTATAATTCTGATTCAATTAAATAACTCAAATTTCTCATTCTAGAAATCAGAATATAAGCTATAAATATAGACCCAAACTATTTATAGACAGACAGAGCTGCCCAGATGTATGTATGTAGATACAGATATATATGGACACGCTTACACCCACGCATGTATACTTAGATCCCTGTCTAAATACAGCTGGGTCATCCCAAGTGACATATTTTCTTAGCAGCATTACCGAGTCAAATGGGATTTCGGCTATTAAAACTATTTATCCCTCAGAAGTAAGAGAATCAGTAGGAAGCAGAAAATGCAGCCAGTCCTCTTGTCCAAGTCATTAGTTACACATTGTGCCTGCCCGGATTCCAGCACTGAGAGAGACGTTTTATTTTCAGGCTATTTAACATTCCTTGCAAACTTGCAGAATCTAGCAGATTTGGTTTAAGTGTTGCACAGCAAGACCTGGAGTACAGCCCTAAGATTTTTTTTCCTGCGGCTTTTCTGTGTTTCTAGATAATCAACACGTGGTCTACAGCAGCAGGACTGCCTACGGCAAAGAGGCGGCTCGTGGCACAGGTTATGTGACCTGTGATCAGCTAAACTCATTTCAATTGTAATTTTTACATTGTACGATAAGCAGGCCACACACATCAAAGGAGAGTCAGACACACAATTCAGTCATCTCACAATGAGGGCCTCTTGATCCCCTTGGGAAAGAGTGCCTTGACTGATTGGGCATGGCCAGGAAAGATCAGTGCGTGAGGTGGTTGCATTCAATTGAATCAGTGGGACGGGGTCAGGCCTGAGCTCACTAAAGTTATCCCCTCATGGAATTCTGGGTCTTTTGGATTCCACACGTGGATGAAAGAGCTGCCCACCCTCCCACCCCTTTTTTGATGGTCTGTCACAGTTATAGTGGCGGTTTTTTGACCTTGCCAGCATTAAAACTTGGTAATAGGCTATGCCCTTGACTGGAAGTTGAAGTTAGTCTTTCCAGTACTTATGGTAAGGACAGGCCCCATCTAGAATTGTATGGTTACACATGTTCACACAGTACAACTTTAAAGTGTTAGCATGTTTGGTGTTGGAAATTAAATAAAGCTGTGGCCTTGCCCTTTCCAACTCAATGGTTGTAAGCGTGGTGTTTGGTACTTGGGAAGGACAAGGGAGTTTCATATGTTAAAATTGGTTTTCCTAGGCGTATGCGCCTCATCAGTCAAGAGAGGCCCGGAGTTAAAGAAAGAAGAGCATGGACGGAGGGCCAGCATGCCAGGGGTTAAAAGGTCTAGGGAACTGTGAGTTTAGGTCTTTATGAGAAAGATAGATAGGGGGAATCAGGTTACCAAAAATAGTGATTGGGTACAAGTTTTGGGGGGGGGGGGGGGTCTCCAGTCGGAAGAGGGACCAGCAGGGGAAAACTTTCTTCCCGTCCGCCCTGGTATTTTATTACTGGTAGGCAAATGATTACGTTTGGGATTGTTAGCGACAATTTTGTCAAGCAGCTGGTGGGGTGCAAGGTCCTTATAGGTTACTGTGGGCACCAAAAAAAGGTACTTGGTAGGGACCCGTCTGAGGTACAGCTCCCAGTTGTGCTAATGGAGGTATATGGGGCTGGTTGTCTCCGAGTCGGTGGTGTTGCAGCTGGAGGCCTGTTAAGTGGGTCGCAGGTATTTTTCTTGTGAGTAATACCCACTAGGACCTTGAGGTTCCAGTTACACTGTATGTATTTACCTGGTATTTAACTTATGTTTTTTGTTTATGTGTTATTTATTATTTTGGTTAATAAAAGACTGCTTTGGCCATTAATTCCACCTGGCTGTCAGTGTGATTATTGAAGGGGTTGGAGGGTATGGTACAGGTCAAAGCGGAAGGACAAGACGTCTTTAGTACCTTAGTCATGTCTTTCTCGTATGGTTTCCAGTCCCATGATCATTCTTTCATATATAATCTATTATTATTACCAGGGCTGCTGATAGAAATCGCAGGGACCCATACAGACTACCTGACAGGACCCCCCCAACCCCCATGAAAATATTAAAGCTATATTTCGATAAAATTACAATAAAATCATTACTAGCAGACACAAATACAACATAACTCACCGAATTCCTGCTAAATCTAAAAGATGAAACTGAATTAATATGTAAATCTCTGTCTGTGGGGGAGGTGTTGGGGCTCATGCACATGGGTGCTGTGGTCTGTGAATCAGGGAATCATTTATGTGGCTTGAGCCACCTGGAGCTGTATAAACACAGCTGCAGGTCCTAATTTGACAGGCGTGGGGGTGCAGGTGTACACCCCGAACACAGACAGTGTGCATTTGGGGACTGCTCACCTACACACTTGTCCAATTAGGACCTGCGGCTGTTTTTGTACAGGCGCTGCATCCCCATAGAATAAGAGGTGGCTCCAGCCCAAACCCCTCCTTCACACAGCCAGAGTACCCGTGGGAATGAGCCCCTAAATATATTTTTCTAACCTAAAAAACAGATCTCTTTCAGTGGTGTGCTGTCAATACTAAGAGGAATTCCATCTTCATCTGGTCTTCTCTCTGGTTTCTTGGGCTCTAGTCATTTGGCCAAACTGCGATGATGTAACGCATGCGCGCGTGGGTGTCATGGTCACAGCACAGCTCTCTTAATGGATGGTATGTCATCCATTGATAGTGCAGTGCACATGCGCTGGTGTTATCACCCGTTACATTTAGGAGATATTCACTGTACCTACAGTACAGACCAAAAGTTTGAACCCACATTCTCATTCAAAGAGTTTTCTTTATTTTCATGACTATGAAAATTGTAGAGTCACACTTCAAGAGGTAGTCACCTGAAATGGTTTTCACTTCACAGGTGTGCCCTGTCAGGTTTAATAAGTGTGATTTCTTGCCTTATAAATGGGGTTGGGACCATCAGTTGTGTTTTGCAGAAGTCAGGTGGATACACAGCTGACAGTCCTACTGAATAGACTTTTAGAATCAGGGCTGTCTTTAACACAGGGCAAAAGGGGCAGCTGCCCCGGGTCTAGTCATTGTTGTGGGGCTCAAAGCAGCTGCCCCTTGAGCCCCCAAATAGTTGATAAGTGGATTCAAGAGGGCCCAAGAAAATTTTTGCCCAGGGTCCAATCAAGAATAAAGACGGCCCTGGTTAGAATTTGTATTATAGCAAGAAAAAAGCAGCTAAGTACAGGAAAACGAGTGGCAGAAGAGACTTGTTTGGACTAAAGAACACAAGAAATGGACATCAGACCAGTGAAAATCTGTGCTTTGGTCTGATGAGTCCAAATTTTAGATCTTTGGTTCCAACCACCATGTCTTTGTGCGAAGCAGAAAAGGTGAACGGATGGACTCTACATGCCTGGTTCCCACCGTGAAGCATGGAGGAGAAGGTGTGATGGTGTGGGGGTGCTTTGCTGGGGACACTGTTGGGGATTTATTCAAAATTGAAGGCATACTGAACCAGCATGGCTACCACAGCATCTTGCAGCGGCATGCTATTCCATCCAGTTTGCGTTTAGTTGGACCATCATTTATTTTTCAACAGGACAATGACCCCAAACACACCTCCAGGCTGTGTAAGGGCTATTTGACCAAGGAGAGTGATAGGGTGCTGCGCCAGATGACCTGGCCTCCACAGTCACCGGACCTGAACCCAATCGAGATGGTTTGGGTTGAGCTGGACCGCAGAGTGAAGGCAAAAGGGCCAACAAGTGCTAAGCATCTCTGGGAACTCCTTCAAGTGTGTAGGTGAGCAGTCCCCAAATGCACACTGTCTGTGTTGGAAGACCATTTCAGGTGACTACCTCTTGAAGCTCATCAAGAGAATGCCAAGAGTGTGCAAAGCAGTAATCAAAGCAAAAGGTGGCTACTTTGAAGAACCTAGAATATGACATATTTTCAGTTGTTTCACAGTTGTGTTAATTCATAGTTTTGATGCCTTCAGTGTGAATCTACAATTTTCATAGTCATGAAAATAAAGAAAACTCTTTGAATGAGAAGGTGGGTCCAAACTTTTGGCCTGTACTGTACATATAAGCCCTATTATAGACTTACCTGTAGATACAAGATAAAAATGGAGTTTACTACTGCCAGATCAGTTAGTAAATGGGTAAATAGAAGGAGTTAACACATGGATGCAGAAGGAACTGACAGTGAAGGGAAGAAGAAGCAAAGTTGCATATGTCAGGAAGCAGACTGGGGGCGAGGAGTGGAAAGCCCAGCTACATAAAGCACACTAAACCGCAGTGGGACAAGATAACAGGCAGCTATAGAACAGGTGTAACAGTAAATTCCTCACCCCATGGGAATGCAACTGATCAGCTGTAACTGTGTCAGGAACACAAAGCAAGGGGGGAGAGAGATGAAAAAAATATACAGGCTAGGACAAGGAGTATAGGAAGAACTGCAGGGAAAGAAACAAAGTTACAGAGATAAACTCAGGAGCAGAGCTAACATTAAAGCCAGGGCTGGGAGAGGGAGGGGGAATAGTGAGGGACAACTGTCTCTTACTCAGCAGATAAAAGCTGGCAGCAGGTAGAGGGGGAGAGATCAGCTTTCAGGTGCTGGAGGAAGATTTCTGTAAATGTGATTCATCACTAATCCTCCTCCCTGTGTGGGCCCCCTACAAGAGGACTGGTGGTCTCCCCTATCAGCGGCCCTGATTATTACCATCATTAGTATTATTAATGATGCTCACCAAGCAATGGGTTATGCATAAATTCAACAAATTTAAAAATCCATACTACCCACTACACATATAAACCAATATCACAAAAGTATAGACACAAAATATTCAGGAAAAGTTAAAATATGAATTGTTTGTATGGCTTTAGGTGGAAAGGGGGGAGAGAGTGTGGCACACATACTGCAGACAGTCTTGCGACTTGTTAAAGCGGATCCTCACGCTCCCACGTTTTAAAATTTTACCATGATATATGCTTTACTGCAAGACAGGAGCTTGCAAGAAAGGATACAACAGGGAAGAATAATAAAACCCTTTCCTGATTTTTAACCAATAACAGCCAGAGGTGTCATCCCATCCATCCACCGTTCCTTACTAGAAACTGGCTCTGAACAAGCAGAAAACTCCACAACTTTACACTTTTTGATGTCAGATACTATTTCACAAACAATAGGAGTCTGATGAGGAATTCCTACCACCACACTACGTCCTTTGATGTCTCAAATTGTGCAGAGCTGCCCTCATCTCCTTCCGCCTCCATCCTGGCTGCATTCAGTCAGCAAATTTCTACAAATGATCCGTCAGTCCATTTTACCCATTCATCAGCATCACAGCGAAGAATGAATGTTTCTTACATGAGGGTTTGTAATATGTTTGTTTTAGATCTTGTTGTGCCTAACCCTACTCATTCTTGTCTTCTGCTGGCCAACTGAACACGTAGACTTCAATAAAAATGAAAAATTACACATTTTGTGAACAGGTGGTCTTAAAAGCATTAAAGTAATATAACAATATATATATATATATATATATATATATATATATATATATATATATTTATTTATTTTTTCCATTATACAAGCATTGTCTATAGCCACTCATTTACGTGACAGATTGCTAACAGGATCCATATGGTGAATTCTCAATTGTAATATGTATGCGGAATTCAAGCAATGTTGCACAAGGCCAAAACTGTGCGCTTTTGTGCCCCATGGGACCCACTATTTAGGAATGACAGGTATGTGTTTCATAGTTTCAAGCTACTTGGCTACTTGTGTTATTAAGGAAACCTAATCGTACAGTTAGTTTAGGTCTCGCTTACCTGTGGCTAGGGAAAAGCAATCAATATGCTCCAATATGAAAATGGCAACCAGCTTCTGTGTTTGGAGGCACAAACACATACCCTCCCATTTACTGCAACTCTATGCTGATTAGTGAGGCAGAGATATGCCAATATCAAAGCAAAAGAGGATAGAATGTGCAGGTCAGGAGATGATCTCCATTTGCATCTGCAAGTCTCCTAAGAGAAGCCATACAAATCAAAATTACTTGATTCCCCTATCAACACATTAAGTGTTGATGGGAGAATCCCTCCCGCAGTGCTATTGTGTTCTGTTGGGGAGCACAGGGAGCCTTCCCCTAGGGCAGAATACAATGATCACTGCTGATGGCTAGCCTGCTGAACCGGCTGAATTTCGATCCATCTATGGCACGGATTACGGCACCCAACAGGAATGTGTAAATACTCGGAGTAGCCAGGGGAATCTAAACAAAAGATAAAGGTGCTACTACCCTAATGTCCCATTGGAATAGGATGAGATCCAGACACCTGTGGCCTGGCTCACATGGTGTTTGCCAAGTGTTAGTTCAGTAAAAAAGTGAGAGTCCGGCACCAAAGCAACTTGGATATATAATAATTATTTTATTTTTCCAACAAAGACATAAAAAGGAACCAATTCCTTGTAAAAAAAATAAATAAATCTGTCCGCTGAGCAGGCGGATGGCTGGTCCGTGTCTACTCCGCTTATGAAGAGCAGACACAGACACAGCCTGCTCTCCTTTATGGACAATCAGATGTAAATGGACCACCTGTCTGTTTACACCGGACTCCCATGCGATCCGCTAGAATGATGTGAAACAGATCCGTCGGGTTGGATGTTGGCGGGTGTAAACGGACATGTGTCCGTTTACATCCACTGCTTCATAGAAGATAATAGAGGGTCTGATCTGATCCACCTGAAAAACTGACAGTGTGAAAGCGGCCTCACTTTAAAGCCCAACTGAAGTCTAAAAAACAGATATTTAGTCAAAAAGACATGGTGCAACAACCTCCTATTTTATATCCTTTTCCCTCTTTTATGAAGTTGCACAGTGCATCTAACTATGACTGCATAGTCCAGTATTGGTGAACCTTGGTGCTCCATCAGTCGGGGGGGGCCGCGGGCGGACCCCCCCAATCACTCCAGTGGCAGACCCGGACCCCCCTCCAATCACTCCAGCGGCAGACTTACCTTGCTCCGGCGGCGGCTTCCCCCTCAGTCCCCATGTTCCCTTTTGGCGGCTGTCTCCTCTCTCCTTGGCCAATAGGATGCCTTCTCCTTTTGGCCAATCGGGAAACAGGTCTCAGGACCCGCTTACTGATTGGCCGAGAGGAGAATTAGTGTGGCAATAGTGAATATTCATTCGCTATTGTCACACAACTGGGTGGGCTCGGGGTGCAGTGCTCTGCGCCCCGAGCCCACCGTTTTTTTAAGCCTATTAGAGCCTCTGGCTCTAATCACATGCTTAAAAAAAAAAAAAAAAATCCCCCATTGGAATCCATGCGTCCGGTGCCCTACATGCAGAATAGGAGCCCGGACACATGGATGGGGGGCGGCGCCCCTGCGCCCCTAATGGACGGGCCGCCACTGTTTGGAACTATATTTCCAATGATGCTCAACTGCACATCAGAGTGCATGAGCATCATGGGAAATGTAGTTCCAAAACATCTGGGGTGCCAAGGTTCGCCATCACTGGCATAGTCAAACAGACACCAGAGTCTGACTCTGCTGCTCAATGCAAACTGTAATCTAACATACCTGGTTAGGCACACCCCCTCCCTACCCCAACACTGTGTAAGGACTCTTATAATCAGGAGAGTGGTCATTACTCAGCTATGCCAACATAGAGCTCTGAAGTATGAGAGAAGGAAGTGCATTTCCACAAAAAAAGTATTTTAGGGCATCTTCAAGCAAAAATCTTTAAAAAATTAATAACATACACAAATTGCTGTTCATTTATTCACATTAAGCCCAGCTCATTTCAAACACAACCCTGCCCGTTTAAAAAAAAAGGTGGGTGGGACTTCTCTTCCATGCAGATAAGTGTTTAATTCATATTTTATAAGGGGATTTAAAACCCTGGCTGTAACAACATATTGTATCTATGCCAATCAGTCCCATCTTCAACCTTAGTGCTTTCCACCAGCGAGTGAATAAAACCTGTGATCTACCCACCTCCCCGCCCAACTGCTGTGATTGACACTTTAGCACCTCATTATATTATTATTATTTTACAGGATTTATATAGCGCCAACAGTCTGCGCACCACTTTACAATATGAAGAAAGACAATACAGTTACAATACAATTCAATACAGGCCTGCTCCTTGGAGCTTACAATCTAGAAGGGAGGGTCAAGTGATATTATATCAGTGAAGCACTCTCAAAATATGGACACTAAAGTTTATTTTAAAAACCAAACCAAAAAAAGGTATTTGTGTCATAAATATTAAATATACAAATGTAAATCAAAAAGAAGAAACTATTAGGCTCCGTTCACACGTAGGCGTTTTGAGGGAATTTTTCTGCTCTAGGATCAGCTCTCAAAACGCCCAACAAGACAAATCCTATTCATTTCAATGGCCCCTGTTCACATCTGAGTGTTTTGACGCTGTGAGCAAAACGCCCAACGCTCAAAAAAGTACATGAGCTTCTTTTTGGGCAGATTACAGGTGTTTTCCATTGGTCTCTATTCAATCTAAAAACGCCTGCAAAAACGCCCATAAAAACGCATGAAAAACGCCTGTAATAGCAACGCCAAGATGTGAACATAGCCTTAGTGCCTTAATTTCTTATCTGCATTACTGATGCCCATGAGACGGGTCAGGGAAAATGAAGTCCCATCGGTGACCATGAATGAGAGTGTGCACAATCCCTGACCAGAAGTTCAGGAGACACCGAACCCGGAAAACAAAGCTGTATATATCTAATAAAAGCAAATACACATTTTAAAAAATTAGTATATGAAAATCAATCAATTTATTATCGATATTATATGCATTTCAATAAAGCTTTCTATTAATACAAGGGTTTAATATTACTTTAAAGTATTTTTTATCATTACTCTTTTCAAGTATTAAAATTAAGCTTTTTTTGCAGAATAATTTAAATATTTTATCTCTATTAAACGTGGCATTATTAAAGAAAAAAAAAGATAGAAAATGTGCAAATTGTAAAATTATACCTTTTTAACGGCAATTAAGCTTGCACAATTTTCCAGATCTGCCTAATGGATATTTAGGGAAGCTCCTTGCTGTTTTATAGACAGCTGTTGTGTACTTAGAATCAAGGAAACCAAATTAGCCACATGTGAACACAAGCAACTGCTGGGGGGGGGTTGCTGTGTGTGAGGTCCCTGGCAAGCAACCTGTGCATATCTCCATATGTACACTCCAGCTTCTTCCTTCACCAATAACATGAGATCTGTCCTAGTATTCCGCATTCAATAAAGACATACAGTGTGATTCCAAATTTAAATAACACCTCCGTCCACACTACCACCCTGTGTGACATTGGTGATGTGCAACCCTGTACTTAGAGGAATTCTATCCTGTATTTTGAGTACGGTAAGTACAAATTACAAGTTATTATTATAACATTTACCTGAAAGTCATTTTTGATGCAATGTTCTATTTTTTAGTGTCGGGCACATCCAGACTGGTACATGCCCATTCCAGAAATCTGTGTGTCAGAGAATTGATTCCCTGTTTAAAGTGTCAGTAAACTCAAAAAAATTAAACATTATCGTCTTTATAAAAATTGCCTTTCATTTATTTTTTTCTAGTGTATTTATGGTCAACATTTAAAATATTAATTTCCATATTCAATTTTAATTGTTTCTAGCCTACTCCTAATAATCTGAATGATCATGAAGTTTGTAAATATACTTTTCAAGCCTCCTCATACATTTACTTCCTTGTATTCTGTGACACTATGCCCTGAGGGTAGTTACTGCTGTGTCCATAAGTGTGCGTAGCCTATTGGATTAGGGTGTGCACCCCAGAGCTCAAACACACGTGTATATATTTATGTATGTATGTATGTGTGTATATATATATATATATATATGTATGTGTATATATGTATGTGTATATATATATATGTATATATCAGGGTGGATAACAATTTAAGGTTTTTTTTTTTTTTTTTTTTAAATTTATCAGCTTTTTTTTAATAAAAAGATTTTTACTCCACAAGCAATCTAAAGTTAGTTTTCTATTTAAGATTCCTTATTCAGCATGAAATGGAGCTTAGTTATGTAGGATGAGGCTGTATGTTCTGCAAATTTTACATTTTTGATAAACTCATTCAATAAATCCAAGCTCTGCAAGCTGGGATAACATGCATTGCATTGATGCATTCACACTAATGCCTCATACACACGCGACGATTATCGGCCGACCGATCGTCCGACTTTTGTCCAGAGTGGTGTTTTGTTGGTTGGAATGTGCCTAGACTGCACAAAAATTTTCTCGGCCAACAAAAATCTACTTCAGAAGTGATGTCATGTGCTGGTTTACTTTCCGTGTGTTTTTTCTTCTCTGAGCATGCCCAGTCTTGCTCATCAGATTTTTGTCTGCTGAAATCTGTACTGACTGACGGAAAATCGGCCGTTGTGTTGACGGCCAACAAAAATTTTATAGACTGTACACCAGATTTTATTCGGCCGAAAAGTCGGAGTCGGTTGTCGGAAGCATCATACTAACAAGCCGAAAATCGGCCAATCGGACGTTGGCCGAAAATTCCCGGCCAATAATCGATGCGTGTGTACGAGGCATTACTACCAGCAAGAATGAGTCCTTATATTTAAAGAGCACCTGTCATTTCAGATCCATCATGGCAGCGCCTGTTAGCGGCCGTTCACTCACCTGCTGCCTCCACGTCCCTCACCTTGTTGTGTCACGGCCGCATTACCAGCCATCCCATTAAAGTGAATGGGACTATCAGTAAGTCAACAGTGGGTCAGAGGAGGAGCCGCTGCGGGACAGAGATGATAGTTGCTCTTTAAATATTATGATTTAAATCAAGCTTTTTTACTAGTGATTTAAATCATGATTTTAATCGACTTGATTTAAATCAAATCCACCCTGATTATATATATATATATATATATATATATATATATATATATACACACACACACACTATATTGTCAAAAGTATTGGGACACCTGCCTTTACAAGCACATGAACTTTAATAACATCCCAATCTAACGCTGGCCATACACGATACGAAAAATTGGACGAAATTTGGACAGTTGACAGTTCTTTCATTTTTCGACCAGTTAATGGTTGTGACATTTTTGAGGCAAAAAAAATGAAGGACAAGTTTGGAAATTTTCTGCCGAACGAATGACAAATTAAAAGGTTAATGTGTTTCTCGTCCAAACTGTTTGCACTAGGTATATGTGAAAAAACGAATTAATTTATGTCCATTGAACGAGATATCGGCCATTACATGATGGCACGATAGTTTGCTCTCATGGCCGTGTGTTAGTTTTTCGAAAATGAGTTTGAACGATTTTTCATATAGTGTATGGCCAGCATTAGTCCTTAGGATCAATATTGAGTTGGCCCACCCTTTGCAGTTATAACAGCTTTAACTCTTCTGGGAAGGCTGTCCACAAGGTTTAGGAGTGTGTCTATGGGAATGTTTGACCATTCTTCCAGAAGTGCATTTGTGAGGTCAGGCACTGATGTTGGACGAGAAGGCCTGGCTCGCTGTGTGCGCTCTAAATCATCCCAAAGATGTTCTAGCGGGTTGAGGTCAGGACTTTGTGCAGGCCAGTCAAGTTCCTCCACCCCAAACTCACTCATCCTTGTCTTTATGGACCTTCCTTTGTGCACTGGTGCGCAGTCATGTTGGAACACAAATTTTCCCACAAATTTGGGAGAATGAAATTGACCAAAATGTCTTGGTGCAGGCCAGTTAAGTTCCTTGCATCTGAGCATCTTCTGCAGTCTCTGCCCCAACCCTTCAAGCCGCAGGGAAAAGAGAATAGTTACGTGATATGAATAAAAGATCAATGCAAAGGAATTACATTTCTGAAAATGCAGCGTATTAGTGCTGGTGCACTTGTTTTACTGGCTTTGCATTTGCAAACAATTTAAGGCCTCCCTCATAAGGCTGTCCAGGGCCGTACATTGCTCAAATCAGCGTAACCCTGCAGCAGGGTATGGCCAGGTGTTTGCAATTGGCTGTGACCGGAAACCTGTACAAATCAATGACATGCTGACAATGCTTGTGGCTGTTGACATGTAGTCACACAAGGAGCGATTACATGGTTAGGGGCAGATGAGCGGCTCTGTATGCAGTCTGCGTCCTGGGCTGCTCACCTGTCCCTAATCACAGGTAATTGCTCCATGTGCAGACTGTGAGCCTGTCGGAGATCGCAGCTGATTGCAATCACCTGGCTGTACCCGCTGATCTAGATTGTGTACAGCCATGTAAAATAAGCTGAGGCCCAGTTCACATGTGTGTGGTGGGTTTTAGATGCATTACCATTGAACTCTATAAGTGCCAATTGAAAGATTGCATTTTTTTCTTATGTTGTTTGGTTACAGCGGCTGCTATTGCATATTACTACCAAGGTTTTACATATATTTTTTAACTTTTTATTATTTACACGAATTTGAATAATTTTATGAGTAACTTTTAGAATTTCTGAGACCACTAGCACTGGGCGAGTGCTTGCGTTTTTTTTTTTATCTCCAGACACTTTTTGTTATCTATAAGTGTCGGTTCATACATATGCGATGCAGGAACCCTGCGAATCCACTGGCACTTGGCTCGCAGGCAGTTCACACTGCCATATGCAAATCGCTGGGGCTGTCAATACAAAGTTAACGACACCCCCCAGATCAGTTCCCATATCGCAGTGCGGACTGTCAATTCGGACATGAATCAGGTCGCATACGTGTGAAAACCCATGTGATCTGATTCTGGACCAAAAAAAGGGTCCTGTGCGACTTTGGTCCGAATGCGATGTAAATTCAACCATACAATCTATATAGCTGAATTCGCAACGCACAGACATTGCATGTGGGTTGCATAGCAGTGCAGTGTGAATCACATGCGATGTCTGATACTGCATATGTGTGAACTGGCACTAACAGGTGTGCTTTGAAGAAAGCGCATCAAAGACGGAGCAAGCAAAACTTTTTTAACGCACCACACTTAAAAACGCACGGATGTGAAAGAGGCCAAAAGTGGAAATTTTACTTATTGTCCAAGTTTTCATTTTATCAGCCTCAGAGTCGGTTCACACTGGGGCGGCACGGCTCTGTACTACTTCGGGGGCGACTTGTGCATTACCATGCACCGCGACTTCGGAGCGACTTGCATGGACTTCACATAATGGAAGTCTATGCAAGTCGCTCTGAGGTCGCCCCGAAGTAGTACAGGAACCTTTTTCTAAGTCGGAGCGACTTGTGTCGCTCCTATTAGAACGGGTCCTGTAGCGGTCAATGGACCGCGAGGGAGCACGACTTGTCAGGCTGACAAGTTGCGCTAGTGTGGACCGGCTCTTAGTGTTCATTCTGTGACATTGTAACTTTGTAGCCAGTCACAAGGTAAGAGGGTGCAGCGGGGGCTGTTCTGTATTAGAAATCGGGGGGCTCCAAGGTGTTCTGGAGAACCACAATGAAAAACAGGGAGGTATGAGCAACTTATCGTGCTACCCAAATCCTGTTTAAACTCTTTTTGCTTAAGCGGAACTCCACCCAAAAGGGGAAGTTCCGCTTTAAGGACTCTTGCACAATTGGCACTTTTGAGGAGCGGGGGTGGGCAGGTACCCGATTTTGACAGGTACCTGCTCCCACTTCCGTTCCGAGCGCCGCAGCTTGTTCTCCACTCTCCACCATGCAGTCTTTTGGGACACTGACAGGTCCCAGAGGACTGCATCCACCAATCCAGAATTTGCCGCACGACTCGCGCACGCGCAGTGGGCACCTGACTGTAAAGCCGCAAGCTGTCATAGCAGAATGCCCATAGTGAAGATGCCGGTGCTGCCGAGGGAGGACGGAGGATGAAGATGGGTGGGGTGAGCAGGTGAGTGGCTGTTTTTTAAAAGTCTGCAGGTACACTTTTTGTAGCTGCTGACTTTTATTTTTTTATAGGTGGCTGGAGCTCCTCTTTATGACAGGTCCTCTTTCAGTACATTCAATTTGACCGGCACGTATCTGGACACTGAAAACTGTCACAATATGATCTCTTTAGCTACTTCCCTAGAAATGAACAAAAAAAAAAATGTTGACACAACTCGTAAACTAGAAGAGCCAGCTGTACTATGTCCGCTTTCTTGGCTGGAATTTCAATAACCGCTCAAAGGAAAAAAAAGTTTAATGAACAAAGTAGAGATGTCAGGATTTGCTCTGGGTAGGAGTTGGAAGGTTAGCAATCTCTATTCATAACTTTAGGTTCATTGACTTTTGTGGGATGTTGTAAAAACAGGAAAAACATTTTTCTGAAATCTAAGTTTATAACTTTGGCTGCCAAGATAAGGAAGATGTATGAATTAGGCAAGAACAGCTTACCTAAAGCACTGGCAGAACATTACCCACAGTAGTGGTCTCCACACTGTTGCCCATGGGCCAAATGTGGCCCTTTGCTTGCCTTTATCTGGCCCTCAGGGCACTATTCCTCCTGCTGTTAATTGGCTCCTGTCTACATTGGCCCTACTATGTGTATGTAGAAATGATTTAGGCAGGGCCGGTGCTTCCACTAGGCAAACTAGGCAGCCGCCTAGGGCGCATTGCCACCTAGGGGCGCAGCCAGGAGTCGGCACTCTCTCTCCATCATGATATCTCCACCATGAATGATTATTGTGAGCCGAGGCAAGGGGCGGAGGTAGGGGGGAGGGGGGAAGGGACAGTGGAAGATGCCAGGTGTCTTGGGCAGTGGCGGAACTACCAAGCCCTGGCTATCCACCACTGTTGGAGGGGCCCAAAAAGGCAAGAAGGGAGCCCCCCAGAGTGCTGCCTGCATGATGATCCTCTTCGGCTGGAGCTGAGCGGCCTGAACCCCGGGCAGGAAGTGTCTATCTGCACTGAGCTGGTGGGCAGCCGTTTATTTCCCTGGGTCGGTATTAAGCAGGGAGCGGAGGAGAGCTGAACCTGAGCCAGAGCTCGGCACTGTAGGGCGGAACCTTTACTGGGGCAGAAGCGACGAGGCACCAGAATGGTCTGAGGAGGCTGGTGATGAAGGACGTGCGGAGCTCTCTGACTGCTGCTTTTCCCTCCACCAGGATCCACTGCATGTAACAGGGGTTCAGGGTCACCAGGTGTGCCATGAGGAATTGGGGTCCCTGGGTGTGCCAAGGGGGATTGGGGTCCCCAGGTGTGACACGGAGGAACATCAGGGTCCCCAGGTGTGACACGGAGGAACATCAGGGTCACCTAATGGGACATGGAAAAACATCAGGATATGACATAGAGGTACATTGGGGTCAGTGAGTATGACTACATGACATGGAGTAATATTGGGGTCCCAAGGTGTGACATGGAAAAACATTAAAGTCCCTGGGTGTGACATGGAGGGACATTAGGGTCCCCGGTTGTGAAATGGAGGAATATGGGGGTCACTGGGTATGACAGCATAACATGGAGGAACCATCAGATCAGGGTCACTGGGTATGACATAGAGGAGTTTTTAACCCCTTCCCTTTTTTTTTAGGGGGGGGGGGCACAAGTAGCTAGTCTTGCCTAGGGCATAAAATAGTCTAGCACCGGCCCTGGATTTAGGGACCTTAGATTGTAAGCTCCTTGAGGGCAGGGACTGGTGTGAATGTGCAATAAATATGGAAAGCGCTGTGTAAAAATTGAAGGTGCTATATAAGTACCTGTAATGATTGAATGAATGATTTAAATAAATAAATACAAGCTGATCATTGTAAGCTCCCCTTGCCAGCGGTAAATTGTTTGTCTCAACCCTCTAACTGCTACATCTGCACATCAACTTGTTCTTTTGAAAAAACAACAGGCTTATTGGCAGGATCACCAGGTGAAAATAAAAGAAAGAAAGCCTAAAAAAGAAAACTATTGTAGTCATCACATTTAAGAACTGGTAAACTGAAATATAATAAATGTTCACTTTTGGGTTTACTACCATTTTATCCCCTTCTACCTAATTCCGAAAAGAGCTTCAAGAAAAGTGGAATTTTACCAACCTGCTGACAAAGCTATTGCTGTAGGGTATTTCAGAACCCTTAGGCCCCTTTCACATGGGCGGTGTGCGCCTGGCGAACTCAGTTTTGTTCAGTGGGGATAGACCCGCCGATCCCCACAGAGCAGGCGGATGACCGATCTGTCTCCGTCTCTGTGTGCAGAGACAGAGCTGTCAGAGCCCCGCTCTCCTCTATGGGAGATTGGATGATAAAGGACCGCCTGTCAGTTTTCATCTGATCCGATCCTCCAGATAGATGGAAAATAGGGTCTTTACTTGAAAATGATGCCTATAAAGATGCCCTGCACACTTCAACCAATCATCTTTATCATTAAACATTTGAACAGCTAGTCCATCCCTTTTATGGTCACATCCCACCAGATTTACTAAAACCGGTGCACACAGAATCTGGTACAGCTGTGCCTAGTAACCAATCAGCTTCTAACTTCAGCTTGTTAAATAAAGCTTTGACAATAAAACCTGGAAGCTGATTGGTTACTATGCACCAGATTCTATGTGCACCAGTTTTAGTACATCTCCCTCTATGTGTTAACGCATAGGTATGCCATTGAAACGTGTTGAATATTCAGAAAATGCCATTAAATTAAGATTTTAACATAAGAAAAGTTTCAGAATTTCTTATCTCGGTTTTTGATCCAGGTCAGAGACTCAGAAAGCATTCAAGTCAAAGCATCCAGTTGACAGCCAGGGCATTAACCTTCTCAAAGCAGAGAAGGGTAATTGCAGCCCCCGTATTTTTTTCATGACACTTGTCATGAAAGGGTCACCTTTAAAAAAAGTCCTGTAAAAATAAGTCCATTACTTCATTACAGTATATGTACTTGCGGCGGTTGGCAAGTGGTTAAGGTAGAACTTTAGGCAAAACTTTCTTTTTCATTTTGGATAGAGTAATGGAGGGTATAACTACTGTCAGATTTTTTTTTTCGCCATCTGTGTCCCATTGCAGAGATTTACCTTCACTTCCTTTCCCAAACCAAAACAGGAAGTGAGCCGAAATCCCTGCAAATTAAGGGAATTCTTTGGGGAGCCCCAGGTCACCAGAACTAGTGTTCTCATTGGAAGATTTCCCCTCTATTACTTTTATGGGGACAACCCAAAATGTGGGATTTTCTTTTACTTTCACTTTCAATGATAATGGTAAGCAGAACAAATAGAGAGGGTGAATCTCCCTAATGGGGGCACAAACAGCAATAAAAACTGACAAGGGTTCTAATCCCTCTCTTCTCTATCAAAAACAATAAAAAAAGTTTTGCTTTTAGTTATACTTTAATGCATTCCTTGCATTAAGTCAACATCCCCCCTCAACCCCCCCCCCCCTTTACCAACCTGAGCCCTCATTCTATCCAGCGCTGTGCATGTCTTCAGCTCTTCTCTACCCTCACTTCTGAGTCTCGTTGGTTTTGCTGGGGCACCGGGAGCCATTGGCTCCAAGTGCTGTCAATCAAAGCCAGTGATGTGGGAGCATGGGGCAAGGGCAGGGCGAGTCCTGCTGTCTGTGTCAATGGACACAGCAGCGGGGCTCAGGTGCGGACATGAATGAGTGGCCCCATAGGAAGTGGCTTCCCATGGGGGCACTGGACAGAGGGGAGGGGCCAGGAATACCGGGGGGGGAGGGGACCTGAAAGGGGGAGGTTTGCGGCTGATCTGTGCAATTCCATTGCACAGAGCAGGTAAGTGTAGACATGTTTGTTATTTATTTATTTTTTTAATTAACTTCATAATCACTTTAAAGTTTTTAATATGTATGGGGGCATACTGCCTCTGCCATCACACTTAGACAGAGGGTGTGGGACAAAGAGTGGGAATAAAGGGGAGTGAGGGTAGAGGCCCAACCAGGGCAAGCCTAACAACACCAGCACTGGCACTGTAATGCCAGAGAATAAAGCTGGCCATAGATGGATCAAAATTCGTCCAGTTCATCAGGAATTGGCCGAATTTCGATCCATGTATGGACACTGTGGTTGTACAGAAGTCGATCTACTGAGCAACTTCTGTACAACTGCTCCTTCTAGGAATATTTCCTCTCAATCAGTGCTACAGGCTATAGACTGCAGAACTGATCTGTGTATACAATGACACAGCGGGAGGCTTCTCCCATCAACCTTGAATGTGTGGATGGTGGAATTCGGCAGTTTTTTGGTTCAACCCGCTGGATGAATAAACCAAAAAAAAGACCCATCTATGGCCAGCTTAACGCTGGCCATAATATGGGTTGAATCCCGGACAAATTTTCTTTTAAAAATCAGAAATCTTGTGTGTTTTATGATTAGATGATGCCACCATTGATTTAGAAATGAAACCAACCAAGCCTTCAATTTCATCTCATGTTGCTACAGAAAAACCTTTTAGTGGACGGGAATCATCTTTTCTTTCTAGGTCACAGCTCATGCACATTTCTTTTTTGATTATATTTCTTGCACGATTCTCCTGTCATGGATTAGAAATTTGTTCCTTTTTTCCAAAAATTCCCAACATGCCCAATTACTCAAATTAGATGACTGCACAAAAATTGGCCATTGCTGCAGCCCACTAATGGTGCGAAAAAACTCTTTGTTATTCTTTTAGAATTTGACCTATGCATGGCCTGCTTAAGTGGCAGGGTTGAAGGTAAGGGACATAGAGAAATTGATCCAGGCGGTTCGAATTGCTATAAACCCGGAGTAGCAGATGAACCAACATGTCTTCCATTCTTATGATGTGGTTCTGTTTACTCTTTCACTCTTGAACATGCATTCTCTAATGCCTGGGGATCAGTGCCCTACCTGCAAAAAAGGGAATCTGAAAAGACCTATCAATGCTGCCTTGAGGGGTCCTGAGGATATGGAGAGCAAGGCCATCTCCAGAGTCCCTGGCCATTCTGTGTTTGTTATTTGACTGCACAGTCTAAAAATGGCCCTCCAGGGGCTGGCCTTCTGTTATAAGTGACCCTGTGGCCACAGGGTCACTTTAAAGGAAACCTTTCATGGCAGAAGTGTATACTACTTAGTGAGTTGCTGACCTGGAACAAGCTTACTTACTTACATATTGGTAGGTTCTTCAAAGTATTTACACATTACAAAAAGAAAAGGGCCACAGCTACCTCGGAAGGTGTATGTCCATGCAGGGAAACCTAAAAACCATCATGGTTTACTAAGTTTGTAAACCAAAATATCCACACACAATAAGATTCCACCAAGGATTACAGAGCTCCTCAGGTGCACAGAAGATGGCTTGACATTTTCTAGGTAAGGTACTCACTCAGGTACCTTCTGGTGTCTGCACATATTGGCAGTACATTCATTTTACAAACTTAGCAAATGCTGACAGGTTAACTTTCAGTTCTCAGATCTGAACCGATAAAAAGCAGGAAGCCTATACAAGGGTATATGTCTGTTAGGAAGTCAGAAATACCAGAGTGAGCTGTCAGGAACGAACGTAGGAGGCCATAATTAACCGAGAAGGTATTTAAGGCCTTGTGCTCGATCTGCCCAGAATATAATATCACAGACACGCAAGGGGAATCCAGACCGAACCCAAGAGGGGAAATCACTGGAAATAACTTGTGCGATAACTGTAATAATCAAACTATAATAGTGCATGATGTGCAAAATGCAGCAACTAATTAATCAGAATCCCTTTATTTATGATCTAGCAATCTAAAATCTGATTGGCTTGTCCTCACCTATTCCAAAAAAGCAGTCTGGTTTATTTAAGATGATATGGAAAGTGTAATAACACCTGGCAACCCATCAAATTGGTATGAATTGCTCCACTATGCACATTATGATTGCCGTGGTGCTTTGACCATAGTATGCAAAATTCTTGAATCAGAAAAAGGCTGGAAACTCAGATGCTCTTAAATAAAAGTACTTTATATTAAATGGGTACACAGGTACAGAATATATGATAAATTCTGTACATGTGTACCTATTTAACAAATGAAGTATTTTTATTTAAGTGCATCCGAGTTGCCAGCCTTTCCTGATTCACCAATTTCACATATGGGACCTGAACACCCTGGCTGGAGCACCGGACTACAGTTCATGGACTACTACATTAGCAGTAGAGCTGGGGTAACATTATTGTTGACATTTTATTAGAACTAGTGTGGACATTTTTCAGAATGTGTTTTATTTAGATTGTCATTATGGCTCCTGTTGTCGGTTTGCTTGCAATACGCTCATTAGAGCGTGTACAGGCGAACTGGTATTGAGGAAAGACTACTGGCAGTGAAAACCTTCCCATAGATGTGTAGACACATTTGCTCTACATAGACATCACCACCGGCAAACACTACATGCGCGGGTCTGGTTGCCGGTAGAGATCTATGTGTATTGCTGTGCGGAATCAATATCTTTTTGATATCTATCTGCCTTTATGAAGGGATACACGCTCATGTCTTTCTACTGTGCCTGATCCCAATAGTGGAAACAGCATGGCTCTTTCTCTGCAGATAGCCTCACGTCTATGGGAACAGTAGTATAATCCTATTAGGCATTGTTCTCTGAAGCTTTGCTAAATGGGATTCACGCCAGTAGTAGTGGGGAGAATACATGCACGGGTTTGATCAGAGCAACTTTCATGGTTCCACACGCCAATTTTATTGTGTAGTGTTAGGTGGGAAGCCATGCACTCTATTCTGCTCATTCACGATCGTGTACTCCCCCTTTCTATTGTAAATTTGAATGTATACAAGTGTGTCATTCGTTGATTCTATGTGAGTAACTTGTGTCATGTGACTGTACATTTGGAACTGATTGTCTGATGTTGTATAATCATCACTTCCTGTTGATTATCCCTTTGTCTCATAAAAAAACGGAGCTCCAGGCCTTTAAACAGGACATTCTATTACTGTATTGCTGGGTACTGCTGAGCACGCTCAATTACCTTATACAAAATTGCTGAGAACTGCGTACATTAATTTCCAAGACAACATTTTGTCTTCTCTCATAGTATACAAAAGAAGGAAGTTCTGAGAAAGTCAAAACTTAAACTGATGACACATGAATGCGATTTTCTTCCATCAATTATGCACCCCTTCTGTTTTGTTACAGCAATTTATTACTAAGAAAATCATAATGATCTTCTATGGGATCCCTAACAGTGAAATTTCCAAATTGATTTGATGCTCTTTTGCTCAGTGACCAAAATTCATCACAGTTTCTGTTCAGCGGCAAAATTACTAGCGACAATTCATTTTTAATGGGTTTTCTATAAAAAGTTGCAGCAATTGCTAAGCTCACCTACAAATCTCTGAAGGGTGATTTGTAGCTGAGCAACCCAATGCTGTAACACATGGCCAGCAACTCAAGTGATTAAATCGCTAGCTACAAATGGCCGTTAATCTCTGGAATAAGCGATCTGTGGCAGCAATTAATCTCTGCGAAAGAAAACTGTCCTTGTATCATTAGCGTTACTCCGTACTCTCTAGCCTCATCCCACCTTCCCCTGCCGCCATGTGATGGGACTTGGGCCTAGTGATTGGCAGCTCAGGCATCCAACATTCTATTCTGGGAAGACGGGGGGGAGTGTGTATTTCCCCATACTTGGAAGTACCGCATAGTTATATTTTTTTAGGAAGTTTTAGATTTTTTTTTGTCTTTTTGTCCATGTAAAACAGCACTGTAAATGTTTCTGCTATACTCTTCCAAACTACAGAATGCTGGAAACAACCCAGAACAAGGAAACAGAAGGTGGGAATTTTCTCAACTCTCATACCGGCACCCGAATATCCTGCTGTGCGCCGAGCCCTGCTTTAGTCTGCTGGAACATTGTGGAACAATGGGCTATAGGAAGAAAATTTCTATCTTTTTGCCATTTCCCAATATAGGCTAGCTTTTCTTCAATAGTCATTCGTTCCCCAAAAACTAAGAAGGTTTGGGCGACCAATCTGTAGGCATCTTTGCATGACCTTGAACAATTCACAGGTATCCAGACTCCAAGGAACTGTAAGCCCCCGTTCACACTGGGGCAACCTGTCAGGCGACCTGGTCGCCTGACAGGTCGCCGTAGGTCGCCCGCCATACAGAAGCTATGGACCCGTTCTAATAGGAGCGACACAAGTCGCTCCGACTTAGAAAAAGGGTCCGGAGCTTCTTTGGGGCGACCCGGAGCGACCTGCATAGACTTCAATGTTATGAAGTCCGTGCCGGGCGCTCCGAGGTTGCGGGGCGAGCAGCGCGCCGCGACCTGTGAGGTCGCCCGGCGAAGTAGCGTCGTCCCAGTGTGAACGGGGGCTAAGTCCCAGCATGTTTTTTCATTGTGCTCACTGGGTCACCACAACTTTATGATAGCACTAAAGCCTCGTACACGCGCAACGATTGTTGACCGACCGATCGGCCGTCTTTTGTCCAGAGTGGTGTTTTGTTGGTTGAAATGTGCTCTAGACTGCACACAAATTTTATCGGCCAACAAAAACCAACTGCAGAAGTGATGTCATGTGCTGGTTAACTTTCCGTGTGTTTTTTCTTCTCTGAGCATGCCCAGTCTTGTTTATCACATTTTTGTCTACCGAAATCTGTACTGACTGAAGAACAATCGGCCGTTCTGTTGACGGCCAACAAAAATTTTATAGCATGCACACCAGATTTTGTTTGGCCGAAAAGTCGCAGTCGGTTGTCGGAAGCATCATACTAACAAGCCGACAATCGGCCGATCGGACGTTGGCTGAAAATTCACGGCCAACAATCGTTGCGTGTGTACGAGGCTTTAGGCCCCTTTCACACTTATGCGACACGATTTTACCGCGATTTTGACGCAACTTTGCCACGATTTTGAGCAATGGCCCAGGGCTATATACCTCAAAACGCATTAAAATCGTGCCAAAGTAGTGCAGGAACTACTTTGAAGTCGGTGCAACTTCAAAACGCACTGATATGAATGAGGCTCATTGAAAATAATGGAAAACGACTTGCTACCCAATAATTTATGGTGTCAAAATTGAAACAGTTGTGGCCAATTCAAATGGAAAAGAACACGGATACTAGTTACATAACATTGGGGCAGGCATATAGCAAGCATATCATATTATCCCCCTCCCCTTCCATGTATCATAATAATATAATGTGTTACATTTTATCTATTGGTTATAAAGAAAAATAAAATAAACTGTTTGCCATATATCTAATAAATAAGTGCTGCAAATTGCTCTCCTTGTTTGGCTCAAAACACTTGGAACTACAAGTACCAGCTGACCCTCAGGCATCAAAAAAAGCTGATATTTTAAAACCAAAAACATTTTAAAACTTTTACAACTACAATTAATCAATTGCTAGAATTAAGTACCACAAGCCACTTCTATTAGATATGAACTAAAATGGGTGCATTTATTTTACCCACAATGGCAATAAATTAGCATAAGCAGTCACTGACCCAAAGGGCTTGCAATCTAGGCATTATTAATATTATTATTATTATTATTATTATTATTAATAATAATAAACAGGATTTATAAGCGCCGGTTCACATTACCGCGACGCTACTTGCAGGGGCGACCTCCGAGATCGCGGTGCGAACAGCGCGCCGTGACCTCGGAGCGGCCGCCACGGACTTCATAACATTGAAGTCTATGGCGGTCGCCTCCTTGTCGCCCCAAAGAAGCTCCAGACCCTTTTTCTAGGTCGGAGCGACTATTAGAACGGGTCCTCAGCTTCCCTATGGGAGGCGACCTGTGAGGCGACCAGGTCGCCTCACAGGTCGCCCCAGTGTGAACCGGCTTTTAAGCTTTGCCAGTTTACATAGCGCTTTACAACATAAGGGCATACAGTACAATACAATTTTATACACTAGGAATGAGAGGGCCCTGTTCATTAGAGCTTACAATCTAAAAGCGAAAGTCAAGAGATACAGAAGGTAATAACATAGCTATAGTTCTTTAAGAGTTATATTTCTTTATCCAAAACTGAAAGGCCAATCATTAATAATGAATTAGTTAAAGCAATCACCGACCCAAAGGGCTTGCAATCTAGGCACAGTGTAACATATCTTAAACCCCCCCCCCCCCCCCCAACTGAATCAAAGGGCAAATATCTTCAGAAATAATTAAATAGTCATAGCAATCACTAACCTAAAGAGCTTACAATCTGGGAATATGGTGATAGTTATTAATCTTGCAACTGAACCAAAGTGCACAGCTATAAAGAAATACATTTGTTGAAGCAATCACTGATGCAAAGAGCTTGCAATCTAGGCATGGGGCACCATTTCTCTATCCTGCAACTGAATCAAAGTGCCAATCAGAAATAATGAAGTAATAAATGTCCCAAAGGGCTTGCAATCTATGCATAAAGTAATATTTTTTCCATCTAAAAACTAAATCAGAGTGCAATGCCACTATAAATAAATTATATAGTTGAAGCAATCATTGACCCAAAGAGCTGACAATCTAGGCATTGAGTACGGTTTCTTTATCCCACAACTGAATCAAAGTGCGAGGCCAATCAGAAATAATGAGCTGGTTGTTGCAATAACTAAATCAAAGAGCTTGCAATCTAAGCATAGAGCAATATTTCTTCATATCACCATTGAATAAAAGTGCAAATCCAATCAGTTGTGCTTCTGTTGACCACAAGCATGCAATCCCTTTTTGTAGTTCTTGCCTAGGAGTTCATGCACACTGTTATCAAACAAGAACAATACTGTTTGTAAGTAGAAAATCTGCAAAACACAAACAAAACTACTTTAGCTGCTGACTCAATCCCCCACCATCTGCAGAGCTTCATCTCTCCTGCCATCCCTTTGTCACCTAGATGTTCCTGTACAGGAAGACACAGCCTCAGGTCTATGGGACCCACCCAGAGATCTCATTATTTCCAGCCAAGTCGGTGCCAAGTCGGTGCCCGCTGTCAGAGAGAAGTGATCTGCAGAATACAGTGGATAGGATGATTGAACCTAGAGATGATGTACTCACCAGATCCTGAACTCCAGACTGAGAGGACAAGAAGGAGGAGGAGGCTGGCAGGACCCCAGGGAGGAAACTCTGGGACTTTTCCAGGGAAAGGCAAAAAACTGGAAAATAAAATAATAGAAGGGAAGTTGTGCTTGTCCTAAGTTAGTGCTGAGATTTGTAACAGTGAGTCACTGAGAGCGGAAATGACCGGAGAAAGGGGGGGGGGGGTGCAGCAACAAGCAAATGGCATGAGAAGTGCAGCCACACTGGGATTGAGTTACAGTGGAGCGGGTCAGTGGGTAAGAGCTCCTCCTCTTCTTATGACTGTACACCTATGTACCTCCTATCACTTCCCCAGCAGCCCTCCTTCCCAGCTCTCTTCTATGCCTAGACCTCCTCCCCTTCTTCCCCTGTAATGACAAGTCCAGCAGTCCCTCTCTACACCACACTCTGCATTCCCCAAACATACATGAGCCAGGAAATCAACACTTCACAAGGTCCACAATGCTGACACACAGCTGGGATCAGGAAAATCACACACATGTATACATATTTATTATCTATCACTGATACCTCAGCTTACAGCAGTGGGAGCTCAGCACTGACACTAATCTTCCTTACACTGCTTCTCTAATAGAAACTATCCAACTAATTGTTACTGTTACTCTAACACTAACCCCCCCCCATACCCCTAACACTACCCCCGCATAACTCAGACACTAACCCCCTCATAACTCTAACACTAACCCCCCAACCAAAACTCTAACATTAACCCCCCATACCTCTAACACTAACCCCCCCGACCATAACTCTTACACTAACCCCCTCATAACTCTAACACTAACCCCCCATACCTCTAACACTAACTCCCCAAACATAACTCTAACACTAACCCCCCATACCTCTAACACTAACTCCCTGAACATAACTCTAACACTAACCCCCCGACCATAACTCTAACACAACCCCCCATACCTCTAACACTTACCCCCCCGACCATAACTCTAACACTAACCCCCAACCATAACTCAAACATTAACCGCCCATACCTCTAACACTAACCCCCCCCCCCACCATAACTCTAACACTAACCCCCCGGCCATAACTCTAACACTAACTCCCTGAACATAACTCTAACACTAACTCCCCGAACATAACTCTAACACTAACCCCCCATACCTCTAACACTAACCCCCCCTGACCATAACTCTAACGCTAACCCCCAACCATAACTCTAACACTAACCCCCCGGCCATAACTCTGACACTAACCCCCCGACCATAACTCTAACACAACCCCCCATACCTCTAACACTTACCCCCCCGACCATAACTCTAACACTAACCCCCCAACCATAACTCAAACATTAACCGCCCATACCTCTAACACAAACCCCCCCACCATAACTCTAACACTAACCCCCCGACCATAACTCTAACACTAACCCCCCGACCATAACTCTAACACTAACTCCCCAAACATAACTCTAACACTAACCCCCCATACCTCTAACACTAACCCCCCCGACCATAACTCTAACGCTAACCCCTAACCATAACTCTAACACTAACCCCCAGGCCATAACTCTGACACTAACCCCCCAACCATAACTCTAACACTAACCCCACCGACCATAACTAACACTAACCCCCCGACCATAACTCTAACACCCAGACCATAACACTAACCCCCCACCACCATAACTCTAACACTAACCCCCCCACCATAGCTCTAACACTACCCCTCCATACCTCTAACACTAACCCCCCGACCAGAACTCTAACACTAACCCCCCCAACCATAACTCTAACACTAACCCTCCCCAACCATAACTCTAACACTAACCCCCTGACCAGAACTCTAACACTAACCCCCCGACCCTAACTCTGACACTAACCCTCCCCAACCATAACTCTTAACACTAAACCCCCAACCATAACTCCACACTAACCCCCAATCATAACTCTGACACTAACCCCCAACCATAAATCTAACACTAACCCCTCCGACCATAACTAACACTAACCCCCCGACCATAACTCTGACACTAACCCTCCCCAACCATAACTCTTAACACTAACCCCCAACCATAACTCTAACACTAACCCCCCAATCATAACTCTAACACTAAACCCCTAACCATAACTCCACACTAACCCCCAATCATAACTCTGACACTAACCCCCAACCATAAATCTAACACTAACCCCTCCGACCATAACTAACACTAACCCCCCGACCATAACTCTGACACTAACCCTCCCCAACCATAACTCTTAACACTAACCCCCAACCATAACTCTAACACTAACCCCCCAATCATAACTCTAACACTAAACCCCCAACCATAACTCCACACTAACCCCCAATCATAACTCTGACACTAACCCCCAACCATAAATCTAACACTAACCCCTCCGACCATAACTAACACTAACCCCTCCGACCATAACTAACACTAACCCCCTGACCATAACTCCAACACTAACCCCCAGCTGGGATCAGGAAAATCACACACATGTATACATATTTATTATCTATCACTTACATCAGCTTACAGCAGTGGGAGCTCAGCACTGACACTAATCTTCCACACTGCTTCTCTAAAAGAAACTATCCAACTAATTGTTACTGTTACTCTAACACTAACCCCCCCCCCATACCCCTAACACTACCCCCGCATAACTCAGACACTAACCCCCTCATAACTGTAACATTAACCCCCCAACCATAACTCTAACATTAACCCCCATACCTCTAACACTAACCCCCCCCGACCATAACTCTAACACTAACTCCCCGACCATAACTCTAACACAACCCCCCATACCTCTAACACTAACCCCCCGACCATAACTCTAACACTACCCCCTAATAACTCTAACACTTACCCCCAGACCATAACTCTAACACTACCCCCCATAACTCTAACACTTACCCCCCGACCATAACTCTAACACTACCCCTCATAACTCTAACACTTACCCCCCCCCCCCGACCCTAACTCTAACACTAACCCCCAAGCCATAACTCTAACACTAAACCCCCCGACCATAACTCTAACACTAACCCCCCCATAACTCTAACACTACCCCCCATAACTCTAACACTAACCCCCCCCGAACATAACTCTAACACTACCCCCATAACTCTAACACTTACCCCCACCACCATAACTCTAACACTAATGCCCTCCATAACTCTAACACTAATGCCCTCCATAACTCTAACTCCAACCCTGCCAAACCATAACTCTATGACTAAACCCCCCCAAACCATAACTCTGACACTAACCCCCCCCCCAAACCATAACGGTAACACTACCCCCCGACCATAAGTCTAGCACTAACTCCCCCATAACTCTAACACTTACCCCCACCACCATAACTCTAACACTAATGCCCTCAATAACTCTAACTCCAACCCTGCCAAACCATAACTCTATGACTAAACCCCCCCCAAACCATAACTCTGACACTAACCCCCCCCCCAACCATAACGCTAACACTACCCCCCGACCATAACCACTGACACTAACCCCCGACCATAAGTCTAGCACTAACCCCCCCCATAACTCTAACACTACCTCCCATAACTCTAACACTAACCCCCCGACCATAACTCTAACACTACTCCCATAACTCTAACACTTACCCCCCAACCATAACTCTAACACTAACCCCCACCACCATAACTCTAACACTAACCCCCACCACCATAACTCTAACACTAACCCCCCGACCATAACTCTAACACTAACCCCCCGACCATAACTCTAACACTAACTCCCCAAACATAACTCTAACACTAACCCCCCATACCTCTAACACTAACCCCCCCGACCATAACTCTAATGCTAACCCCCAACCATAACTCTAACACTAACCCCCCGGCCATAACTCTGACACTAACCCCCCAACCATAACTCTAACACTAACCCCACCGACCATAACTAAGGCTCCATGTACACGGGACGCTGGAAATGGCCGTTTAGGAGCAGTTGGGCGTTTTTTTCAGAAGCCCCTGAACCCATCTACATTTTATCTTATCTGTCCATGTGCACCAGGTCGTTACAGTCATTTGCAGGCAGTTGCGTTCAGGGACTTTTTTTAGAACGCAATTATTTGCGTTCGAACGTGTGTTTCCCGACGTTTCAAACGCACAAACGCGTCCGAACGCGTCTGAACGCGATGACCCGTGTTTAGCGTTCGCGTGTTTCCATTTTAAAGGGGAATAATTTTTTTGACCTCTAGGAACGGTTCTAAACGCAAACGCCACTAAACGCCCACTGAACGCGGGTACAAACGCGACCGAACGGACGTTTCAAACGTCCTAAAAATTCCAGCATTCAAAGGGACTTTTAACAACGTCCCGTGTACATGGAGCCTAACACTAACCCCCCGACCATAACTCTAACCCCCAGACCATAACACTAACCCCCCACCACCATAACTCTAACACTAACCCCCCCACCATAGCTCTAACACTACCCCTCCATACCTCTCACACTAACCCCCCGACCAGAACTCTAACACTAACCCCCCCAACCATAACTCTAACACTAACCCTCCCCAACCATAACTCTAACACTAACCCCCCGACCCTAACTCTGATACTAACCCTCCCCAACCATAACTCTTAACACTAACCCCCAACCATAACTCTAACACTAACCCCCCAATCATAACTCTAACACTAAACCCCCAACCATAACTCCACACTAACCCCCAATCATAACTCTGACACTAACCCCCAACCATAAATCTAACACTAACCCCTCCGACCATAACTAACACTAACCCCCCGACCATAACTCTGACACTAACCCTCCCCAACCATAACTCTTAACACTAACCCCCAACCATAACTCTAACACTAACCCCCCAATCATAACTCTAACACTAAACCCCCAACCATAACTCCACACTAACCCCCAATCATAACTCTGACACTAACCCCCAACCATAAATCTAACACTAACCCCTCCGACCATAACTAACACTAACCCCTCCGACCATAACTAACACTAACCCCCTGACCATAACTCCAACACTAACCCCCAGCTGGGATCAGGAAAATCACACACATGTATACATATTTATTATCTATCACTTACATCAGCTTACAGCAGTGGGAGCTCAGCACTGACACTAATCTTCCACACTGCTTCTCTAAAAGAAACTATCCAACTAATTGTTACTGTTACTCTAACACTAACCCCCCCCCATACCCCTAACACTACCCCCGCATAACTCAGACACTAACCCCCTCATAACTGTAACATTAACCCCCCAACCATAACTCTAACATTAACCCCCATACCTCTAACACTAACCCCCCCGACCATAACTCTAACACTAACTCCCCGACCATAACTCTAACACAACCCCCCATACCTCTAACACTAACCCCCCGACCATAACTCTAACACTACCCCCTAATAACTCTAACACTTACCCCCAGACCATAACTCTAACACTACCCCCCATAACTCTAACACTTACCCCCCGACCATAACTCTAACACTACCCCTCATAACTCTAACACTTACCCCCCCCCCCCGACCCTAACTCTAACACTAACCCCCAAGCCATAACTCTAACACTAAACCCCCCGACCATAACTCTAACACTAACCCCCCCGAACATAACTCTAACACTACCCCCATAACTCTAACACTTACCCCCACCATCATAACTCTAACACTAATGCCCTCCATAACTCTAACACTAATGCCCTCCATAACTCTAACTCCAACCCTGCCAAACCATAACTCTATGACTAAACCCCCCAAAACCATAACTCTGACACTAACCCCCCCCCAAACCATAACGGTAACACTACCCCCCGACCATAAGTCTAGCACTAACCCCCCCATAACTCTAACACTTACCCCCACCACCATAACTCTAACACTAATGCCCTCAATAACTCTAACTCCAACCCTGCCAAACCATAACTCTATGACTAAACCCCCCCAAACCATAACTCTGACACTAACCCCCCCCAACCATAACGCTAACACTACCCCCCGACCATAACCACTGACACTAACCCCCGACCATAAGTCTAGCACTAACCCCCCCCATAACTCTAACACTACCCCCCATAACTCTAACACTAACCCCCAGACCATAACTCTAACACTACTCCCATAACTCTAACACTTACCCCCCAACCATAACTCTAACACTAACCCCCACCACCATAACTCTAACACTAACCCCCACCACCATAACTCTAACACAAACGCCCTCCATAACTCGAACACTAACCCCTCATAACTGTGACACTAACCCCCCCATAACTCTTACACTAACCCCCCCTAACCATAATTCTAACACTAACCCCCATAACTTTGACACTAACCCCCCTATAACACTAACCCCCATAACCCTGACACTAACCCCCCCCCCCATAACTCTGACACTAACTCCCCTATAACACTAACCCCCATAACCCTGACACTAACCCCCCCCCATAACTCTGACACTAACTCCCCTATAACACTAAACCCCCTAAAAATCTATCACCAACCCCGACCATAACTCTAACACTAACTCCTCATAACTCTGACACTAACTCCCCTATTACACTAACCCCCCCATAACTCTAACACTTACCCCCACCATCATAACTCTAACACTAATGCCCTCCATAACTCTAACACTAATGCCCTCCATAACTCTAACTCCAACCCTGCCAAACCATAACTCTATGACTAAACCCCCCCAAACCATAACTCTGACACTAACCCCCCCCCAACCATAACGCTAACACTACCCCCCGACCATAAGTCTAGCACTAACCCCCCCCCATAACTCTAACACTACCCCCCATAACTCTAACACTAACCCCCCGACCATAACTCTAACACTACTCCCATAACTCTAACACTTACCCCCCAACCATAACTCTAACACTAACCCCCACCACCATAACTCTAACACTAACCCCCACCACCATAACTCTAACACAAACGCCCTCCATAACTCGAACACTAACCCCTCATAACTGTGACACTAACCCCCCCATAACTCTTACACTAACCCCCCCCAACCATAATTCTAACACTAACCCCCATAACTTTGACACTAACCCCCCTATAACACTAACCCCCATAACCCTGACACTAACCCCCCCCCCCATAACTCTGACACTAACTCCCCTATAACACTAACCCCCATAACCCTGACACTAACCCCCCCCCCCCCATAACTCTGACACTAACTCCCCTATAACACTAAACCCCCTAAAAATCTATCACCAACCCCGACCATAACTCTAACACTAACTCCTCATAACTCTGACACTAACTCCCCTATTACACTAACCCCCCCATAACTCTGACACTAACTCCCCTATTACACTACCCCCATAACTCTGACACTAATTCCCCTATAACACTAACCTCCCATAACTCTGACACTAACTCCCCTATGACACTAACCTCCCATAACTCTGACACTAACTCCCCTATGACGCTAACCCCCCCCCCCCATAACTCTGATACTAACTTCCCTATAACACTAACCCCCCCATAACTCTGACACTAACTCCCCATAACACTAACCCCCCATAACACTGACTCTAACCCCGCTATAACACTAACCCCCCCCCCCCATAACTCTAATACTAACTTCCTTATAACACTAACCCCCCATAACTCTGACACTGCCCCCCCATAACTCTGACACTAACTCCCCTATAACACTAACCCCCCATAACTCTGACACTGCCCCCCCATAACTCTGACACTAACTCCCCTATAACACTAACCTCCCATAACTCTGACACTAACTCCCCTATAACACTAACCCCCATAACTCTGACACTAACTCCCCTATGACACTAACCTCCATAACTCTGACACTAACTCCCCTATGACACTAACCTCCCATAACTCTTTCTGCTTAATGACCAGGCCCTATTTTGCGATTCGGCACTGCGTGACTTTTGCACGGACGTGCGGCGCTGTACCCAAACGAAATTAAAGTCCTTATTTCCCCATAAATAGAGCTTTCTTTTGGTGGTATTTGATCACCTCTGCGATTCTTATTTTTTGCGCTACAAACAAAAAAAGAGCGACGATTTTGAAAAAAAAAAAGCATTCTGCCATATAACATTCCCAAAAAAAAAATTTAAAAATCAAAATTATTTAACATTTTAGGCCAATTTGTTTTCTGCTGCATATCTTTGGTAAAAATAATCGCAATAAGCGTATTTTGATCGGTTTGCGCAAAAGTTATTGCGTTTACTAACTAGGGGAAAGATTCATGTCATTTTTATTTATTTATTTATTTTTTTACTAGTAATTGCGGCAATCTGCGATTTTTAGCAGGACTGCGACATTGCGGTGGACAGATCGGACACCTAACTGACATTTTTGACACTTTTGGGGGGACCAGTGACATTATTACAGTAATCAGTGCTAAAAATATGCCCTGTTACTGTAATAATGACACTGGCAGGGAAGGCGTTAACCCTGTGGGTTATCAAGGGGTTAAATGTAAGCCTTGGGGAGTGATTCTAACTGTGGGGGGGTTGAGCTTGTGAGAGGACCATAGAGACATGTGATCCTATATAGCAGGATCGCATGGTCTCTGTGATCATCTCAGGGAGAAGGACGGACGGCTGTGTTTACATCAGCCGTCCGTCCTTCTCTGTCAGCGGGGAGAGACCGTGAGTGGCCGGCGGCCATCAGAGCCGCCTGACACTCGCACCAGCTTCCCCGCTGATGAGCGGGGGTGGGAGCGCGCCGGCGGCGGCGCACGCTCACCTCCTAGCTCCTCCCAGGCGAGCGCTGTACATGTACGGGACTTTGCCTGGGACAGCAGGCCTGCATCTGCGGCGGCTGGACGTAAAGTGGTTAAATGACACAGAGTGTGCACATTGGCTCTGTGCAGGACCGTGGATGTGCAGTGGAGAAAGCTGCTTTTGCAGCTTTCTCCAGATTTTGGTACCTGGATGGGGCTCTGTAGTTTGGGGATTTCATAGTGTCTTGGGAGGGACGGAATCTCCAACCCTGTGTCCATGTTTTGTGGATGACCAGCAGGGTGTGTGCTGAGGTGCACACAGACCTTATAATGAAGGTCGAGGAAGACCTCAGGGCTCCCATTTGGAGATGGCTCCGCCCAGGAGAGACAGGAGGTCTCTGGGAGTCAGGGGCTGCAGGTGGCAGCCAGAGCACGTGTGTCTGCAGGAGACAGGTGACGGCCTGAGGACTAAGGCCAGAGTGAAGCTGCCAGCTTCGGGGAGTTCATGGTCTGGGGACCAGCGAAAAGAGGTACTGCTACTGGGAAACTGAGTGAGACCCAGGTGGGCTAGCATTTTCGGTTTACTATATATTAACTATATATTGACTGGAGAAGAACCCCTGCATGGGAAACTTTAGGTTGTGGACTTTCCTTATTCCTTTAATAAAAATGGGCTGCCATGCCCTTAAACCAAAGTTCTGACTGACAGTGAATCACTGGAAAACGCATCTGCCACTGAGTTAACGGCCCCCGTATTACACAGCACAACTCTGAAAATAACTCCCCTACAACACTAATGCTAACCCCCCATAACTCTGACACTAGCTCCCCTATGACACTAACACCCATAACTCTTCCACTAACCCCCCCCATAACTCTGACACTAACTCCCCTATAACACTAACCCCCATAACTCTTCCACTAACCCCCCCCCCCATAACTCTGACACTAACTCCCCTATAACACTAACCCCCCATAACTCTGACACTAACTCCCCTATAACACTAACCCCCCATAACTCTGACACTAACTCCCCTATGACACTAACCTCCCATAACTCATACACTAACTCCCCTATGACACTAACCTCCCATAACTCATACACTAACTCCCCTATGACACAAACCTCCCATAACTCTGACACTAACTCCTCTATGACACTAACCCCCCATAACTCTGACACTAACTCCCCTATGACACTAACAACCCCCACCCAATGACTTTAACACTAACTCACCTATAACACTAACCCCCCCATAACTCTGACACTAACTCCCCTATGACACTAACACCCCCCCCCACCCAATGACTCTAACACTAACTCCCCTATAACACTAACCCCCATAACTCTTATACGAACCCCCCCCCCCCCCCATAACTCTGACACTAACTCCCCTATGACAATAACCTCCCATAACTCTGACACTAACCCCGCTATAACACTAACCCCCCCTATAACTCTGATACTAACTCCCCTATGACACTAACCTCCCATAACTCTGACACTAACTCCCCTATGACACAAACCCCCCATAACTCTGACACTAACTCCCCTATGACACTAACACCCCCCCACCCAATGACTCTAGCACTAACTCACCTATAACAGTAATCCCCCATAACTCTGACACTAACCCCCTCCCCATAACTCTGAAACCACCTCCCCTATAACACTAACCCCCATGACTCTTACATTAACCCCCCCCCATAACTCTGACACTAACTCCCCTATGACACTATCCCAGCTATAACACTAACCCCCCCCCCCCCCCATAACTCTTATACTAACTTCCCTATAACACTAACCTCCCATAACTCTGACACTAACTCCCCTATAACACTAACCCCTCATAACTCTGACTCTAACCCTGCTATAACACTAACCCCCCCCCCCTATAACTCTGATACTAACTTCCCTATAACACTAACCCCCCATAACACTGACACTGCCCCCCCCACATAACGCTAACACTAACCCGCTAAAACACTAACCCCCCATTCCTCTGACACTAACCGCCCATAATTCTGACACTAACTCCCCATACCTCTAAAAATAACCCCCCCATAACTCTGACACTAACTCCCCTATAACACTAACACCCCTTAACTCTGACACTAACCCCCCACCCCATAACTCTGACACTAACTCTCCTATAACACTAACACCCCATAACTCTAAAACTACCCCCCCACCACATGACTCTTAACACTAACCCCCTCCCCATAACTCTGACACTAACTCCCCTATGACACTAACCTCCCATACCTCTGACACTAACCCTCTAAAACACTAACCCCCCATTCCTCTGACACTAACCGCCCATAATTCTGACACTAACTCCCCATACCTCTAAATATAACCCCCCCCCCCAAACTCTGACACTAACTCCCCCATAACACTAACACCCCATAACTCTAAAACTACCCCCCACCCCATGACTCTTAACACTAACCCCCTCCCCATAACTCTGACACTAACTCCCCTATAACACTAACCCCCATAACTCTGACACTAACCCCAACCCAAAACCTTGACATTAACCCCGCTATAACGCTAACCCCCCATAACTCTGAAACTAGCCCCCCCCCCTATAACTCTGATACTAACTTCCCTATAACACTAACACTGCCCCCCATAACTCTGACACTGCCCCCCCCCATAACTCTGACACTAACTCTCCTATAAAACTATCCCCCCATAACTCTGACACTAACTCCCCTATAACACTAACCCCCCTTATTTCTGACACTAACCCCCCTATAGCTCTAACACTACCCCCATTACTCTAACACTAATCCCCCATAACTATAATACTAACCCCCATAACTCTAACACTAATCCCCCATAACTCTAACACTAATCCCCATAACTCTAACACTGCCCCCATTACTCTAACACTAATCCCCCATAACTCTACCACTACCCCCATTACTCTAACACTAATCCCCCATAACCCTAACTTACCCCCATTACTCTAACACTAATCCCCATAATGCTAACACTATCCCTCCGTAACTCTAACACTAACTCCTCCATAACACTAACATTAACCCCCATACCTCTAACACTACCCCCATTACTCTAAAACAAACTCCCCCATAACTCTAACACTACCCCCCATTACTCTCATGCTAATCCCCCATAACTCTAACACTACCCCCATTACTCTAACACTAATCCCCCATAACCCTAACACTACCCTCATTTCTCTAACACTAATCCCCCATAACTCTAACACTACCCTAATTTCTCTAACACTAATCCCCATAACGCTAACATTAACCCCCATAACTCTAACACTACCCCCATACCTCTAACACTAATCCCTCATAACCCTAAGGCCCCGTTCATCAGTTCAGTCATGTCAAAATGTATCAGTTTTTCTTCCGTTTTTCATCCGTTTGTCATCCGTTTGTCGTCCGTTTTTCATCCATTTTTTTTTTTACATCCACTACCAATGCAAAACCGAATGAAAAACGGACCGTTTCTCAGTTTACATCCGTTTTTCGTCCGATCTGTCTTTTTTTGACGGATTAAAAATAGGGCATTCATCTGTTCAAAAAAACGGACAATGACGGAAGTGGATGAAAACGAATGGATGAAAAACAGACAAACGGACAGTATGTGTGAAAGGGGCCTAAGGGGCCTATGAGAGTTTTGTCACCTGAAGCTCAAAAAAGTACAAGCATTTTTGTTAGATGTCAATGCCTGCCTCCAAACACCTGCAAAAAAACACCTGAAAAACACCTGAAAAGGATACGCTCAGGTGTAAATGGAGCCTTATAGTCTGGAATAGTCTCAAATTAACAATTGAGTATAGTGTATTCAGGTGATGTTACAGGCATTTGTTTTGCGCTTCTTTGCATGTTTTGGGAGTGATGTGCCATACAGGAGCTTCTTAGCCTGAATTCATGCGTCCAGGCATTCCCCCTAAAGCCTATGGGATCAAAAATGCCTGAATATGCTGGGAAAGTGTAAGGTGTACAGCGACTGAACGTACAAGTGTGAACAGATGCAATTAGAAAGAATGGGATTCTGCATAGTTAGGCATGGTAAGGCATAGTCTGGCATAGGAAAATTAGCAGAAAAATGCTGAAGTGTGAATGGGAGTTTGTCGCCAGTTCCTGACCCGGCTTTTATTCCTGACTTCTGCTCTGCTCATGATTTTGTTGATGAGCCTGGCTATTCCTGTGACCACACTTCTTTCTCTGATATTAGCTTGCCAACCTGTTTGAGTGCCTGCCTGTGTGCCTGCTGTTGTAGCTCTGTGCACCGCTAAGTGTTCCCACCTCAAGTTTGCTGAAAGCTCTGACAAGCCATATGCCCTGGGCCTGCAGCGCAAGTGGGATGCACCTTTAACCTCGGGGGAATAGTGAGTATGGCTACTGTTCCTTACCTGATGGTCCACCAGTCTCCTTGAGACCGCATCTCCTGCTGCAAGTTCTCCTATTATCATCTGCACTCGTGTTCCTTCTGTCCCTCTTCACTCTCTGTTCCACTCTCAGTGGGGCCTGGGCTGGAGATACAAGAGAGGCCAACCTTGTCATTATAACAAAAATAAAAAAAACTACTGATACCAGTGGCAGAACTACCAGGGTCACAAAAGTCGCCCTTGCAACCATGCCCTGGCGTCCCAAAGCAAAGGACCTCAGCTGCGGGTCAGGGGGGGCCTTTCATGTTTTCTTAACCATGGCCCTGAAGGTTCTAGTTACTCCACTGAAAGAGACATAAATAAAAAAGCATGCTAACACTATACCTGCCACTAATCTCCCCTGTTATCCCAACCCTAACTGCCTGTGTGCACATGTGTATGCGTACATCAGCTTATCTCTTAGGGCTGTGCCCCCAATGAGAACAGCAAACCAGTGGGATATTCCAATAAACAGTCCAAGATGTAGAAGTGCCCTTAGAGCTCCGTGGACACATACACTATATTGTCAAAAGTATTGGGACACCTTTACACGCACATGAACTTTAATGGCATCCCAGTCTTAGTCTGTAGGATTCAATATTGAGTTAGCCTACCCTTTGGACCCTTTGTCCACAATGTTTAGGCGTGTGTCTATGGAATGGTTTGACCATTCTTCCAGAAGCGCATTTGTGAGGTCAGGCACTGATGTTGGACGAGAAGGCCTGGCTCGCAGTCTCCACTCTAATTCATCCCAAAGGTGTTCTATGGGGTTGAGGTCAGGACTCTGCACAAAGTCCACCCCAAACTCGCTCATCCATGTCTTTATGGACCTTGCTTTGTGCACTGGTACGGTCATGTTGAAACAGGAAGAGGCCATCCCCAAACTTTCCCCACAAATTTGGGAGCATGAAATTGTCCAAAATGTCTTGGTATGGTGATGCCCAACCCCTGAAAAACAACCCCACACCATAATCCCCCCTCCACCAAATGTTTTATACCAGTGCACAAAGCAAGGTCCATAAATACATGGATGAGCCAGTTTGGGGTGGAGGAACTTGACTGACCTGCACCTCCACCTGATAGAACACCTTTGGGATGAATTAGAGTGGGAACTGCGAGCCTAACCTGACGAATGCTCTTCTGAAAGAATGGTCAAACATTACCGTAGACACACTCCTAAAGCCCCATACACACACGCAGATCGTCGTCATACAAATGTTCGTCTTTTCTCCCCGGGATGTCGGTGTCTGTTGAAAAGTGCAAAGACAGCACAAGGACAGCACAAGAATTTTGTCCGCAGACTTCAGCTGACTGCAGAAGTGATGTCATGTAATGGTTAACTTTCCCTGTGTTTTTTATTTTCTGAGCATGCCCAGTCTTGCAAATCTGCGGTCTGTCGGCTGATTTCTGTACTGACAGGCGAACAATCGTCCGTTCTGGTGTCTGCAGACAAAAATTTTCATGTTTGCAAGAAAGACTCTTGTCCGCGGATTGTGTGCAGACATCTGTCGGAGGCACCATACTAACACGCATACAATCGGCAGATCTTTCGTCCGCCGACGTTTGTATGACGACGATCTGCGTGTGTGTACGGGCCTTTAACCTTGTGGACAGCCTTCCCAGAAGAGTTGAAGTTGTTATATCTGCAAAGGGTGGGCCAACTCAATAGTGAACCCTACGGCCTAAGACTGGGATGGCATTAAAGTTCATGTGCGTAAATGTGCTGGTTCACATTATAGCGATGTCAGACATGGCATGTGATTATCACTGCACTGCTCTGTCAATCACATGCGATGTCTGTGCGATGCAAATTCAGCCATAATGATTGTATGGCTGAATTCACATCGCATTCAGACCAAAGTCGTGCAGGACCCTTTTTTTGGTCCACACCAGAATCAAATCACACATCTATGCGATCTGATTCCAGTCCGCATTGACAGTTTATGAACTAATCTGGGGGTGTCATTAACTTTATATTGACACTCCCAGCATTTGGCAGACGGCAGTGTGAACTGCCTGCGAGTTGGGTGCGATGAGGGATTCGCAGGGTTCCCGCATCGCACCAATGTGAACCAGCACTAAAGGCAGGCATCCCAACCAATTTGACAATATAGTGTATATATGCACACTTATCAGGTCACCTCCTGGCACCCCCAAACCTTAAACACAAACGTTCAGCTCGGCAGATTGTTCCTGTTTATAAACCGAGAGGTGAGCAATGCTGGCTTTTCTCATTGGGGGGAACCAAAAAGAAATAGGAGCACGTTTTTTTAGTTTGCTTTAATTGTTACCCCAAAACCGGAGGTGAGGGAACATCCATAGAGATCATCACCCCAAATCTCATATCTAAGGATAGCCTAAAGTACTAATTCAAAAACCTAACTTTGTGAATAGAGAAGCGTCTGTGCCGAGGAGGCTTCCACACCATTTCAGCTATTGTACTGAGCATGCTTCTCTATGCGGAAACACACAGATCCTATTGACGCAGCTGACAGATTTGTCTGCCAGTGCTTACAGCATTCAGCTGCTCACGCATGACGTATCCTCTAAATTACATTGAGATTCCATAATGACTCACAGAGTTTTTCTAAATAGGACGGAATATATTTAATTACACTATGTTGATTGGATTGAATAATGAAAAATATTCTTTGCTAAAATCTTTATGTAACCAATAAAAATCCCATGAAAGCTTTAACATGTTCATGTCAAAAGTCAATATTTAAAAAAAATGTGTAGCTTTCATTTTAATAATACCTGGTGATCCTGTTCAGGTACTTCTTGTTACTGGGTGACAACATGTAGTCCCTGTTTTCCAATTGTACTCCTGTGTTGTCTCCCTATCACATGGACTTATCTTATTTCTATTATGTATTACCAGCTGGCCTAACCACACAGTTCCCTGATAATACCAGGTATAATTCATCTCACTCTCCTCATCTCGTCTTGCATAGGTGCATGGTATTCCTCAGCAGTATATGACAGATGACGGAGGGGGCTCTGACTAGTTTCCCAACATGTTTCGGAATATGGAGAATTCCTTCTTCATAGGGAGATGGGATGAAAACAATATGCTTTAGTCTATAACTGAAATAACAGACATAAATGTATACAGGGATTTAGTATAGAGGTAGTATCATTACAGGCACACATATTCTCACGCTATATGATCAGATTCATCAAATGTATGAATAACCTCACTGAGACGTGCCCCATTGCATTGAAAGCTCCAAGGCTACCCAAGATGGAAACCCCAATCTCAAGGGAAGATTGGGAGAGGTGGCCACCTGCTTGTACTGGATGCCGAAGTGAGTGAAAGAGCAGTTGGAGTATATATTGACAATTGGGTGTGTTTATGGAAATGGCAAGCAGGATGTCCTAACTAACTAATTAAAACCCTTAAGCAAATAACCTGAAATAAATAAGACCACACGAGAAATTGGTTTGGACAAAGGCTGCGGCTGTTTTTATTATTGGCTTAAATAAATACTTTGGTACTTTATTTTATTTAACTTCACTTTAAAGAAAAACATCCAACAGCCCAGCCACTACGGCTCGGGCTGACAATATAACATCAACATTTTTCACCAACATTTTCCATGTCACACAGAACATAAGAACTTACACAATAACTTAATCGTCCACCCAAGCACTTTAGCTAAGGCGACAGCAAAAAGCCAATAATTAAATAACTGGCCGCGACAAATTAGCCAGAAGGGGGGAGGAGGGGGGAGACAGCAGTTAGATACGGTTGAGGAGATGAAGTGACCCGGAGTCCCGCGGTCACTACTTAAATAGCCCCTTCCAGAACAGGTTGGAGCTAGAATTTAGCCAAAAGAGCGGGAGGATTTGAGCGGGATCTGGGGGGCACGCGCAAATCTGCCTAGCGATACCCTGAAAAGAGCGGGAAAGCCGCAATTATTCAAAAATCTGCCCAGATACCTGTAGCTTTGAGCGGGAAGTTCTGACCTGAGAGATACCCAGGTCAAAAGTTCAATCTAGCTTATCCTGACTGACTAAACTAGGCCTAGGATAACCTGAATAAGGACCTTAATTGAAACCTATAATCTTTTTATTAACTAAAAAACCCCTGCTGCCATTCCATATAGAAAATAGGGTTATGATAAACCCCATTTTCTTCATATTACTGATAATTAGCTGGATAAGTGCTGCGCTGATTCACTTTGTTATTTTAGATTTATCATCCCATTAGGTTAGTTCCTTCGATTACGTAGAATCTGCAGTAGGAATGATGACATTAAAAAGGAACTGACCTCCATGAGGGATTGCTTTCAAGAAAGGGGGTATTCAAGTCAAATAGTTAGAAGAGTGGTAAGTATTATCAGAAAGACAGAGAGGAGTAACTTTCTGAAAAAGAAGGTAAGGTTTGGGGTAGTTTACAGAGAGGCCCACTGGTGTTTACAATGATGTTCACTATGGAGTACAAGACGATCAAACAGACATTCGAATATTGCATTCCAACATTGTATAGTGATGAAATGCATGACCGGATCCTCTTGGGGAGTTTCCAAGTTGTTTCTCGATGTGCCCCCACGTTGGGGAATGTGTTATCCCCTAGTTATTTTTCACCTCATAAAAAACAGAGTGACACTTCGCTGCACTTCAGGGGGAATTGCAGTGAAGGTGAGTGCCCATGCTGTTCATGTTTGAGGAGGGGGGATGAATTAACTGTCCATAAGTATTAAAGAATAAAGGATCAAGGAGTTCATTAATTGTAATACAAAATATGTGATTTATCTCATTACATGCAAGATTTGCCATGTATAGTATGTGTGCAGGACGGCAAGGAGGCTGTGTGATAGTCTCCACGATCATATGTATGACATACAAAAGAAGCATTCCACAAATGTAGCTAACCACTTTAATGGTGTGCATGGGGGTGATCACAGGGCCTTGAGTATACAGGGGATTAAGAAGAATAAGAAACCCTGTAGGGGGGTGCTACTGTTCAAACGTTGTAAAGCTTTAGGGATATTTTATTTACAGACATAGGTGTGCGCAGCCTATTGCATTAGGGTGTGCACCCCAAAGTTTAAATACACATGCATGTGTTTGCCTACATGTACATGGCCCCGATACATTACTCTTCCTGCTGGCAAAGAGAAATAGAGCAGAGCAGGTCCGAGGGAGATCTTTCCTATCTCCTCACTGGCAAACAGAGTGATAATGCTATGTGCCCTAGGTGATTAGGGTGTGCCCAGGCACACCCGGCACACCCTGTGCGCACGCCTATGTTTACAGATACATTTTCCAAAGGGTCTGAATTTTGAATGGGACCTTACACACTTTTATGAGTGAAATGTTTGCACAATGGCCGGTTGCACATATGTTCCCCCTCTACGTGGCTCTCCTTTGCTGGGACAAGTGGTAACGGTTAATTATGGTATTGTTACAACACGTTAGTGTAGTCAATTTTTGTTTTTAGATACTGTGACAAAGTCACTCAGGACAGGGGCTTTTGGAGGGGACTGCAGGCTAGCCTCTTGCCTAATGACTATGGGCCCTGGCTTGTGAGGGAACACTGCTCTTTGTGGGGTGTATGCTGGGGGTGACCCTTGGAGTAATGTTACTTTAGATTCAAGTCCACATCTTCCCAAGACACACAGACTCTAGGCCTAGGATCCATGTTAAAGGTATAGCTGCCTATTGCCAGTAGGGGACTGCTTCACACAGTCAGACTCATGGCAAATGCTAATGCCATCAGCTCAACCACCTGCTTCCACACATTGTTGATTGTGCTGATTAACTCACCTATTGTCTACAGTGGGGATGTGTTTTCACTTTTAATAATGTGTATTGTACTTCATGAGCTCGATGACGGCAAGTCTGCTAGGTAATTAGCTCAAGGTAATTAAATCACTGTCATTTATTAGTTGCTAGTGTTGGTTGTTCCTTAGATATGTTAATTATATTTTTGTACACAATTTCCACTGCATATGATAACATAATTAGGCACCTGACCTAGTGGGGTATATATTCGGCGTAAGTTTGTTCAATAAATGTTCTAGATCTGGTACAAGCTATTCTTGGCTAGTTTTGTATGGGGGCGGCTAGAATATCTAATATCTATGTTCAAGAGTGAAGGAAGCGGTATTCTGACGGAAGCACACAAGCACCTTGTGGGGTCACGGTTCCGTTACAGATACATCTGGTTCTTATATATTGCATGAATGTTTTATATCATCCCTGATCACCTATATACATATTTACTACAATAAGTGTAACTTCTACGGTGCTGCTGAATTGTGCATATGGAACTGTGAAATGCTACATATGTAATTTGAATGTTATATTCATGTTTTGATTCATATTGTCTGTGTGCTAGTTTTCCTATTCAAGGGATTATGTGGAAACACTAGGTGTTTTAATTGTTTAGGAGTTCTGTGATATGATATGAGAGCCATCGAAAATAAAGAGGTTACTAAACTTACTAAAATTCTCATACGAGAGAATACAACTTAGCTAGTTTAAATTATTTTTATTTATTTTTAGAAAGAAGATTTACAAATACAATAAATTACAATTAAGATCAAGACGACATTCATAAAGTAAGCAAATAAAAAATAGAAAAAAAAAACATTTAAATCTCATACATAACACTACATACAAAGATGCGTATCCTTTATCCTTATCTATTAACCATATATATATCATATTTTTTTATTTTTCCCCAAAGAGGAAGGAAAGATCATGAGAGACGGAGGCCCCCATATCTGAATACAAATAGCCTGGATAATCTTTATCCCAGATAGATCTAAGGGTTACCAGGCCTCTTTACCTATTCTTTATCTCTCACATTCTTATTCCCCCAACCTCTTTTTTTCTCCCCCCTCCATCTCTCCCTACTACCCCATACTACATGTGTGTACAATGTGACCAAAAACCAAAAATCATATCAAAAACAATCCATATGTTATATTAGGGGGAAAAAATTAAAGGAAAATGCTCTTCCTCCAAAATTCTTCCCTTTCTTTCCCACACCAAACTCCCTTACCCTTCCTCTTTATCCCTCCCTCATTACCCATTGAGGCCCATTATGAGCATTCTGATGTATCCGCTATGCCAAATTACCATAAATGACAGAATACAACTTTGGAAGTGATGTAATCTGTTATATTGTATTGTAATGTATTCTTTCATTTCCGAGCATGTGGGGTCTTGCTCTTCCAATTTTTTGGATGAAGACTGTACTGATTAAACAAGAATCATACAATCTAATATCATACGAGAACAATTTTCATGTTTGTCCTTTCGGATAATTTTGGATGAACTGTCGCGACCGGCTCTCGAAAGATGTGTAGTATCAGATTATCATACTATCGCTTCCAAAGCGGTATCTTTTATCTGTTTTTCTGATCGTGTGTACTAGGCTTTAGACAGCAGACCGATTCTGAGCTGATTGCTGACAGTTGTGAGTATCAGAAATAAATGTGCTTGGTAATCGAATATGACAGGTTATGAATACGCGCAAGCGCGCAAAACGCACCAGTCCTGCTCTCTCCCCCACTGTATGTCGTCCCAATTTTGTATTTATAATATTTTTTTTTTTTAAGTGGATAATTTTGAAAAGCAGCAATTTACTTTTGTCCATGTACAGCATATGAGCTGGGTAAGCACCCTGTCAGAGGTGTGGATAGTGAAGACTGGCCTGGCGCAGCGGATACCTACCGTTTGTTGCAGCAGCAGCTAACCTGAGTGCAGCCTTCCTTCATTGCGGTCCCAGCTGTGGTGGAGCTGGGGGCTTTTTTCACAGGATACCGGTTTGGAGCTAGTCAGGGAACCCTCACCTGGAACCTGGTCTAGAGAGCTCACTGAAGAATGCTTGGTGGAAGTTAGTAGGAGTCTGGCTTTCCTGTGGCATTATGAGCATCAACCTCTCCCCCACTGAAGAGTATCCGGTGCATAGTGGAAGGAGGCATCCAGTGATTCTCTAACAATATGAGTACTGACGTGATCCCAGGGCTTTTGTGACTGTGTACTGTACCCGTGGAGTAGAGAAACAGTAATATTTCTGACTGGGTACGTTTTCGAAAAGAAACTCAGTCCTACCATTTGTACTGGTTCTTACATAGAGACTACTCAGTAAATTAAAGTGTTTTCCTGTCAAGAATTAAAGAATGTAGAGTATTCCATATTGCCCTACATACAATCCCGTCCCAAGTTATTCAGCTTTAAAAATCCTAAAAGTCATTCCCTAGACTGATCATTGAGCCAGAGTAAAATGTTGCTGTGTGCCTGGCTGCCTCTGCATTTATCGTGGAAAAGAACTAGCTAAATTACAGTGTCACCCATGGGGGTACTGCTACAGATATACAACATTTTGGTCTCCGAGTTTAGATACACTTTTAGGTTCTATTCACACTTTGTGATTTGGAATCATGGGCAGTGATTCCAAATTGCATGGGATCTCTGTGCAACACGTGTTCGGGTGCCATTATCCCTTAATATCACCCCAAAAAGGATGCAATTCTGCTTCAATTGTCGCATGACAGGATCACATGGTAAATCAAGACTTTAAAAATCGTGTGAGGCTTGTTCCCTGAAAAGGAGCAGGAGGGGTATGACAGAACATTAAGGGGTATGAAAGATGATTACGGCCATGTCCGCCTACACAGGTTGAACTGGATGGACTATTGTCTTTATCCAACCTCAACTACTATGTAAGATCTTTTAGGGCGACAAAGCCACATACGGCAGTCCATGCAAGGGAATAGGCTGGCCCTGTGGGGTTTATATACTAAAGCTAAAGAGGGCAAAATTAGTCACAATTCTGCAGAGAAACCGAACAGCTTCTAACCTCAGCTTGTTTAATTAAAGTGTAACTCCACTTTTGTGGGAGAAAAAATCAGCAAACAAAGAAAAAACAATATAGCGTATACACTTGCGACACAAATCATATTGTAATTGAATGTTATTAAAAATGACCTTTCCTTTTCAATCTGCAGCTGTTGTAATTTTCTGAAAATGCAATGCAATATGGCTTCCTGGAGGTGTTCTGTACACAGAATGTATACTGACCACACCCCAGAAAAATAATTTCCTGCTTGTGTGATTGGCTCACCAATTTTCTTAGAAGTCTGCCTAAGATACAAGTCAGATTTCTGGCATCCCTGCAACAAAAATATAATTTTTGGTGAGATACTTCTAATAGGAACACATCTAAAGGAATGCAGGTCCAGCAGCTTTCCTCATTAGAGCCCTGCAGCCGCCACAGCTGATAGATAATTATGATCATTTGACCCACTCAGCACAGAGACACAGAGGAACAACCAATGATTTTTTCAGAATAACAAAAGGTAGGAATCTGCAACAAGGTTTATTAAAATCCCTGCAATGTACAGAGATCACCCAGAGGGAATGTTATTTTCTCAACAAAAGTGGAGTTACGCTTTAAGCTTTAGCAATAAAACCTGAAAGCTGATTGTTTTTTTTTGCTGAATTATGACTTATTTTGCCTTCTCTAGCTTTAGTAAATAAACCTCTATGTCAGTGGTTCTTAACCTGGGTTCGATCGAACCCCAGGGGTTCGGTGAGTCAGTCTCGCGGGTTCGGCGGAGGTCAAGACACACACCCAACTCATATGATTCGTGATGATACGCCCCCCTAATTGGCTGCAGGTGATCACGCAACATCGCTTGGCCTATCTGTGCTGCAGGGAATTTGGCGCGCCCAGTAGTCGAATTGTAACTGTCGTGATGGTACGTCGTGTGATCTCTTTCCTCATATTAATCCCTTCATACTAACTATGTCGAGCAAAAAAAGAAAGTGGTCGGACGAATATGTACAATATGGATTCACATGTATAACGGAACGTGATGGGAGTCAGCGTCCTAACTGCATGATTTGCAATGCTAAGTTGAGCAATTCTAGTCTAGCACCGGCAAAACTAAGAGAACACTTCCTTAAGCTGCATGGAGATGGAAAATACAAGAACACAACTCTCGCTGAATTCAAGGTGAGGAGAGCCAGATTCGATGAAAAGGCATGAGAGTGGCACTTGCCAAGGTAAAGCCATGCATTTCTGAACTGGTCTCTGAAAGACAACAGCAGAAGTCACACTGATTTGCAGTAAATAATCATTATTATGTTTTTGTTTTTGTGTGAAAATCATGTTTTAACCTAAATATATACCTATGTTTTGAATTTGAAAAAAATCATATTTTATTTTTCCAATTAAGAAGGGTTCGATGAATGCGCATATGAAACTGGTGGGGTTCAGTAACTCCAACAAGGTTAAGAACCACTGCTCTATGTGATAAGCAAAATCGCGTGCAAGCTTCTCCACAAAATCGCATTGATGTGAACGGGGCCTATTTGTAAGTATTCCTGCAATATAGTGAATATACAACTGTGGCTACCAATTCTCTGGATATACTGGACCAGAGTCCATCTGTAAGATATTTAGGTATTTTGTGCTGTAGGAGGATGGGATAACATGACATTAATGAAATTAAGGATATTTCGGCACTGTAGTAGGAACAAGAGAACCAGATTATTGCCGTACAAAAACATCCTCACTGTAGTCTTTTCCGGTAATAACTGCAATCCCTCACTTGAAAGTATTTTTCCTTTACCACAACAGCCAAATCTCCGTCAAATCCTGAAACTTTGCAGCTGTGTAAAAGTTCGCTAAATATCCTACGGCTTCCTATTATCGAGACGGCCGAAAATATTTCACATTGATTATATGCAGAGGAAAAAGGCTACATGATAAATGCATTCCAATTTAAATACACAAATACTTCATAGAAAAGATTCTTGGCCAAGGAAAAAGGATAACAAAAATAAGATATTTCAGGGTTTTTTGAGGGTTAGTGGTATTGCCAGGTTCAAATGAGAAAGAAAAACTAAAATAAGCCAGGGGTTTCAATGTAAATACAAATGTTTGGATAGCGGCTGCATTAACACGGGAGATTTGTGCCTGCAGGATCTGTGATATACAGTGATTGCCAGAAGTGCACCTTCCATACATTAGGACCAGATGAAAGAGTTTATATGTTCACCGTCTTGGTATGTCCCAGATTTGTCGATAATAGAGATTTTGATGATGCATGAATAGCAAAAGAGGATAAGCAAACCTTTGCTTGCCATCATTTTCTCCCACCACCCCATCTTCTTTCCCTGTTACACAATCAGCTGTTAAAAAATATTTTGGGGTGGTTGAGTGGCTTTTCTGAGGTACCTGCACTTCCTGCTTTCTCACCTAGGTGAGAATAAAGTCACCTACACCAAAGTCCGCGCATGTGTCATGGCACTTCACAGTTTCCCACACACCGCTAATGTATTAGGTAAAGTCCACAGGCTTGGAAAAATCTATTTGAAAATAGATAGAAAACTGGCTAAAAGGCCTTAGTCAGAGAGTCAGAGAGTAGTGGTTAATTATTCAAACTCTGAATTGTCTAGGGTTATTAGTGGTGTACCCCAAGGTTCAGTGTTGGGACCCTTACTTTTTAATATCTTTATAAATAATATAGGGTCTGGGATTAAAAGTACTATTTCAGTCTTTGCAGATGACACCAAGCTTTGCAGTGGAATAACTTCTTTACAGGATGTCTCCAACTTACAAGCTGACCTCAGTGCATTGTTTCATTGGGCAACTATGTGGCAAATGAGGTTTAATGTTGATAAATGTAAAGTTATGCACTTGGGGGCTAAGAATATGCATGCATCATACATACTAGGGGGAGTACAACTGGGGGTACTTGTAGATCCTAAGCTTAATAATAGCAAGCAATGCCAAGCTGCGGTTTCCAAAGCTAGCAAAGTCCTTTCTTGTATTAAGAGAGGTATAGACTACAGAGAGAGAGATATAATTTTGCCCCTCTACAAATCATTAGTAAGACCTCATCTGGAATATGCAGTTCAGTTTTGGGCACCGTTCACGAAATTCACCAAAAGGATATCAGGTAACTGGAGAAAGTGAGGAGAAGGGCAACCAACCTGATAAGAGGCACGGAGGAGCTCAGCTATGAGGGAAGATTAGAGAAACTGAATTTATTCTCTCTTGAGAAGAGGAGATTAAGGGGGGATGTATAAATACATAAGGGGTCCATATAGTGAACTTGGTGTTGAGTTGTTCACTTTAAGGTCAACACAGAGGACAAGGGGCACTCTTTATGTCTGGAGGAAAATGTATTAATTCTCCAAATGCAGAAAGGTTTCTTCACAGTAAGAGCTGTGAAAGTGAGCTGGTTCTGACCAACTCAGTAGATTGCTTAAAAAAAGGCCTGGATTCTTTCCTAAATGTATATAATATAACTGGATAATAACATTTATAGGTAAAGTTGATTCAGGGAATAATTAATTATTGGCTCTTGGGGGATCAGGAAGGATTTTTTTTACCCTGCTGGAGGAAATTGGATCATGCTTTGCTGGGGTTTTTTGCCTTCCTCTGGATCAACTGTGGGTAATGGATTGTTTATTTATTTTTTTCTTTCTTTTCTCTTTCATTGGTTGAACTTGTGTCTTTTTTCGGCCAGACCAACTATGTAGCTATGTTATCTGTAGGGCGGCTCAAAGAACAAGATAAGACAACTGACCTGATAAGGTCAGATGAAAAGATGGTGGTGTAAGAACCATAGGGCTGAGACAGGGGAGATCTGCAGGCTGCGTGTTGTGAACTACGTGCCCTTGTTATGACTGGAATTTATCCAGTCCTGAAAAACACCAGTCACTGCCCATAGTGTGAATGAGTTCTTATTCAGTTCTCTTGCCTTCTCCTGGCTTCATTACCTTCCATTCAGTGGGAAAGGAAAATCAGGAAAAGACAATATCATTGTTCACCAGAGCTGTTCAAATGAATGGGTGCACGTTTGCTAGTCAAGAAAAAGGAAGGAATTTGTACCGCATAGGTCATAGGAACTAGACTCGCCCAACCCAAGAAGCTTTCTGTGATCTTTGGATTAGATCAGGGATCCTCAAACTACGGCCCTCCAGCTGTTGAGGAACTACACATCCCATGAGGCATTGTAAAACTCTGACATGCCCAGACATGACTAGGCATCATGGGAATTGTAGTTCCTGAACAACTGGAGGGCCATAGTTTGAAGAACCCTGTATTAGATGGAATGGACTGCAAAGAACTCAGGACAAGGGTAAATCTGGGTGCATTTTCTGAGTTTAGAACTTTTTCATTGTTTTCTGGAGAGCATAAGTGATTCAATTTCACCTCAAATTGTAATGAGGAAGTGTGGAAGCTATGCCGAGAAAAGGCACACATACAGAAAATAATGAATTAATAGTATTGCCCATGGTCTTCCTACAGCTGGCATGTTCCCTATTTCTTACTAACCTTAACCTGTTCTGCACTGTGTCTCTGTGTGGAGGTGGCAATTTTGGTAGAGGCAGGGCTTTGCTTCCTCATGTTTGCCTTCTGCAAGCAGAATCTCCAAGATCATCAAATCTCACCCCAAATATCCTGAGGCTAGTACTAAAGGGGCCCTAGATGTCACACTTCCAATATACTGCTATGAGGCTGCAGGCACAGGAGTGCCTAGCACACTGACATACCAGGGTGCCTAGGAACTGCTATTTTTTAGTTGGAATTGATAAAAGTACATTTTAAGGGTATTTTTAAGGCTCAATAACATTTCTGTATGTTCCCTACATAGCAAACATTTTGAGTTAGGGTCCGCTGTACATTTGGGAAGGATTCCCATTACTTCCTTTCCTAGAGACACAACAGGAAGTAAGAGGAAATTTCACCAAGTAAGGGAAAATGCCTTTTTTAGGAAACTGCCCCCATCAAGTGATTTTCTCTATTGTCCTGTTAGGATGACAACTGTATAATTTTAGTTTCTCTATCACTTTTTTTCCCAGTGACAATGATTAACAAAGCAATTTTAGAGGGTCAATCTTCTTAGCAGGGACACCAAAAAAAATAAATAAAATTTTGATTAAAAATTAAATTAATTGAAAGGTATCTAAACACTTTCACACTTTATCCAAAATGTCTTTAGATATAGTTATGGAAGCATTAATTTTTACAATGTTGCAATAATTTGTGTCTTTTTATATCAATCTGGAGTTAAAGTGGTCGTAAAGGCAAATTTTTTTATGTTATACTTACCTGCTGTATGATAGGATATTGCACTGGGGCTATGCGCCTCAATAGACAGGACGCCACCCCCCACTTCCTCCTCACATGATTTGATTGACATCAGCAGGAGCCAATGGCTCCTGCTGCTGCCTCTGTGTCCGGTGAGAAGAGAGGGAGAGGTGAAAGGCACAGAGTTGGATCGAGTGGGGACTCAGGTAAGCATTTGGGGGGGGGGGGGAACAAATACTGGGACGTTTTTTAGCTTAATACAGGGAATGCATTAGGTTAAAAAATGTCTTGCCTTTACAACCAATTAAAATTTTATTAACCTCTACTTAATTGGGATTACAGATAGTGTTAAAGTCATTTAATGTATACATTTACATGTTACTTGCTTGCTGTCCTTGTTCTTGTGTGAGTTACCTCCAACAACTCAGAAAGCATACCCAAGGATGGGGAAGATGTGGTAGGATAGGAGCATACACGTGCATGCATATATATGTGAGTGTTTTTTTTGTTTTTTATGATGTCAATGCCCAGGGGCTGTTGTTGGCTGCTGTTGTTGACGGTAGCCA